>NW_023601322.1:101505511-101830683 GCF_014898055.3 Talpa occidentalis
CCACACACCACACACACATCACACACACCACACACCACCAAACACCACACACAGCACACAGAACACACCCCCCACATACCCCACACACACCCCACACACACCACCCACCACACACATACCACACACACACCACACACCGCACACACCACACACACACCACACACAATTCACACACACCACAACACACAACACAACACACACAAAACACCACACAACAGACACCACACACCACACACACAGCACACACCCACACCACACAGCACAGACACACCAGACACACACCACACACACCTGCAACACCACACCACACACACCATACACATACCACACACACACCACACACACCTCAGACACTATACACACAGCAGCACACACACCACCACACATACCATACACATACACCACACCACACACACCTCACACACCATACATGCCAACCACCCACACACCACAACCACACACACCACACCATATACTCCACACACCTCACATACCACACAAACTACACACACCACACAACATACACCTCACACACACATCACACATAGCACATGCATACCACCTCACACAGGACACATACACTGCACACACCACACCACACACACTTCACATACAACACACAGAGCACACACACACCACACACACACAGCACACACACTGCACAATCACCACCATACACAAAAGCTCAGCCTTCACGCTGGAGATAAACAGCGGGCGAGCATGGCGGGCGAGCATGTCCCCTTCACCTGACGCCTGCTCTAACTCTCCCTACCCTGAACACTCATCTTTTTAAATATCAACTTTTAAAAACGCAAACTTTGAAACAGAAAATGCCCTTTGGGCCTCCCTTGGGGGAGCGGGAAGCCTGCCACATGCCCTCGCAGGAAGCTCTCACCTCCTGAGTGAGCCCCGCAGACAAAGCCTTGGGGTTAAAAGGTCAAGCCCTGGGCCCTGGGGGTTGAGTCAGAAAATCTCACTCTCGGGATCTGGCTGGAATGCGTGGGGTGGGTGGCCACCGTCCTCTGCTCGTCTTCGTCTTCGTGAGCGTGAAAGTGAATTCTGAACAGAAGCAACAGCCCCAGAAAGCGACAGTGAGTGAGACCAAGACTGCAGCCCCAAGGGTTCCGTGCAGAGCCGGGGGCAAGCCCAGGCCGGCCTCTGGGGTGCGGCCTGCGTCCCAACACCGAGACCATCCCGCTGAGCACGGGCCCACGCGGACGGCGTGAGCTCTCTGTTCCTACATCCATGCTCAGCGGCCCTGGGTCATCTCCACAGCCACGGCCACGGCCACGGCCACAGCCATGGCCACGGCCACAGCAGAGGCGAAGACAAATGGGCCCTAGCACAGCGCTGCTGTCAGGACACACGGCCCCCGTCATCTAAAAACTCTGAAATCAATTTCAGCAAAGTTGCTTTTGGACTAGTTCTTGGCGAGGCGACCTGGAGCCATGAGGAGGGGATCCCCTCTGAAAACGGATCCCATGATCCACGAGGCGCTAGACTGCCTCAGCACTCAGCCAGGAGAGCAGGGTGTGCTGCAAACAAGGAAGCCGCATAGATGGGGCACGGCAGAGGCAGCGTTCTCGTGACGGAAGCTTAGAGAGCCGCGCGCAAGAGCGCATCCCGCTCAGCCCACGCCCAAGGCCCCGCAGCGCCCCGGACAGCCTCCGTGCGGAGCCAGGCAAGGGCGCCTGGAGGCCACCTTCTCCCCACAGACTGCCGGACACTGACTCACTGCCCGTCCCATGCGTCCGGGAGACAGACAGACGCGGGCCGGGACCAGGCTCCTCGTGGGGACTCAGACACTGCCGCGCAGACGACCTGTTTCCGAGCCCCGGCTCGGCACTTGCCGGCTGAGGTCCCCGCGGCCTCACCTCCTCAGCACCCGCTCACTCTGCGGTTTAAGCGGCTTCTCCCCCGGTTCTGCCAGGAAGGAACATGTCCTGAAAACAACGGTTTCCTCTTGGAAGAGGCTTCTGCACGCTGCAGAAGAGGAAAGGGAAGCAAAGCTGCAAGCCCAGGGCCCCTGGGCACAACGTGAGCAGCACCTGCCTGGCTTCAGCTTGCTCCGCTCTGCAAGGAAGGGACACGCAAGCGCTGCAGTAATAACCCCTGAGGCCGGGCTCCCTGCAGGGGGCCTTCCAGCGCTGAGGAGGAGCAGACACCATTGCA
Organism: Talpa occidentalis; assembly: GCF_014898055.3. Lineage (NCBI taxonomy): Eukaryota > Metazoa > Chordata > Mammalia > Eulipotyphla > Talpidae > Talpa > Talpa occidentalis. Next base: position 101,507,684 of record NW_023601322.1, read on the forward strand.
GGCCAGAGGGGCCTGGATTCCCGGGGCTGGGTGCAGGCTCACGCACCCCTCCATGAGCCGGCCTGCTTGGGAGGAACTGACAGCTGTTTTCTCGAGGAGGAGGGAGAGGACCTTTCCCTGCTTGAGGATGACCAGATGTGACATTTGAGAGAAAATGAGCTACCTGGAGAGTGTGGCCCTGCAGAGCTGGGTGTGTCTCCAGCTACATGCACAGGGGCCGCCGGGAAGCTCGCCCCTGTGAAGACTCCTCAGGGACCCCCAAGAACAGTACAGGACACAGCCGCTCAGCAACCCCACTCTCTACCTGCCTGAGGGGCTGCAGCAGAGTCCAGACAGTCCTCGGGCCCCCCACAGCCAGGGAGGGGGGCACCGGCAGCCGGTCCCAGGTCTGCAAAGAGACCGAAGGTTAAGGGCAGCCCTGCGCTCTCAGTTCCTTCTTGCCAGAAAGGGTTTTACAGGTCACCAGAGAGACTCTGGTAACCTCTCCTCACAAAGAAGAAACAGCTACAACCTGCCGTGGTGGGGACGACGGAGCAGCTGCAGGCCGGGGGAGATCCAGTGGGCCACAGACTGCAGGCAGGAACCAGACGTGGAGGTGGGGCCGCTCCCCAGGTCCCCTAGGAGACAGGCGTGGAGGGGCTGGAGGGAGGGCCTGGAGCCTGGGCTGCGGCCCACCGTTGCCCTGAGGCCCCAGAGCAACAGCGTTCTCTGGCGCGCAGATCAGAGCCCAGATTTCTAAACTGAGGGGCTCTGAAGCCACCGCCCTGCTCCACGGCCCGTGTGGACAGGACAGCCTGGTTGGGTCCAGGGTGCGTGGGGTGGGGCCGTCTCGCTGACTCCTCACGGCGGCCCTAGGAGGTGACACGAGTGTCCTCCTTGCACAGACGAGAAGCATCTCGAGAGGTTAACACAGTTGGCGGACGGTAACGGAGCAGCCGCCATCTGCAGCCCCAAAGCGGTCACTTTCACACCAAATGCCTGGGACCTCCGTTCACCCAGACTGGGACACGGCCTGCTCCGGCTCCCCGCCACGTCCCCTCCCTCTCGCCCACGCCCTCTCCTCCGGGCCTCCTGGCCGCCTTCCTGGTGCCGGGCCTCCCCGAGTCCCAGCTTGCGTCACTGCATTGCGGCCGCCCGCTCCGCAGACCCCTGCAGACTCGCACCGCTCGGCAAGGACACCCCCCTCTCCCACACTCTCACCCGCTGCCCCTGCCCTCCCCTCTCTGGACACACACACACGGATCTGGCTGCTCGCTGTGGGCCCCCACAAGAACGCAGCTCCATGGGGGTCACCCCAGGGAGCGGGTCCTCCATGGTCGCAGCTGGAGTCCTGCCTCACAGCAGCTGGCCTGGCCGCGCAACCTCAGGCTCCTGAGGCCGACGCTGACCGGCCGTGGCCCTGACACAGAGGGGCTGCTGTCTCCTGCCCCCCGGGCCCGCACACACCCTGCTCTGGTATCAGTGTGACACTGCCAGTTTTACAAGTTTGTGCTTTTATCACAGTCGAGACATTTGGGGCAAGAGAAGAAACAAAAAGATGATTGTATTTTGCAAAGAGAGGAAAAAAGCCTTCAAAACGACCAATTGCCGGCTTACTGCTGGAATAGACAATTATTTCATTTCATGCCTCCAGCATCTTTGCGAAGCAGATAAAAATGGACTCATTAAAGGGATCACCAAAAGTCGTGTTAAGTCTGGCACTGAATCAGCCAGCAGGCTTTTCAAAGCGGAATTTCCAAGATGCCATCAATGCAGATCTCCGGGCGTGGAAGCAGCAGGAGCGAGCCGTGCCCAGGGAGACCGGGCGCCGCGCAAGCTCTAGGGTGAAACGACCTCTGCCTAGGAGCGCCCTCGGCCTCCCTCACACATAATCGCCATCGCGCCTGATGACCTCATTGGGAGGTTCATTTTGGGCACAGAAACACCGCGCATTCTGTGAAAGTCCTCTAAGCACGCGGGGCGGCCCAGTTTCAGGGTTTCGACCCGGACCCAGGGTTTCATCCGAGTTTTCTTTGATACGGTCACTCTGAACAATGTTCTACTTGTGGAAATTCCCACTGGCATGTGCCAGCTTTTGTTTGCTGGACTTTCTTCATTTTCCCTCCTTTCTTAATACATGGAACACGTCAAAGGGGCGCCTGAAGTCAGGCGGTCAAGCTCAAAGGGTAAAATACCGAAGCGATAAGAAGACATTCTTCTGGGGAAACTAACCCCCTGGTTTACAGCTCTGAGCCAATCCGTGCACCCCTCACCATCACAAGGCAAGAGGTGATAAAGTTTTACTGTGTCAACAAATACCTCACACGCTGCCAGTGAGTTCCCACCCCAACGGCGATGAAAGACTCCCACACTCATTGTGAGTTTCAGCTCCAGGCCTCCGCAGGGGAAGGTGAGAGAAATTCCCACCAGAGCAGAGGGGAGAGCAGAGGGGCGGGCCCCGGGCCCAGACGCCCTCCTCCACTGCAGCATGGAACGTGCCACTGTCTTTCCAGCTCTCCCTGTGCTAACTCTGCACTCGCCACAGATTTGGAACATTCCTCAGTAACAGATGTGTGCACAGCCCTTAGTGTTAACCACAAGCCCGTCTGATATTCTTTCACGTCACCGCTAACAGCCCATCACAGGACGCTCACGCCCCAAAATCATGCTAGCGGTTTATCTTCCAAAGAGCTTCTGAAAAGACTACAGGGGCCAAGGACATCCACAGGCACCATTGAGGTTCCTGGGCCAGCAAGAGGAAACGCCACTGACGTGTTGTGCTCCTGTGTGGGCGCCTGCGCACCAGCTGAGGTGGCGCCTCTGAACCATGAATCATCTTCCCAGAAAAGCTCCTTCTTAAAGAGCTTCATTCCTCACACCGGGTGGCTCCGAGGCAGAGGCGCCGCCCGCAAGCAGCACAGTCTCTGGACCCCGTGAGTGTCTTCACGTCATGCAACTTACCTTCTCATTCCACGCCCACAGTCCAATTCCAAGAAACGTTATTCCCAAAAACTGAAAGAAGAGAGAAAGCAGTGTGATTATAAGGGTTAAATGCCATGTTTTCACTAATACAAATGAAGTTTTTGGACATTGCTTTCGTCCTTTACCTGAGAAATAGTTTTCTCTAAAATCTGAGTAACAAATTGGCAACTGAGATTTGCCAAGCTGTGAGGTGCTTAAGAATACCCACATGGAGAACATTTTTGCACCCAACACTAACGATAAAGGACTGATCACAAAAATCTACAAAGAGCTGATGAGACTCAACAACAACAAAGAAAATAATCCAGTCCGAAAATGGGCAGAAGAGCTAAAAAGAAACTTCTCTGAAGAGGAAATGCAAATGGCCAACAGGCCTATGAAAAAATGTTCAACATCACTTGTCATCAGGGAAATGCAAATCAGAACTACCATGAGATACCATCTCACACCAGTGAGAATGGCACATATTAAAAAACCGAGCAACAACAAATGTTGGCGAGGGTGTGGAGAAAAAGGAACTCTTCTGCACTGTTGGTGGGAGTGCAAACTGGTCCAACCACTATGGAGAGCTGTGTGGAGATTTCTGGACCTACTAAACACAGACCTTCCATAGGATCCAGCGATTCCACTCGTAGGTATTTACCCAAAGGACACAGAAACATCCATTCCAAAGAGCACCTGCACCCCTATGTTTACAGCAGCACTGTTTACAATAGCTAAGCTTTGGAAACAACCCAAATGCCCAAAAATAGATGACTGGATCAAGAAGATGTGGTCCATCTACACCATGGAATATTACTCAGCATTCAAAAAAGATAGTTATGCAATTTGCAGCAACATGGATGGCGCTGGAAGGGATCATGCTCAGCGAAATAAGCCAGAAAGAAAAAGAAAAAAATATTGGATGGTCTCACTCATAGCAGGAATTTAGAAAACCTAAATAAGGGACCAGGAAAAATTATATGAGGACTATAACCAAGATGAACATGCATACATTGTGCAAAAATGAAAAATGATATAAAAAATATGTAAAATAAAATTAAAATGGTCAAAAAAAAAAAAAGAATACCCACGTGTACAAATGCCAGCCAGCCCACGACAACTGCTCATTCTCACGTGCCGTCAGGGAAACGCAAACCACAATGAGGTACGTGCTCACACGTGTGAGAATGGCCTGTCTCAAAAGTAACAGAAACAAGTGTGGGAAATGCTGGCAACCACGTGGACAGAAGGAACCCTTGCCCGCTGTTGGTGGGATGGAGACTGTGCAGTCTCAGTGTGGCACGGTACAGAGGTTTCCCAAAATGCCAAACCTGCCACATGACCCGGCAACCCACTCCGAGCTGTCCACCTGAGGGACATGAAACACTGACTCAAGGGACATGTGCACCCTGTGTTCACTGGGCACCAGCTACAACAGCCAAGGTTTGGAAACAATCTAAGTGCCCAAAGACAGGCGAGTGGATCAAGAAGATGTGGCACAGGGCCTCCCTGGTGGCACAAGGGGTTAAGCACAGCACTATGAAGCCATCTGCAGCCTCAGCAGCATGAGTTCCATCCCCAGCCAGCCAGGTTGCTACCCACAGGGCGCAGCAGGCCTCTCGACTCACCCGCTGCTCCCCTCAGCAGTGTGTTTCAGTGGATCCGCCTGTTCTGCTCCCCACTCTGTCTCTGGTGAATCCTCTCACCCCCCCCACACCTCTGGCCTGTACCCCAGCTCTTGTATGCATAAATTAATAAACATTGAAGAAGAAGAAGAAGAAGAAGAAGAAGAAGAAGAAGAAGAAGAAGAAGAAGAAGAAGAAGAAGAAGAAGAAGCAGCAGCAGCAGCAACAGCTATGGCACATAGACACAATGGAATACTACTCAGCCATGAAGATGGACGGACTCTTGCCATTGCAACAACATGGATGGGCCTGGAAGGGACGATGTTTAGCCAAAAAAGTCAGAAGGAGAAAGGCAACCCCCAATGGCCTCACTCCTATGTGGAATATAGAGAAAGAAAACAAAGGAACAGACAAAACTGAACCAGAACAAGCTAGAAATCTGACTGAGGACAGTGCGGAAGGAGTGACAGGGCAGAGGGACTGCATGGAGACTGGGTGTCTTGGTGGTGGGGGCAGGGACACACATCTGAGCAGGTGTGAGTACACCCGTGCTGTAAACCCATATTACTTCAATAAAATATATGATTAAAAAAATAAAGAGCATGTCAGTGTGCAAAGCTGCACTCCAAAACCGATGTACATGAAAAGTGTGTGACGTGGACAACGGCGCTGCTGCCTGTGGGGCGGGGCCAGGAGCTGGCACTTCCAGGCCGGGGTCACCGGGGACAAGGGGGGGCCTCTGTCTCCCACCACCCTCGGGGCTGGGCAAGCTCCTCCCTAAGACCCCCATCAGGACCAGCGGGACCCAGAGACGCTGCCTGGACTTGTGTGTGCGGAGAACTCCAGCATGCTGCAGTGGGGAGGCGCCCGAGTGCCGCCGGGTCCCCCCTCAGTGTGGGGGGCGGGGGAGGCAATGACATGAGTTGGAGGACAGGGGGGCGGCTGGGTCCCCAGGCGAGGCCAGCAGGGGGAGGTGAAGGGCGGGTAGAAGGGTGGGGTTGGGTGCTGTGCCAGCGGAGGCTTTGGGGAGGGGTGGGGATGTGGGGGGGGCAGGGGGTATATGGGGGGCACTGTGCTGGGGGCTGCGGGGTGGAGGCGCTGTACTGGGGCACTTTCCACTTTAGCCGGTTCTCACTGGGCTCCCTCTGCGGGGAGACACACATTTCCCCCCCATTTTACCGTGTCTGAAATTGGGATGCCATAAATGGCAGGTGTCTCCTTGGCTGCACCTCGGCGCTGGCCGCCTGCGAATGGGGCTGCTGTCCAGGGCCCCGCAAAGGTCCCAGGGGTCAGGCCAGGGGTGGCTCGCCCTGGGGAACAAGAGGGCGCAGCCACCTCCGAGCCCCCTTCCAAGCCCGAGCGAGGGAGGGCGCATGGGGAAGGGCCAGGAGGCTGTCGGAGGGGCTGGCGGCCAGGGGTCGCTCCACATGGGGGCTCCGCGAGGGGGCGGGGGGTCAAGGGGAGCCACGGCCGGCAGCAAGGGAACGCGCAGCCCCAGCCAGGCCTTCATTTGGTGACGGTCACGTCCCTTCTGCCCACGTTCGCGCTCCGAGGTGTGAAAGCGTTTGGCGAGAGTCCGGGTTCGGGGTTGCAGAGGGAAGCCGCGGCCGGGCCCCTGCCCTCCCTGCCCGGAGCTGGGGCACCCGTGGGCACCGGGGGGCACAAGCTGCAGCTGCTGTGGCTCGGCGGTTGCTACGGCTCCCAGGCCACGGCTCCGCAGGGCCTCGTGGCAGGTTCGCGCGGGCCCCGCAGACCCAGACGTGGGGCTCCTCGCCCACCGCAGAGACGCCCGCAGAGGCGGCTTCCTCGGGCGCTCCCTGCGCGCGGCATGGAGCTCAGGCGTGGGGGAGCCGCGTGGCCAGCGGGCCTGGCCGGCGAGGAAGGGGCTTCTCGCTGCCCGCGTCTCTGCATCCCGCCAGGGCGGCGCGGAGCGCTTGGGCAGGAGCTGACGGGAAGGCCGGGCCTGACCAGGGGGACCCGAAGCCCATCCGAGCAGGCGGCGCAGGCGGCCTCACGCGCATGCCTTCCCCCTGGCTTCCCCAGCGCGGCCGCCCGCTCTCCCTCGGCCCATGTGTTTTGTTTTAAAAGCGAGGTGTTCCGGCTCCAAATAATTAAACAGACAAGAGCCAAAAACTTGCGGCCGTGGCCGGGGCGCGAGGGACGCGGCGTTCCCTGTCCCCAGCCGACGGGCCTCCTGAACCCCGGGGAGCGGGGCGGCTCGTCGGCGCTCGCCCCTCCGCCGCAGACACGAGCGGGCTCTTGTCCCCGCCTGTCAACAGCCCCAGCCGGTCTCCCCCCCAAACATGTGAAACACGCTCGATGTGCTCCCGCGAGCAGCGTGACCGCCAGGATGCGCCGGCGCCAAGTCACCCAGCTGCCCACCCAGCTGCCGCGCCCCGGGGACTGGCGAAACTGCCCGAAGCCGCGGCTCCGGCTCCGGGGCTCCTGCCGTGCACTTAGCCCAAACTTAGCTACGCCAGCAAGTGTGACAAACACACCAGATTTTAAAGACTTAGTAGGAATAAAGAGAACATAAGATACGTCCTTAGCAGCTGTCTTACGATGGGCTGCGTGTTGAAATAATTCGGATAGGCTGGGTTAAACAAGACATGATTAAAACTAACGTCGCTGATTTCATCTTCCCTTTTACACAGCGACAGGGCGTGGAGGTGACAGGCTGACCTGCATTCCACTCCCCTGCACAGCACCCCACAGCCGTCCATGCCGCAGACACTATCACCCCTATTTTACCCAAGAGGAAGCATGGCTGGGAAACTAAGTCCTTGTCCCAAGTCACACAGCACGCGAGCTGCCGGGAGACCCGACCGTCGGTGCACACTCAGCTACCACCGCGGTTTTCTAACGCGCACAATGGTTTCCAGACAACCCAGAGACAAGTTTGAATCATGCTGAATCTCTTGTCCTAAGTGAAAATCGTTCCTCTAATTTCTAGGGAACCAAGTCTTCCTAGAGTGACAAGGCCAGAGAGTGACGCCTGCCAGCTGCAGACAGAGCCTCCGGCCCTCAGCACACCCGGGAGATACCGGGAGGCCCGAGGCCGGGAGGGTGGCAAGGCTGAGGGCTGTCTTGGCGGCAGGGACGCGGCGTCCGTAGATGGAACTGTCTGGCTCCAGGAGCTTCGTCCTTGCCGAGCCTCAACGCCCGGCCACGCCCCTGCTCCGTTCTAACCGGCACAGGCCAGACGCGTCACCGCGCCAGCCGCCCCTCGACACTGCCACGTTCCAGGCGCTGCTTTGTGCCCGGAGGCCTCTCCCCTTGTGGTAGATGGAGTCAGAAAACAGATGGAGGCGCTGCCCCGGCGAGCTTAGAGATGAATAGAAGAGACATATTAGAATCAAGTTGCCCTTGTCGGTGCTATAAAGGGGAAGAAAGACGGAGACAGACGCACGGGGAGAACGGGGCGGGGGGGGGGCTGAGCCTGCCCTTTCGGTCATGCAGCCCAGGCCTGATGTTTTGGAGAAGCAGGTGGAATTGAGATGATTTAGAAAAAAACTGACCTTCCTGTGATGGTGGCCGGTGAGGGGCAGGTGCAGGCGAGGGAGGCGCTGGCGGCAGGCCTGGTCTGGCTCCTGCACCTGGAGACTGGACCTCGAAGCCCGTCCCTCGTCCTGCCCGCCTGAGAGAGGCGGCCAGTGCCTCACCGCCGGCGACCCTGGTGTCTCTGAGACCCGCCTGTCTCTGCGGGCAGGCGCTGCTCTCCGAATTCGCTCTGAAGCGCAGTTCCCTCGCACACCTTAACAAAGCGAGCGGCCTCAACGCCGCCCCACACGCTGCCCGCTGCGCCCAGGCATGAAAAGCAGTCATGAGCAGGAGTGGCTGAAGGTCACGGCAACTCCGAGGTCACCCACTGAATCTCCTTTGCTGAGCAAAACAACAGTTACGTCAAAGGCATCTGAACGGCCTCAAAATAACAACACAGCAAGGCGAACATGACAGGGAGGAATGAAAATCAGGCCAGCCTCCTCGTCCAGCCGCTAGTGTGAAAACCTCATCCCACCTGGCAAGGGAAGGAGCTGTTACCCTGCCGTCACTCTGCCGTCGCCTTAAGGAAAAAGCTGAGGCTCCCCCCGAGTCCCCTGAGCACACTCTGAAGTCACCTGGGCCGGGATGGGGAGGGTGCCCAGAGACACCCGGGGAGTGGGGGTGCAGCGCAGGCACCACAGCCACACTCGCGCCCTCCAAGCAGGGGCTTCGTTGGGGGAGGGAGTCTCCGGGGGCCATGGGAAGCCCTGGTCAAGGCTGCCGCTGGGTCCCTGGGTCCCGGGGTGGTCGGAACAGGACGCCCCACCTGGGCCAGTCCTTTTGGGAGAAGGTGGGGTAGAAGTGACGGCCACCACTGACTGGAGTGGCTTCTCAATCCACGCCCGCCTTTCTGAGTGGGGGCCCCTGCAGCATTGTGGGCCGGAGCCCCCTACTCCGGTGGACAAGCGACTCGAAAGAGCCTTCCACCCAAATCCAGGCTGCGCCCTGGTCTCTCCTCCCAAGAAGTGGGTGTCGGACATGGGGGGCCCCTGAAGCGGAGAGTCTGGGGAGCTGTGGAGCCAGCGGGTGGATGGAGAGCACGAACACCCTCCGGCCCCTGACTGGCCCCGGCCCCGGCCCCCAGCCTGGATCTGGTCTCCTCACCACGGGCGGCAGCGGATGTAAAAGGCAACTCGGAGTCCGTGTGCGGGACGGTGAGATGCGTGGGGGGAGCCACCATGAAGGTGCAGCCCAGCTCCAAGGGCATCTCGTCTTTATGTAGAATTAGATGGAAAATAAGAAAGATCAAGGAAGCCAGCAGACAGACGGGGAGCACACTGATGAGCCTCCTCCTCGACCCCCCGTTTCTGCACTGACAGGCACAGAGCAGGCAGAGCGAGGACTCATCAAGGCCAAGACACAGAGTCGCTGAGGCTCCCGGCGACCCCGCTCCCACAGGGCCTCACTCCCCGTGTCCTGCGCATGCAGCGGCTCCCGCCCTGTCCCGGCTCAACTTTGGGGGCTCTCGCCCACAGGTGTCCGGGAGAAGGGACAGACGCGCCGCTCCCCGCCTTCTCACCCCGGAGGGGCAGGAACAGCGGCCACGAAGCGCTGGTGCCCGAAGGGGCCTCGCCCGCAGCGGGCGCTCCTAAGCACACGCTCGCGCATGACTCAAAGGTGAAAGGTTCTGCTCAGCAAAGGGATCATCCACAAGACGAGGAGGCAACTGACTGAGTGGGAGAAAATGTTTGCAAGTCTCATGTGACAAGGGGTTAACATCCGAAATAACAGGGAACGCGGGGCGCTCAAGAAACCACCAGCGCTCCCATCGCTGAAATGGGGGGCGCTCCAGGGACACTATTCCAAAGAAGAAACACGGAGGAGCAACACGTCAAGAAAAGGTGTTCAATGACACTCATCACCGGGGAAATGCAGCTCAGGCCACAAACCCATCTCACGCCCGTGAAAAGGGCGATTATCCAAAGGATGAGGAAGAACAAGGGCCGGCTGTGCGGAAAGGGAGCCTCCTGCCGCGTGGGTGGGAGCAGAAGCGGGGCCGCCGCCTGGGACCAGGCGTGGAGGCGCCTCGAGGCCACCACGGCTGTCACATGGCCCGGCAGTTCCACTCCGGGTATTTATCGAAAGAAAATGAAAACATTAACTGGAAAAGGTATTTGCACCCCAGTGTTCTCTGCAGCATTATTTACAATAATCAAGACACGGAAACTACCTAAGAGCCCGGAGAGGGACGAAAAAGCATTCCATACGAACACACACGCACACACACTCTGGAATGTTCCACAGCCATAAAACAACAGTGAAATCCTGCCGTCCGAGACAACACGATAGACCTGGACAGCAGCATCAGGAGAAATGAGTCAGACCGAGAAAGGCAAAGACTGTCTGGTCTCACCCACATGTGCAATCTAAGAAAACTAAGAAAAAAGATCAAACTCACAGATCCAGAAAAGAGGTGGGGGGGGTACTGCAGGGGGGCGGGCAGGGGGCGGGAGTCAGGCCTGGGACGTGAAGTGCAGGGACCACCGTGAGCAGAGGCAGGATACGCTCTGAACACCTGGAAGTTCTGAGAGTAAATCTTTAAAGTCCTTTTCACAAGAAAAAAAAGCTTTGGCAACCGTGGTGACAGATGTTAACGAGACTGATGGTGGTAACCCCAGAGGAGTGTAATCAAACACTGCGCTGGGCGGGTGTGCAGACGGGTGGCGTTGGCTGTCAGTCACACCTCGATCAAAGTGAACAGAAACAGCCTCTTCTGTAAGTGCAACATGGGCTCACTTTTCAGGTAACGAAAGGCATTATCACTTCTGTGCATTTTTTTCAATTAATCGTGTAGATTTTTACCGACAGCAATAGACCGTGGGAAAAAAGATTTTCAAAGAGGATTTTAAATTTCCCTTGTTTTCCTGGTGCGACAAACAGCTTTTTATTCTCAATATAAGATTTCACTCAAAGCTGTTTAACCAGGGAAAGCAAACCACTGACAGCACATACGAGGTTCACATGAATTTATGGAGGTAGCAAAATGCTTATGAAGAACAAGCTGGCCGGAAGCCCGCGGTGTGCCCTTGGGCCTTGGCCAGCAGGGAAGTTTCAAGCAGATTAGTGAATGAGGGACCCTGGTGATTAATGAGTGCTCGTGTGGACTCTATGAGATGGGTTTCCAGCCAGGACCACAAAACAAGCCGCCTGGTTTTAACTTCCTCTTCCAAAGCTGACTTCCATGTGAACGCAACTTTGTCCAGCTCTTGCAATACTGCTGGAAGGTTTGTCTCTAAATGTGTTTCAGGACAAACCTTGCTCCCTCTGACACCCGTTTAAGCGCCGGGGCAGGCAGCTGGCTGGGCTAAACAAGAAAGGGTAGCTGCAAATTCTCTGGACACCAAATTAAACTGAACTGACATCGTAAGTTCCTAAAAAAAGGTTGATGCTATGGGCCTCCCCGGGGGCGCAGCGGTAGAGCGCTGGGTTGCGAAGCTGCCCGCAGCCTCTGCAGCGCCGGTTCGATCCCCGGCTGCTCCCCGGCCACCGGAGGAGGGTCCCACATGGCGCGCAGACCTCTCCTGCCGCCCGCTGCTCCCCTCAGCAGTGGACTTTGGTCCTTCTGCCTGCTCTGCTCCCCGCTCTGGCCCTGGTGAATTCTCTCACCCTCCCGCGCTTCTGACTGTACCCAGTGCTTGTATGTATAAATAATAAATAAATTGTATAAATAATAATATATATGAATTTTGTATAAATAATAAATAAATGAATAAATAAATCTTTAAAAAAAAGTTTGATGCTACAAGCAGAAAAATCTTCCTGTGTATGAACAGATTTACTAGAAAAACCTAAATGACCATCAGACGCTCTAAAAAGAGAGCCGTTGGGCCTCCCTGGTGGTACAAGGGGTTAAGACACAACGCATGAAGCTGTCCGCAGCCTCTGCAGCACGAGTTCAATTCGCGGCCAGGGAGCAACCCACATGGCGTGGCAGACCTCTCCTGGCCCGCCCACTGCTTCCCTCAGCAGTGGATTTCAGTAGAACTGCCTGTTCTGCTCCCCATTCTGTCTCTGGTGAATCCTCTCACCCTCCTACGCCTCTGGCCTATACCCCAGTGCTTGTATAAGTAAATAAATCTTTTAAAAATATATTAATAAAAATAAATAAATAAATACTTTTTAAAAATAACATAAAAAGAGAGCCGTTATCAGAACCAGGCCTCCGCGACTCTCACCAGACCTTGTTCTGCAGGTACCAGCACGCTGTTTCTTTATACTCTGTATCTTGGATGTGAAGTGATTTGCTTCCAGGATATGGTTTCCCAGACGTCTCTGGCCGGTGTCTGCTCCTTGACGTCCTGTTCTCGTCTGTCAGAGGCTGCGTGGCCAGTTCTCTGTGTCCACGGCCATTTCAGTCAAGCCTCTTAAATTAGGTTTTAAAGCAAAATAAGTAACTTTCCAAAATTAAATTGGTTCCTTTAAACAAGGCCGACCCCTGGGTAGCTCATGTGTGTGAGCACCGAGCGGGCCCTGCAGATGTGTCATCTCACCGTCCAGCAGGATCTCCAAATGCAGACGCAGTGGTAGCCTCGACGTGAATATTCTATTCTTACTTTTTTTCCAAGTACATTTTCATGTAGAAGGAAGGCTCCACGTGAATAATAAATGAAACAGGACATAAACAGTCGCGCACGCGGGCTCTCTAGAGCAGGCTGCTTCACGCCTGGACACATGCCTGTGAAAGTCTCGGCTGGAAACCACAGCCTCAGACTGAGATCGCGTCTTTGACATGCCTCGGAGGTGCGGGGGCCGCGGCGCCGGCCATGCTCGTTCGGAGAGGAGCCTGCTGGGTCTTGCTCCGGCCGATGGAAGGAGCTCCAAGCCCCCGCGGGAACCTCCTTTAGGAGCTGGCGCCCCGGCCCCACACTGTGAGCGCTTCAGAGACCCGAGGCGGCCAGCAGACGAGACCGGCCCTCTCGGCAGCATGCTGCCAGGGCCCCGGCTCCCAGCCTCGCCGCTGAACGGATTTCACGGCTTCTGAAGCCAGCACAGAGGTGGGGGAGCATCGCGAGAGCTCTGGGGGCGAAGCAGGCAGGGCCATGACCCGAGGCCCAGGCCCTGATGGACCCCATCTCCTCACTGAGGTCTGTCACAGACCGGCAACCGCATAAAGCCTCTTGCTGCGAACGCCAGGAGGTTGGGGGGTAATGGTCTGAGAAGGTCTCCGCCTCCAGGACAGGGGACTGCACGGGGGTGCACTTCAGGAAACGAAGACGGGCCTTCTGCTCGGTCCCCCAGCTGCAGGTTGGAAGACCTGCTGGCATCTGCCTGGTGGGTCAAGCTCTTCCTCACGGCCGCGGAGTGCGCAGCCCGGGCCGGCCGGGTGCAGACCTCATGCGGGCTCAGCGTCTCCGCTGTGGGCAGAAAGGGCGCGGGGCGTTCTGCCTTTTGCCTTTTTCATCTGTAGTTTTACTGACGCCTCCTGTGCTTCCTGTCTCAGACACACGACCTCGCTTGATTGTGACACCCGCCCCAGCGAGGTATTATTATCTCCATCACCGAGGGGAAGTGAGAAGCAGATTATATAACCAGGCCGAGCGTGAAGCCAGGTCTTTTCACTCCAGAGCCCAGTGTCTGAAGAGAAGGAACACTATGACCTGAGAGCACCGGACCTGGGGCGGCTGACACTCTGCGGCCCTTCCTCGGTGCCCAGTGCAGGCTCTCACTGTAAGGTGGCGGCAGGGACTCCACACAGAGGCCCATGACGAGCTCCCACCCAGCCGCCTCCCTGCACCCCCACATAGGGCCTCCTCCCTGCACCTCCATGCAGCGAGAGGCTGGCAGGCCGCCCAGGTTGATCCATTATCCCGTGGTTCCCGCAGACAGCATCAGGGGGCCTTCTCCCACGCTCTGAGCTGGACTCCGGCTGACAGCAGGACAGAAGGGCTGAGCAAGCCCCGAGACCTTCATGCTGGAGGCACCGGGGCATCCAGCCCTGCAGCCCAGCTTCCGCAGGGGCAACAGGGAAGCCTCGTGGCTGGCTGGGTCACCCGCATCAGGGTCCAGCAGAGGAGCCACCCCGAGGCCACAGCTCAGCTTTGGAAGGGACAGCCCCGGGGGGGCTGCTGCCATAAAGTCGCCCTGCTTTCAAAACAAGCGATGACTTTGGACACTTCCCCCTTTGGGCCAACAGAGCAGGAGTGGTTCTCGGGGCCGTGACGCCTGCCACCTGCCCTTGTCCACCAGCGGTCTTGGCTGGGGAGGCCGCACACTATGCCAGGGGCCTGGGGGACAGGGAGATCGCTCAGCTGACAGAGGTGGGGCCTGGCCATTTCCGACATCTCACACTCTGCCTGGACGGCTGGGCGACGCGGTCACAGGTTCCAGCTTCAAGCCGCTCGGGAACGTTGGTCCTGCCTCCCCCTGCAGTCGGTACGTAATGCCGCCGTTCAGCCACACGCGCTGTTACTGAATGCGCGACAAAGGAATTCCTTCAAAATTAATATTTCATGTTTACACTTCGCATCAGCTTATGCTGAAATACTTATCAACATATCCTGCGACTGCTGTGTAGGAATTTATTCAAATGTATGTATTCCATTCGCTGTTTGTTTCGTGCCTACATTTACTGACGCATTTTCCTTGACGATATGGACTATAAAAGAATTCATTTGAATTTATTTGATGTCGCAGTTTGCGTTTGCATTACCGTCACTCACCAAAGTGCCGCCCCGTGTGTGCTGTGCTGACAGCTCGGCAGGTGGCGGGCGAGGCTGGCGGTGGAGGTGCTGTGTTGCCGCCCAAGTCGGGGTGTCCTGTGCTCCATGTGACTTAATGGGGGGGCAGAGGGCTGCAGAAAATGAGTGTCCATGCGGACATTAAGATTTCCTACTGGCGCTCAGAATACTGCCGCTGCCTAAACAGAACTCTTTCTCCCCAAAACTTAAGTCATTTTCAGTACATTTAACATTAAAGCACTGACATTTTTATCTCACATAATTGCAAAAATTGGAATGTATCTTATAAATCTCTGCTTCTTATGCTGCATCTGAACAGCAGCGCAAGAGGTTCAAAGTCTCCTGGGTTCAGCCTGCACCGAGCCCGTCAGCTCCTGCCAGCTCAAAGGCAGGGGCCTGAGCTCCACAACTGTACACGCCCCCAGAGCCTTTCTGGCTCTTGGGCCTCCAGTGCCTCTCCCCACCCTGCCGGAATCTGCACGGCCCACACCCTCCCTGCAGCCGGCTCACCTCTTGAGCAGCCTTCCGGACTTAACAGCTGTCACCTAAGGTGACAGATATAAGGTGACAGATTTAAAATGAGGAATGACCTGTGGAGTGGTCACTTCACTCCATGCCCCTAGAGTCAGTCAGCAAAACAATGGTCTTCATTTCATGAAAGGCCCACACTTTCAGCATTTTATTTGCTAAGTATCTATGTTAAGGACTTTTTTAAAAAAATATTTATTTATTTATACAAGCACCGGGTACAGTCAGACGCGCGGGAGGGTGAGAGAATTCACCAGAGCCAGAGCGGGGAGCAGAGCAGGCAGAAGGACCGAAGGACACTGCTGAGGGGAGCAGCGGGCGGCAGGAGAGGTCTGCGCGCCATGTGGGACCCTCCTCCGGTGGCCGGGGAGCAGCCGGGGATCGAACCGGCGCTGCAGAGGCTGCGGGCAGCTTCGCCACCCAGCGCTCAACCGCTGCGCCACCGGGGAGGCCCCTGTTAAGGACTTTTTGGTGAACATCTTCAAATGGACCAGTAAGCAAAGCACTGCCAGGTGACACCCGTGCTACAAAGCATCTGATCTACTTTCTGGAAGGATTATTGTAAATTAAGTAAAAGCTAAAACACAAAGTTACCATTTTTCAGGGCCAACTTAAATCTCCCAGAGGGGAAAAAACAGAGCCTACAGCTAAAATGTTAAAATACATCTTAAAGGAAGAGAAAAAATACTTTAAGACTGAAAATCATGACCCCGGGGGTGGCATTACAGAAAATTAGAACACAAAGAACTTCAGGCCTTTCTCAGCTTGTGCTCTGAGATCATCTTATCTCCATGATGGAAAGGAACTGAGCTTTTAAAAGACAAGATAATGCTACAGGGGCCACCCTGGTGGCGCAGGGGTTAAGTCTCAGCGCTATGAAGCTATCACCAGCC
Organism: Talpa occidentalis; assembly: GCF_014898055.3. NCBI lineage: Eukaryota > Metazoa > Chordata > Mammalia > Eulipotyphla > Talpidae > Talpa > Talpa occidentalis. Next base: position 101,523,893 of record NW_023601322.1, read on the forward strand.
ACTGGGGCCTGAGTTTGATCCCCGGCCAGGGAGCTACCCACAGCAGACCTCTCTTGTCTCCCCACTGCTCCCCTCAGCAGTGTGTTTCAGTGGATCCGCCTGTTCTGCTCCCCACTTTGTCTCTGGTGAGTCCTCTCACCCCCTGCCTGTACCCCAGCTCTTGTACGCATAAATAAATTAAAAAATAAATCTTTAAAAATATATATAATGCTATAGATTGAAAAACTAAAACCCTTTTTCAAAATGTCGTAAAAATGGATTCACACCATAAATAAACACTGACATGCCGTTACTCAAAGACCCCCGAAGTGGTGCGGGGGGCATCTCTGTGACTTCAGGCAGACATTCCCCAGGGCACCACGTCTGAGGGTGCAGCTAACCACGCATCAGGGGGCACAAGACTACAGCAACCCCCAGACCGAGCGAGCATGTCCCCACGAGCACCACAGTGGGGGTCACGAGCTCCGGGAGGGGCCACGCTGCAGTTCAGTGCTGGTTCCGTGGGTGACGAGTTCTTGGGGCCGAAGAGCTTTTCTCCTTATGACTTTAATTCCATCTTATACTTGACCCTTCCAAAGAAAGCCCGTCCTTGCATCACAAAGAGAAACATCTCGCCCCGACTCCTCCCAAGGATGTGAGGTCTCTGGTCATGGAGCTGCCTGTCCCCCAGGGTACCGGGGGCCCGTGCGCAACAATCTCTGAGGCTCACGGCGCAGAAAAACTGAACCCTCATCCTGAGCACAGAACTATTTAACATGACGACATCATCTTGAATTTATTTTTAGCTTAAATTTGGCTAAATTCCCCTGTAGGTTTTTATATAAGTATCCAAATATAATGAGGCAACACTCCACTGCCCCAGGAAATGCCCAGTTAACACGCCCCAGTTCTGAACGAGAAGGAAAGTCTCAGCTTGGAGCTCAAGGACAGACCCAGAAATATCGTGAGCAGGAGCCCTCTGAAAGGACAAGTCTTGCTCTCTGAAAAAAGGGGTTTTGGAAAACAAGTATGTGTCCCCAATACTCCACGTCTACCAGGGAACCCAGACACATGCTTAGTGAGGGCAGGGCCAGGACGTGGCACATCGTGAAACTCCACGAAAGAAACCCCGTGCGCGGCCGACGGCGACCTGGACGCTTAGGAAAGGGAAACTAGGGGTTTCCCCAAAGCAAGATCCTGGAATCTGTGCCACCTATGGGGAGTAACATAGGGGTGAGCTGTGGCCCCAGAAATGCCTCCGGAAGGGATGGGGTATTCACTTTCTGAACTGGGTCCTGGGTACCCCAGGAGCTCTTGCTGTGCAAGCCATCAGGTCTCCCTGGTAGCCTGAAGGTTGAGTCTCAGCACTGTCACCACTGCGGCCTGAGTTCAATCCCTGGCCGGGGAGCTGACCCACAGGGTGCAGCAGACCTCTCCTGTCTCGCCCGCTGCTCCCCTCAGCAGTGTATTTCAGTGGATCCACCTGTTCTGCTCCCCACTCTGTCTCTGGTGAGTCCTCCAATTCCCCCACCTCTGGCCTGCACCCCAGTTCTTGTATGCATAAATAGATAAATCTTAAAAAAAAAAAAAAAAAAAAGCTGCAGACACAGTAGTGCACAGCCCTGCCAGATGCCAACACCCTCAGCCCTGGGGCTGCTCCCGGGGCCACTTCAAAAAGATCGCTCTCTCCCCCGGGCTCTTGTTTAACAAACCTGTCCTGATTCATCTGCCTCCTTATTTAATCAATATGAATAAAATAGGATAAAAAAGAAATTGATGAGTGGCGTTCACAGGAGACCGCTACATGTGTCAATTATTACGATCTCTGATTTAAGGCCTTTTTTAAACTACTGTTAGATACTGATGTCGCCTAAATTATTTTAATAACCACTAGTTGAAAATGGTGCGAAACATAGTAAGTGGCCTCCCAAAGCTCTTCTGTTTGCCAAACCTGTGCCCGCAGGCCCGCGGCACGCCTTGGCCCTTGATCTAGAAACAGACGGCTCTCTAGCCCGGGCTGGATAATCACCATTGATAGAAAGCAGAACTTTGAGTGAACCACTTCTACGCTTACAGGAAGCCAATCAGCAGCTTCAGTTATTTCTCCCTCAGTGTTAATGAGGGGACAGGCTGTGCTGAGCTGTTTTCAGGTCCCCGTCCTGGCATGTCGCTTTCCTGAAGAATTTCCACCAACATACGATCCTTGCAAACACAAGCACGCCCTTAAAATTAATTTTAGTCTTTTTCCAATCCAAAATATTTTAAGGTGGATAAAGCAATTTCGGAGGGTCTCGAAGAGGCAGTGTTAACACGTCCTGCCGCGTTTGGGGAGACCCAGGGCTGTAAGCAGAGAACTAACACGGAGGCAACCGATGCTAACACAGGCTGTGGCCGTGCTGAGCGGTGGGGCCGGCCTGAGCGTCTGCCCATTCGCTCCTCTCGGCCTCCCTGCAGTCGGGGTAGCCAGGACCTGTCTCAGCTAGAGGAATTCAGAGACCCGGGGTGTGCCACCGAGGCAGGCCTGCAGAACGGGGTACCTATTCCTGTGAGCTCTCGCCACCCCACCCACCCCCCAACCAGCAGTGTTGGGGGCCTGGTCTGAGCCAATGGGCGTGAGGCCTGAGCACTCCTGACTGTGGCGAGAGCTCCTTGAGGGCAGGGCCAGGCCTCTGCGGCTCTCTTGACCTGGCTCACCTCCTGGTGAATGGGAGGTGCTCGGTATTTATTGACTAAATCCCAACACAGCAACGAGTTGAGTTGAAAGGTCAGCTCGTGACAGGACACCGAGCGTGGGGCGAGGACTGGAAAGGATGGGGCAGTTGTAGGGATGACGGTTCCTACAGAGGAAAGAAGGGGCTTCAGCCAAGGGAAGAAAAGGCATGACACCTGAGATCCCTTTCGCGCCCAGGCTCCGGGCCTTCATCTCAGCAGGGTGTTTTAAGGGCCCAGGGCATGTCAGGCGCTGCTGACGGTGCTGGGCACAAACACCGCCAAGGGCTGACGGAGATGCCATGGCTGCTGGTGTAAGGCACCGCCCAGGGCGGGAGGCAGCTCCGCAGGGCAGTGACCTCGCAGCCCAGCCCTGAGACCCTGCTTCTGCCGCAGGGACATCTGACACTGTCTGGGGACCTCTGAGAGTGTCCCAGCACGGGAGGGGGCAGTCAGAGGAGGGTGCTTTGGCCTCAGGGACACGGCTCAGCACCCTACAGTGCACGGGGCTCCCCACCACCAAGAACGGGCCAAATCACCATCGGACTCCAGGTTCCCCACAGCTGTGAGAGACGAAAGCTTCTTGGGGCTTCAGGCCTACAGGTATTGCCAAGACAAAAATCAAACGGAAGAAATGGACAGTTTTACTTGTTTCCCTCCTCCTGTCACTGCCTTCCTGCCAGGCTCCTGAGGCAAACGAGAAAGCCACTTAAAAGCATTAGAAATCAAAAAGAAATACACTGAGGGCTTTTGATGAAGCAAGTTCTATAATTCCTATCAAGTTCTTGCGGAATGTATTAAATTTCTTCCCAAAACAAAAATCCTTGGAAACAATAAATAACTCTGCCTTTATAAAATTCCACGACCGTTCTCCAGAAGTTCCATAAATAATAAAAATAGCCACAGTCTCTTATGGCAACCCAAATGGAAACACTTCTTAATCACTGCGCTGCACCGTGAGAAATGCATGCTGGGGGCTCATTTAGATTAAGGAAAGGAGCGAAGAGAACAAAATCGCAGCGGAAGCTAAAAATAGGTGATCTAAGTTCCCCTCAGCGAGTCCTTTCATCCCGTCCCTAATTACGGCTTCCCACGCCAACCTCAACAGCCGCTCATGTGTTTTCAAGCTTTCAGCGAGAGGAGAGAGGTTCACACGTCCCGAGGAGGCATCTGCCCGCGTGACACGAAGATGGACGGCGTTGCTGCTGTTTAAGGTTTTGTTTCAATTTCCCGTGTAACTGAGAAAGAGCCAGAGCTTTTCTTTCGCAAACCGTGGACAATCGCGTTTCCGGCCGAGTGGCCCGAGGGACGGGCCGGCCCCCCCGAGGCAGCGCCCTGGCCTGCGGCGGGCTTTGTTCTGTCCGGAGCGATGGGGCAAAGTCCCCGCGGGCGTCGCGAGCCACTGAATGGATTTTCATGGCACATACATCACTTCCCACCACCTGCCACTGACACACCCGCCTCTCGGGAGCCTCGGGCCTGCACGGCACGGCCGGTCCCGGGCCAGGAGGGCAGGGGCCGGCACCTGCGCCGGGAGAGAAAGGGCGAGTTTCCTTCTGATACAGCCTTGCTCCTCTCGCACCGCAACACTTTTTATCGAAATCACGGGAACATCCCATTCCCACAGGCCAATCTTAAAACACACTCGAGCCTGCCTCCTTTCACCGCTGAGCGCTCTCCCGGTTGGACGGCATATTTGTCTGACCTTTTCTCAATAAATCTCGATGTAGATCAGAATTCCTGTTCCTAGGACTGTGCGTGAGAACTTTCGAACAACTTCCCACCCCATTCTTTGGGATGGGGGAAACAGACATTCAGGAGACTCCAGATTTACTGAGGAAAAGTTCCCCATTATCCGTGGATTTCCTGCATTCACATAAGCTGACTGAACCAAAATTGTTGAAAAGCACTTTAGTGGGGTCTCCCTGGTGGCACAGGGGTTAAAGACAGCGCTATCAAGCTATCGGCAGCCACTGCAGAGTTTGATCCCCGGCCAGGGAGCTACCCACATGGCGCGGCAGACCTCTCCTGTCTCCTCACTGCTCCCCTCAGCAGTGAATTTCAGTGGATCTGCCTGCTCTGCTCCCCACTCTGCCTCTGGGGAGTCCTCTCATTCCCCACCCTGCGCCTCTGGCCTGCACCCTAGCTCTTGTATGCATAAATAAATAAAACTTTAAAAAAAAGGAAAGAACTTCACTGAACGAGCACCCAGACATCACGCCCCAGGGCCCGTGTCAGCAACCTCCAGGAGAGGAAAGGCGCACGCGCCTGCAGGTGCATGTGGGAGAGGCTCCTCCGCGGCCCTCATCACAGCAGCGAGGCCCAGGGCCGTGGGAGTCAGTGGCAGCTGCCCGCGGCCGCCTGCTGCCATGTCCCTGCTGGACTCAGACATGCAGGTGCGCCGCGGGGAGGACCCACAAGAGCAGCACGTCTGAGAGCCGTGCTGTGCCCACGCGCTCCAGGCACAGAACCGCGAAGGGCTTTAGCGGCAGCTTAGACAAAAAGCCACATGAACGATTTACGAGCTGCAAGGACGTGAGGGGAAGGTTCTGGGTGGCACTGGGAAGAGGGTCTGCCAGGAGCGTCTGGGGCCTGCGAGGAAAGGCGGGCGCGTGGGGGCAGCCTCCGCTGCCTGGGTCAGGGGAATGGTGAGAAACGGTCTCCTGTTCTCTGGTGCTGTGATTTCCAGCGCTCATGAGCCAGTGTGTTTAGAAATGCATCGTCCTATTATCTGCTGTGTTTTAAATTCCAAGTCATCAGATATCGGACTTTTCTTTTTTTTTCTTTTCTTTTTTTTAAGAACTGGGGTACAGGCCAGAGGTGTGGGGAGTTGAGAGGATTCGCCAGAGACAGAGCCGGGAACAGAACAGGCAGACGGACGAAATACACTGCTGAGGGGAGCAGCGGGGAGACAGGAGAGGTCTGCCGCGCCATGTGGGTCAGCCCCCTGGCTGGGGATTGAACTTGTGCTGCAGTGGCTGCGGACAGCTTCATAATGCTGCATCTCAACCCCTAATGCCACCAGGGAGGCTCCAGACTTTTCAATGCAGTCACTCGGCTAGTTCTAAACTAGATAACAACGAACACATTGAAGTCATCATTTGAAAGAGGAAAAACTGTCATTCGATGCCATCCTGATGAGTGACAGCAAGAACGACTGATGCCAGGGCTATTCTCACCACCCGCCGACAGCTAAATCATCTCATAAGTAGAAGCCAGAAAAATGTCCTGGATTTTAGTTTGGTTTGTTTCATTTTTTAAGCAAAATATGCATTAAAATCATCCCAGGCTGTGCCTATGGCTTAAAGCTGAATGTCAGGGCCTCCCTGGTGGTGCAAGTTTGAGCGCAGCACTGTGAAGGTACCTGCAGCCTCTGCAGCATGAGTTCGATCCCCGGCCAGGGAGCTGACCCACATGGCGCAGCAGGCCTCTCCTGACTCACCACGGCTCCCCTCAGCAGTGGATTTCAGTCAATCTGCTTGTTCTGCTCCCCGCTCTGTCTCTGGTGAATCCTCTCACCCCCTACCCCTCTGTCCTGTGCCCCAGCTCTTGTGTGCATAAATAAATAAATAAATCTTTTTTCAAAAAAAGCTGAATGGCAGGACACACGGCGCAGGTGACAACTCAAGAACCTGGACTCTCAGGTGAGGGCCCCTGCAGCAGGAGCCAGGGCTGACCAGCTGACTTCCCAGGGCCTCCCCCGACTACGCTGGCACAGGGTCTGCAGAGCCCTGAGTATCTATACTCACAAAACTGGCCACATCATTGAAAAAAGGCCAAGAATTTCCTGCGTGGCTAACGATTCCATCTGGCCTGGGAAAGCACCTGTTGAAGTGAACCGAATGGTGTGAACAAGAGGAATTTTCACCCCGCAGACCCCCGTCTCGTGTATCCCTATGTACTGTCACCAGAATAACCCGCCTCTCAGCCCTTGAAAGGCTCAGCAAGCCGCATGTCATCTTCAGTCGCACTTGCTCTTTCTAAACTCACCCGCGGTCACCGCTGAGCCAGGCTGGCCTCGTAGATCAGCAATGGCCTTACAGGCCGGCTCTGCTCTGCACCAAGCGTCCGCCTGTGAGCAGCGTACAGACCGACAGGGTCGGCGGCTGCCCCGGGGCCGCGTGCATTCTCCCAGAGGTGTTTCAGACCAGGTCTCCTAGCCGGCATTCCCAGTCCAGCTGGCCGTGTTCATCGTTAGCACGAGCTGAGGTGGTTCGCCCATCGGACACTCCCACTTGAGAGACACAATTCACAGGCACCACGGGAGGCTATGGACACAGGGACAGAGGCGGCAGCTGCCCTGCTCCACCTCGCGCTCAGCCTGGCCCCATCCTTTCTGGCATGGAAGGCCACTCCCAGCCAGGTGCTCTGCAGGGGCTTAGCGAGGACCTCACCACACCTCATCCGTCACGGGACTCGAGTTACCGCTAGGTCGCTCTGCCCAGCAGTCCTGCTTGCCATCCACTTAGAAAAATCTTTGCCCATTTTCCAACGCATTCAAGTCCGTCTACATAAAGAAGAGACTCATGAAGATTAAGAGCTAGCTAGGTGAAGAGAGAGGAGCCAGAACGTTCCAGACCAGAGGAGTTCTGGTCGGGATGACCAGATGATGAGAGCCAAGAAGGACAAACAGAGCGGACGCAGGGGCCTGAGTGCCCAGTGGGGACGGACAGACGAAGACCAGCAAGGAGCCAGACTGGACAGTCCTTCAGTCTCCCGTCAACGAGCTTCCGGGGACACAAAAACTTCCACCACGTGGTGGCGGATTGAAAAAACAAACGAGGTACAACCACTGAGGAAAAGGTGCTGGTACACATATATAAATCATCAGAAAACAGAAACTATAAGGACATTCAACATCCATAAAAACCCTTAGAATGTTCCAAGAGACTTGCCAACCAGAATCCTTAAATTTCCCCCATGAAACTCCAAGGACCCTCATCATGTGGCTTCTCCCAGCCCAGAGATCCTTCCAGGACAAAGGCACCCGTTCCCCTCAGGCCTGCCCCGACAAGCAGTATGTGACATGACATCCACACAACAGGATCCACAAAAGGAAATTCTTTTTAAGATTTATTTTATGCTATTTATGCCTACAAGAGCTGGGGTGCAGGCCAGAGGTGTGGGGGTGAGAGGACTCCCCCAGAGACAGAGCGGGGAGCAGAACAGATAGATCCACTGAAACCCACTGCTGAGGGGAGCAGCAGGGAGGTCTGCTGCGCCATTTAGGTAGCTCCCTGGCCAGGTATGGAACTTGGGCTGCAGTGGCTGGAGACAGCTCGACAGTGCTGAGACTCAAGGCCCGCGCCGCCAGGCAAAAACCTTTTTAACCTGCGTTGCAGCCGTAGGTCAGTTTATCTGAGCCTGTTCCGCACCCACGGGTGTCGCCAGCCCTGGGAGGTGCTGGGATGAAGAGGCAAAGCACAAAGGAGCAGGAGCGCCCAGGAGAAGGAAGGCCCCAAGGTCACCTGGAGCGGACTCAGGTCACGTCCACCCGTTGCTGACCGGCCACGGCAGTGCTGGCCACGCACTTGGACCCGGTTCCCGCGGCAGGAGACACGGAAAGGATGACAAAGTCAGTGATGGTGGAGAGACCAGCGAGGCGGGAGCGCGAGGCCTCGGCGCGACACCTGCCCACGGCCAATGGGACAAATATTAGCTCTGTTCAGTGGACAGTTGGCCAGCGCCGGGCTCAGGGCACCCGAGAGACTCGGGAGCACCAATTACCCCTTTTGGGGAACTCACACCAGAGCATGAGGTGCAGTCACGGCCTGTTCTGTGTCGTTTATAGATCCTGGCGAGTTCATCAGGAGATGAAATTTATCTTAAGAAAGAAACGCAAACAGCCGCAGAGTTAACCTCCCAGGAAGAGCCGTGTGCCTGGGGGCTGCCGCGGGCTCTGGGGAGACGGAGAGGCAGGAGCCAGAAAGTCGTCACCCCTACGCCCGCAGAAGCAGCCCCCGGAAGGAGGGACCATGTCCCCCGAACACGCACGCACAGAGAGAACAACCCAGAACCAGGTTCAGTTCATCTAGTCAAAGATGAACTCCCCTCTCCGCTCCTCCCCAGCACTGGGCCCTGGACTGCCTGTCCTCCTGGCCTCCTGTCCGCCTGTCCTCCTGTCCTCCTGGCCTCCTGGCCTCCTGTCCGCCTGTCCGCCTGGCCTCCTGGCCTCCTGGCCTCCTGCCCACGGCGTCTCCGCCACTCAGCACGTGCCGCGGGCTTGGGGCAGATGCAGTCACGGGCCCTGTGCTTCTTGAAAGCTGAGAACAAGTTTTCCTTTGATTTAGAAAATCTACACCTACTTGACTGGAGACTTGGAAACTCTGTGAAATAACGCGCAGCCACGTGGAGCGGGGGGCCCGGGGGATGAGGCAGCAACATTCGCATGGGGTGAGGGGAGAAGAGGAGAAGGAACCAGCCAGACCATCCCTCAGCCACCAGGTCACCCCCACATGTCCCCCCGCTTCTAGAGTAAGGGGCTGCCCCCACCCACCATGGGAGAAACCCCAGGTGCAGGCTCTCAGGGACCCCTTCCTCACAGATGGGGCCAACTCCAGCCACGCCCCAACTCAGAAGCCCTCATGAGACACTTCCTGGGCATGACCCCACACACCAGCTGAAGCTTCTAGGGCACGAGAGCTGACGTGACCTGGGAGCAGGTTGTCCTGTGTCCACGATACAGAAGTAAGATCCCTGTGGGGGTGTCACAAAGGTTCAGTGGGCCGCTGTCCCCCCAGGAAGCGGCTGAAGCAGGGCAGCCCCCAGGAGGGCTTCATTCTGGGCCCAGTGCTGCAGGCTGCCTCTCAGGTAAGAAAAAACAACTTTGGTTTCAATTATTTTGTGAAATTTTATGTGAGAATTCACAGGAAGGTTTTCACATATCAGATGCCTAAGAAAGCTTTTATTTATTTATTTATTTATTTATTTACACAAGCACTGGGTACAGTCAGACGCGCGGGAGGGTGAGAGAATCCACCAGAGCCAGAGCGGGGAGCAGAGCAGGCAGAAGGACCGAAGGACACTGCTGAGGGGAGCAGCGGGCGGCAGGAGAGGTCTGCGCGCCGTGTGGGACCCTGGCCGGCAGCTGGGGATTGAACCGGCGCTGCAGGGGCTGCGGGCAGTTTTGCAGCCCAGCGCTCAACCGCTGCGCCACCGGGGTGGGGCCCAAAGAAAGATATTTTTTTTAAAGAAAGCTCAAAAGGGCGGTAAGACAGACTCTGAGCGAGCATGGCACACTCGGCCAGGGCGCCCGCTCTCTGCCGTCCCACACTCACAGTAAATTTGACTTTGGAGCCGAACCACAGATTCTTAAATTCAATATAAAGACCTATTTTCAACACAAAATGAGAAACAGGCCACGTAAGACCATTCGCAGCGTCCGCCAGGCACAGACAGGTGCGGAGCGCAGGCCCGCGGCCAGGTCCCGGGGTGTCCTCTAACTGGCGTTTCTCTGGAAAACAAAAAACCCACCTAAGTCCACATTCTGCTCTTCATGCCCCTTCACCCATGCGCCCTCCTTGGCCAAAGCTCAGGGCTTCACTCTGGGTGCACAGGTTGATTGTCAGACACCCCAGAGCTGAGAAAAGGGACCCCAAAATGTCAGCCTAAGGGGACCTGCAGTTCTGAGGGAAAAACAAGGGCTCTCCTAGGCGCCCTCCTCGTTTTCAGAGATTTGCGTAGAATAACGCTGGCCAAACCAACATGGAGTAACAGGATGAAGACCAGTAAGTTACAGAGACAGACGCCTCCTGAGCCCGGGCGTCCCTGAGCCCCCGGCCGGCGCGGCAGAGGCGAGCGTGAGAGAGCGAGGAGCGGGCATCGCTGGGGGCCGGGCCTCCTGGGCAGTCCACCCTCCCTCCTTGCTCTTTTACCTCCGTCTCCAGGGCCAATCCCCCTGCAGGGTATTAATTACTCCGCCGCAATGACATTCCTCCGCCAACAAGGTCAACAGGGCACCACCAAGCCCAAGATGGATTAACCGCCTATTCACCGTAGTAGCCACTGAACGTACCGTACCCGCGTCGCGAGCACATCCTTGGCCGCACCGCAGAAAGAGGAAGGTAGCTCTTCCCCTTGGTCTACAGCTCTACGGACTGGCTTTCTAAAACAAAGACTAGAAATACTCGCAGTCACCTGCGCTGCCAGCAACGCGCCCAGGATCGTGGCCTTTGCCACAGCACGAGGGCAGCTTGACCGTCTTCCCCGAGCGCACGGCGAGTGGAGGGCAGCGACGGCTGGGGCGGGCGCTCGTCGCCTGCTCCCCGGCCACCCCAGGAGCTGGTGCAAGCCAGCCGGCCACGAGGGCCGAATCCACAGGGCCCCGCGGCACGAACGGCACATCCGACCTGCTCCAGCTTCACGCACCGTCCCACGGGCCCCACAGCAGTCTGCGGCAGGAACCCCGGCCCGGAGTCACGTCTCCGGGCAAACGACCCTGCACACAATTCTCTGAGCCGTTCCTCGAGCGCCCCGTCAAACCGAATCCCGAGTCCCTCCCCACTGGGGTGTGTCCCACGGCACTGGGTTTGGAGCGTGGCTCGTGCTGGTCCGCCCTGCCCCAGCCTCCGCTCTGGCTCTGCGCTGGCCCTCGGGCCCTGCCCCAGGTCGGAGGGAGGGAGGGGGGGGCGCAGGCGCCGAATGACCACTCGGTGTGAGTTTTCCGTGTGTGTGTGAAATAAAAACACAAGAAGTTGTGCAAGAAGAGATAACGGGGTGCGGTGTTTACCCAGAAATCACTCCAAGTCCTGCGTCCTCACCCAACCCACATGCCGCCTGTCACGCGAAGTAACTGAGGGCAGCGGGTTGCAAGTCAGAGTCACGTACGTGGTTCATTTCTTCTTGGTGTCACCAGTTTGGCCTGGGCTCTCGCTTTCATTCTCGACATTCCAGTATGACTTTGCTCCCACACAAATCTCCTGTCTCCCCGCTAGGACCAGAGTCCCATTGTGATTACATGCAGGAATAAGGGACTCCCGGGCGGCGCAGGGGTTAAAGACCGCACTATCAAGCTATCGCAGCCCCTGAGGCCTGAGTTCAATCCCCGGCCAGGGAGTTACCCACAGGGCGCAGCAGACCTCTCCTGTCTCCCCGCTGCTCCCCTCAGCAGTGTACTTCGGTACATCCGCCTGTTCTGCTCCCCCCTCTGTCTCTGGGGAGTCCTCTCACCCCCACACCTCTGGCCTGCACCCCAGCCCTTGTATGCATAAATAAATACATCTTAAAAAATTTAAAAATAAACAGAAGAGGAATAAAGCGAGCCCCTTGGTGCTGACACAAGCCCCACTTGTTCAGGAGGGCCCCACGTGGCTGGAGCTATTCCCACAGCACCAGCCCCTCACCCGCGCCCGCCCGCCCGCCCGCCCTGAGCATGGAGAGGAAACTGCGCACAGACTGGAGCCAGCGGTGTCCACGCTGCAGCCCTCGCCCAGGCCGCAGCGCTGTCTGTGGCACCTGCGCACCCCATTCTGGGGCTCTGCCCACCTCCCATCTCACAGAGCCTGCGAGACAGAGGCCACGGGGCTGGCTCAAGGCCCAGAGGCTTTTGAATCCGCTCCCGCACAAACAACCACAGGTGGACAAGAGGACACCCAGCGACAGGACAAACACGCCAAGGTCCTGCAAAGACATCCCACATGTCCCATCTACCCGGGTCTGCACGGCGGCGCCCCATCCCCCAAGCGGCACCTCCCGGGAAAGCTCGCCCCAGCAGCAGCTGCTCCACAGACCCTGTGTCCACGCAGGCTCACGTGCCCCGAGACACTGAAGACGAAGGGCCCCATGACAGCTGGCCTCCTCGTGTGGAGTGACCCCCCCAGCGGCGTGGTGGGGGTGTGGGTGAGTCCATCACCACATGGGGCATGGTGGCCGGGGTCCATCACCCTACGGGGGTCTTGGGGGGAGTCTATCACCCCCCCTCCCCGGCATGGTCTGGGTATCTATCACCTCCCCCATGGGGCGTGGCCAAAGGAGTCTCTCACCTCCCGTGGGGCATGGTGGGGGGAGGGGCTATCATGCCCCATGGGGTCTATCCCTAAGGGTGTGGTGAGGGGAGGAGCCCTTCGTCCCTCGGGAGTGGTACCAGATGCCAGAGAAGATGCAGCTGAATGAAGAAACAGTAACGCTCGGCCCCCGAGGCCAATCTGACTCCCTCTGCTAACAGCAGACACCGCAAGGGCCGGCACCGACTCCAGGACGCCCTCCTGCAGGTGCCCGGGCACCCGGAGCAGGCCTCCAGGAACAGCGCTCCCTCCCGCCTTGGCGTGGCCTGGCCGCACGCAGGGCTCGGGGTGCGGGTCAGCACGCTGTGCAGAGCCCCGGCCTTATGGGCGAGGAGCCTGACCTTGGGCAGGCAGTGCCCGCGACGGGTGCCCTGTGCTCCCCTCCAGGTGCCCGCTGGCCACGCAGGACGAGACGCCCCGGCCTACTCGCCCTGGGGGCCGCTAGGCCTTCCTGACCAGGGCTTCTCAGTCACCGGGAGAGCCGGCCAAGTCGTCAGCTGCTGAGAACAATCTGGAAGAACCACACTCTGTGAGCGGGGCGGGCCAAGCCCTGGCGGGTCTGCAGCCCGGGCACGTGGGGCGTCAGGACAGGCTCCTCCGGCGCCGTCTCAGGCGGAAGAGCCGGGCCATCCCGGTCTTCCTGAGTCTGGGTAAAGCCGTTCAAAGTCGTATCCTGGGAATACCGCCCAGAGAACAAACCTCACTTCTGCGCTTTCCTCTTTGTCCTCCACGGAGCAGGGAAGCTCCCCCGCCAGCTGCCTCCTCGGTGAAGAAACGTTGCAGGCCTGCAGCAGGCGTCCTGCCACCCTGAGCCAGGGCGGCGTTTCCAGGGAAACCGCGAGGACAAAGGCCCGCCGGGCTGGCACATCCAATATGCAGATGAACTAGGTCACCCAGCGGTGCCCACTAACCGGCAAGAAAAAGGGGCTCCCCCGCCCCCGACCCACCCACGGAGCTCCGCTCCCCCCACTCCAGGAGGAAGGATTTATCTGGGACTTTTATAACTGATGAAATGATTCTCCTTGGGCAACGCAGTTTCCAGCACACAAAACTCCAGAGACCGTTTGCTACACTTGACCAAGCAAAGCATCTCTCCTGAGAATGACTGAGCGGGAGGAGGACAGGCCGCCAGCGCACCCCCACCCCCTCCCCCACCCCCACCCCCGCCTCTACACGCCAGACAGACAGAAGGGGAGCCCATGTGACCAACCGGCTCTGCACTTGCGCCCGGAAGGCCAAGCTCTGCACACACGAAATGGCTACACGGGGGTTATTCAAGTGGCACAGGCACCCCAGGACACCCCCTCCCAGGGCTGTGGGGCGTGCTGGGGCTGAGGTGGGGGAAGGAGTAGGGGTCAGGGAAAGGAGCGGGGGTCACGGCTCCCCATTTCCAGGCCTGAGGAGGAGCCGCATCCAGCAGCAGGAATTAGAGTGTCTTGTGTTTGTTTCTGATGCCAGGAAGCATGCCAGGATCAAACCCAGGGGCCACAGAATTTTATTAGGGACGGGACCGTTTTCCTGGTTCCAGGATGCAGGGGACGCCAGTTAGGGCTCATCACAAGGATGGGCAGTGGGAAGAGGGGACAGAGGGAGGGTCGGTTGTTTTTTTTTTAAAGATTTATTTATTTATTTATTTACACAAGCACTGGGCACAGTCAGAAGCGCGGGAGGGTGAGAGGATTCACCAGAGCCAGAGCGGGGAGCAGAGCAGGCAGAAGGACCGAAGGACACTGCTGAGGGGAGCAGCGGGCGGCAGGAGAGGTCTGTGCGCCATGGGGGACCCTCGCCGGCGGCCGGGGATCGAACCGGCGCTGCAGAGGCTGCGGGCAGCCTCGCAGCACAGCACTCAACTGCTGCGCCACCGGGGAGGCCCAGAGGGAGGGTAGGTTTTAATTCTACTTGTTCCTAACGTTCAATCCAGTGGAAGTTCTTATTGTTGCATAATGGAGGGGGGTTGGCTCCAGAGCCTGCCCTGCCCCTGTGGGGGGCAGGGCGGGCCAGGTGGGCAGAGGCACCCACCCCCTGGGTGTATGCTGAGGGCAGCAGCACCCCGTGGACAGAAGGCCCCTGCGGAGCACCAGCACGCAGGCCACTGCTGCTGCCCAGCCACGGAAAGTGGGCCGTGGGGACAGGGCAGCCCTGGGCACAAACGGAGGCTCCGGGGACAGAGACGAGGGAGGAGCACCTGTACACCCTGTCCCCTTGGGTCCCGTGCACCCAGGCCTGTCCCCCACAGGGCCCCGGAGCACCAGACAGCACCAGACCAGACTCGCAAACCAGGGCCCGTGTGCCCTCCCAGGTGAGGGAGCTGCCAATTTGCCTCACACCTTCCCGAGGGGCCTGGTGTGGTCTCTTCCCCCACTGCCTCCTTCTCAGCTCCACGAAGAATAACGTGCCGTTCACGGCTGCCGAGGAGGTGGGCGGGGTGGGGAGACACAGGCCAGGAGCACCTCTGTCCAGGCCTCTGCCAAGGCTCACTGGCACCCCACACAGACCCAGGACCACGGGCCCAGTGGTTCAAGTTCACTCCTAAGCGGCCCTTGGGGTGTCCCCCACAGCGCCCACAGTCCCCACCTTCCTTTCACTCTGACATGGAACCACGGCCACCCACCTCCCCGGCACGAACCCGTGACTGTCCTGCAAGCTGGAGGTTCTGGGTCTCACCTGGGAGCCCTTGTGTATGGGAAGGACGACCATTTTGTAAAGGCGCTTGTGTCTCTGCAAGTTCCTAAGGCCCTGACTGCCCCATGGCCGGCAGGAGGAGTCCGGCTGGCCATGCTGAGACCAGAGATGGCTCTGCCACACGTCTCACTGTCTAGCTTGGCTAAGAAGGGGAACTGCTCTGCAGTTAATGGCCATTTTTAAGTTAACAACTCTCCTGCTCCTGAATCTGTCAGTTCTGGAAAAGAATTTTTAAAAAATTGCCACATATCGGGGCCTCGCTGGTGCCGCAGGAGTTAGTCTCAGCGCTATCAGGCTATGGCCAGCCTCTGCAGCACGAGTTCGATACCCAGACAGGGAGCTACCCACATGGCGCGGCAGCCCTCTCCTGTCTCCCCGCTGCTCCCCTCAGCAGTGGATTTCAGTCTGTCTGCCTGCTCTGCTCCCCGCTCTGTCTCTGGTGAGTCCTCTCACCCCCACACCTCTGGCCTGCACCCCAGCTCTTGTATGCATAAATAAATAAAATAAATCTTTAAAAAAACTGCCACATTTTTTAAAGAATCTCATTAACTCCCCATTTATAAAAACCTCCTTGTTTTCTCTCTATTCCCAATGCTGGAAAATAAAGGACACAGATAATGAGATTAAACAACGGCAAAGGGAAGCCAGGCCAAGTCCAGTCGCGACTTGCAGAGAGCAGCCTGCCCGCGGCCACCATCTGTCCTAAAACAGCTTCGCCAGCGGGAGCTTCAGGCGCTGCCGTTATTTGCAAGCTCCCAGAAGACTTCAAAGGTCGTTTCTCTAACATGAGTACTGAAATGCCGCTGTGTTTACATTTAATAACATCTTACATTTGCAGAGGGCTTTATTTCCCAAGGTGTCTTCATTTATAATGAGTCATTATAAGTGTCACATTTATTTTTGATAAAAACCCTCCAAGGCTGGCTGCAAAATGAGCTGTTACTGATCTATAGATGAGGAACACGAGGCCCAGAACGGTGAGCGGCCCAGCATGGTGGGCAGCTTAGGGGGCAGTTCTGTGACTCCACGGCCCTGACCCAGCCCCCCAGCGCTCGGGGGAGGCAAGCGCACCTGGCCTGGTTCTGCCGGGAGGTCCGCCCCACAGACCCGGCTCCAGGCTGGACTTCGGCGTCGCCACATTTCTTAAGGGTCCACTGCTCTCCGCCGGCCCACTGAAGCCCCGGCCAGTGGGGTGCGGCCTGCAGGGGTGCGGCCTGTACCACTGGCCCTACCTGGAGATGCAGCTGGAAATGCTCATCCACGTCCCCGCCAGGCCCCTGACGTGGGCTCCCCCAGACACGGGGAAGAGTCAGGGCGATGGCCGGAGAAGTTAAGCCCCTGGAAACACCTCTCTGAGTGACTGATGTCCCCTCAGCTGGGTTGGTCATCATGCACCAGCTAGATAACTGCTCCTCCCGGCTCCACCCCACAACTGGGCACCGCACACCCCCACAAACAGAACGCGGGCTCGGCTCCCAGAGACCACCACTAGCGTCGCTGTGCTTTCTGCAAATACTTCGCCACCGCACATTTTCCGTGACTTGCGTTAAAAGTGATTTTCTGAGCAAAACGTGAAACGCTGACTTGTCCCCTCCTGCTGCCGTGCGATGGAAGCAGGCCCCGGAGGCAGAGAGCGGAAGAAGGCTGTTTCCCTTCTTCTCGTATAATCTGCTGAGCTGCTCCATCTGTGCATCAAGCTCCGTTGGGGGACACAGCGCCTCCCCTGCACCGCCACCACCGACGGCCTGAGCACGAGTGTGTGCCACCCGCAGACATAAACTCGGCAGGTCTCCACACTCATTCCCAGCAGCCCAGCGTTTGCACAAGGGCTGGTGCACATGCTCCCAGGGAGCTGCTGTGCTTACAAGGGTAAGACACTCACCTTGCCCAGTGTCGATGACCTGCCAGGCACACCCCAGGCACCGCACTTCTGTGCTCTCATCTGATCACCCAGAACACTCTGGAGAGTCTATCCCTACCTTGCAGAAAAGGAAACTGAGGCCCAAGTGGGGAACTAACTTGCCCAAGGTCACAGTGCCGGCCCACGTCGAGACAGACACCTGCCCATCAAAACCACCCCGGGGTACAGGGTCCTCGGCCTGGCCACTAGCTTCAAAGAAGACTAGACTTGTCCCGAAGAATGAGCCGTCCATCAGGACGTAAGTGGCACCGCAGGTGGACGTGCTCCCGAGAGCAGCGTGCCCCCTCCACGAGCCACCACGCCCGGAAATCAACAGCCTGTGAGGCTCAGATGTTATGCGCCAAACACGCAACAGACTGACTTCTCAGACACTTCATTCCCTTCCATTTAGGGCTCATCGAATGCAGGTTTGCCTTGACAAGATAGTAGCCAGGAAATCTGGGGGTCTGAAACTATGAATTCGTCAAGCAGCTGACTCTCCAAATCACCACCCATCCATGCAGGAGCCTGAGAAGGCGAGAAAAACAGTGCATGTGAGGGACTCAGTCAACCCCGAGCCTGGGTGTGTGGACTTGGGGGCAGAGCCCACAGAGCCAGCACCGTACTGCGTGCCACGGGCCTTCATTAATCTCAGGGACACGACAACCTCGTTCTAAGGCCGAAGGCGGGAGCACCAGGACCTGAAGAGTCATTTAACAGAAAGGAAGAGGAAAACACAGCAGACAACCCTGCCCTGGCGCGCCTCACACCCAACAGCAGAGCGCAAGTTTGCCGAAGATTTGCAGGAAAATCCTGTTAAAATATATACTTGAGGGCCTCCCCGGTGGCGCAGCGGTTGAGCGCTGGGTTGCGAAGCTGCCCGCAGCCTCTGCAGCGCCGGTTCGATCCCCGGCTGCTCCCCGGCCACTGGAGGAGGGTCCCGCATGGCGCGCAGACCCCTCCTGCCGCCCGCTGCTCCCCTCAGCAGTGTACTTCGGTCCTTCTGCCTGCTCTGCTCCCCGCTCTGGCTCTAGTGGATTCTCTCACCCTCCCGCGCTTCTGACTGTGCCCAGTGCTTGTATAAATAAATAAAAATAAATCTTTAAAAAAATATATATATATATATGTATATACTTGAAAAAGTCTCCAAAGGCTTTCTGGAAATAGCACATATGCCGAAGGCTGTTTGGAAAGAAAAACTGGACCTCAGTGGACACTCAGGTGGCCGGATCTCACACAGCACATCATCTGAGCGTCGTTTTGATATTTTTCCAACTTGGAAAGTCACAGCCCTCCAGAGACGAAGATGGTAATTAGTGATAACATTCACAAGGAACATCACAGAGATCTGCTCCTCAACAGAACATTTTAAAAAAACATCTCTGAGGTACAACTGACTTAAAATATACCTGTTTTAAATGTACAGCTAAGTGTGTTTGGACAGGTGTTTACACCATGGAGCCATCCGATGTTGCACCACGTAACCATCAAGAACAAAACAGTTTCATCACCGCCAAAAGCCGCTCTTTAGCCCCCCAAGCCCCAGACAACCGAGCCGGCCCGCACTCTGCGCCAGAACCAGAGAGGTGCGCACAGTGTGACCAGCGCTCTGCTCCACAACCACTGATGCACACAGTGTGTCTCCCGCTTGGCACCGCCGATGCGCGCAGTGTGTCTCCTGCTTTGACTCGGGCTGCTGCTGTGACCCGGGCGGGTGAATTGTGGTTTGGTCCTGTTGGGCTGCGCAGCTCTGCTGTGAGGACGCACACTCTCCATCTGTCTTCCCTGGGCGACGGCCACATGGGTCGCCTCCGGGTTGGGCTCGTGGACATTCACAGGGACCTTGTGGAGGCGCGTCATTGACTCAGGTAACCGCTAAGCGGCCTTCAGCGCACCCACCTCCTGCTGCAGCTGGCCCCAGGTTCCCAGCTGGCCACAAAGGTCTTGTCAGCGCACCGTGTGCCCAGCGCTAGCACCGCGGGCTGGTAAAAAGGAGCTGCAGTGTAGCAGGGCTGAGCAGAGGCCTCCCCACTTCTCTCCCGGCAACCACAGAAACACCTCCCCGTTGCACAGCCATGCGCCGCCTGCGCCCCATCTCTAGGACCGGCACCTCTCTCCCAGCGCATTCCACTGTCCCCTCTGCTTCTCTCCCCGCACTAACCCAAGTGGCCCTCTGTTCAACTGCTTGCATGGGGGGTGAGGGAGACAGTCTGGTCAGACAGGCCTCCCAGGACAGCATAAGCCCTTCCAGAGCAGACGCCCAAGGCCAGGCAGGGCCAGCAGTCTGTAACCCTGCGGCCCGACACTCCCAGCGGGCCCCCGCACGCAGGACACCTGCAGCACAGGTGCGGGAACGGGCGGCTCTGCCCATCGATTCCGGCGGATGTCCGCTGCGTCCACCGCCCAGGCCTGCCTGTCCCTGAGTCCCTTCCTCCTTAACACTGAACCCCCAAACCCTCAAAAAGTCTCAGGTTCTTTACATCAGACGCACACACAGCAAGGGCCGCTGGCCTGGGCGCCACACCAGCGCCTCCTCCCCGCGGCCCCGTGGAGGGGCGGGCCCCGCTGCACTCCGCCGGCCTTCTCCCCCAGGAAACTGCTGAGCAAGCCCAGCCGCGCCCCTGAGGCCGCGCGCTCTTGACGCTGGAGAGGACGCTGGCCACGAGCCACCGCAGGTGACTGGAATTCAGAAACAAGCATAAAGCGATCTTGCTATGAGAACAGGTCTGCTGCCAGCGGATTTTGCGCCTAACACGCGGAAGAGAAGCAGTCGGAGCTGGGGTACCCCGGGGCCACCACAGGCCTGCCCCCCGCTGCCGCGGCTCCCCAGGGAAGGCCCCGTGAGGAGCTCCCCAGGGAAGGCCCCCAGGGCCAGGCTGCCCGCAGCACACGCCTCACATCCTGCCTCGTGGCCAGTCCTAGCGCTCTGGCCCGACAAGCACCCGCGCGTGGGTCACAACGACTCAAGGCAACACGTGTGCCCAGGGCTGGAGCCGGGCTGCCCACGCCGCACGGGAGCGGGACAGCCACACTCGCCCTGGGGTGGGAGCAGCCCCAGGCCTCAGGGCTCGGGGGCCAGGACCCTGGATTCACATCCCGTCACACTCGCCAAGGCCTGCCTGTCCCTGAGTCCCTTCCGACTCTCACAGGCATTTGAGCAACTATTTCTTGCTTTTGGGGAATGAGCGGGCCACACGGGGGTCACGGCCTGCTCCCTCTTCCCAGCCTCATGCTTCCGTAGCCCTCAGCGGAGCAGAATGAAAGGGAGAAGGACAAGCCGGGACGCACACGAGGGGGGATTCCTTCCCCTCAACCAGCTACCAGTGCTGACCCCAGGAACACGCAGGGGAACCCGCACAACAAGCCCCATCACGATGGCCGCAGGGTCCACTGCTCTGTTCTTGATTCCAAACAAAGAAGGTTACTTTAGTCAATCACTGCCCTTCATGAAGGTTCCCCCCCCCCCGAAATGAATGCTCTGCGGTGCTGAGCAGAGACTCCCTGAACACCGTTCTCACGCTGCATGGAAACCGGGGGCACCAGGCCTTCTTGCGCCCGAAGCCTGAGCCCAACGAGCAGCAGCGCGTTCCCTCCAGCGGTCAGCGCGCGCGGGGATGAGACACCGGCCGAGAAGGCCCCCACCCGGCGTCACTGTGGGCACCTCCCGCTCTGAGGGCCAGTGTCCACCATGTGGGCTCCCAGCAGAACCGGCCCAGCGGAGCTCCCACACCCCGGGGAGCCTCACAACTATCCTCAAAACCCGAAGGAGGGAAGAGAACGGACTGAGCACGTGGCCCGCGTGCTTTACACACGTCCTCCTGGACTCTCGAACATGAGGCCAGACGGTGCTGTGCGATACATGGGCTTCACCCCCAAACCTTCTCCCCTGGGCGCGCTCCTCACGCCCAGCCGCGCCAGGCTCTCCAGTCCAGCAGGTCCAAAGCTGAATTTCCTTCCCGCTTGTCCACATTTCAGTTATTTCATATGTTACAACACATTTAAGATAAACGTTTCCGGGACAAAGATAGTTCCCCATGGTTGGATAATGACGGAAGGTTGTAACAGGCTCTTCTCGCTTCCTTCCTCCGGTGGATTTTGCTGGGGGGTGTGATTTTTGGTTCAAACAAAGAACCAATTCAGAAAGCCCGGTGGGCTACTGACATCATCATAAGGCCTGCGTGCAAGACTCGGAGCGTTACTGCAGCCTTGAAGCAACAACCAGATGACGATCATGTCAGAGGAGAAACACGCCGCCTGCAGCGGTGGGGGCCTCACGCATCCGGGGTTGCATCAGCCGCCAAAACTGGCCCCAGGCCCGCTCCGTGGACCGGCACTGGGGTGAGCAGGCAGGGAGCAGCGCCCACGCCCCGGGGCAGCGGCCACACACCTGCTCTCCCGAGGGGCCTCTTCAGCCTCTGAGCCAAAGGACGCCCACAAGAGCCCGCGGTGTTGGATCAGAACTCTGCAGGTACCACAGAAGCTAGAATGCCTGCTCACAAGGCTTTTAAACAGCTCATTCCCCAGCGGCCAATCATTCTGAACACTTCAGCCAGGAGTAACCAGAGGAGGAGCCAATTTTTAATGACTTCTGAATAGTCGGAGCATGAAGATATGCATGTGGTATATAAATTCGCCCATCTAGGGCCTCCCTGGTGGCGCAGCGTGTTGAGCACAGCGCTGTGACGCTGTCCACAGCCTCTACAGCATGGGTTCGATTCCCGGCAGGCCGGGGAGATTCCCACTTGGCGCAGCAGACCTCTCCTGTGGCGCCCGCTGCTCCCCTCAGCAGTGTACTTCGGTCGTCTGCCTGTTCTGTTCCCCGCTCTGTCTCTGGTGAATCCTCTCACCCTCCCATGCCTCTGGCCTGTACCCCAGTTGTTGTATAAATAAATAAATCTTAAAAAAGAAAATTTGCCTTTCTGAAGTGGGTATGTCTTTTTTCAAAAGATTTATTTATGTATACATACAAGAACTGGGGTGCAGGCCAGATTCGCGGGAGGGTGAGAGGATTCACCAGAGACAGAGTGGGGAGCAGAACAGGCGGATCCCCTGAATTACACTGCTGAGGGGAGCAGCGGGGAGACAGGAGAGGTCTGCTGCGCCACGTGCAACACCTCCCTGGCCGGGGGTCAAACTTGTGCTGCAGTGGCTGGAGAGAGCCTGGCAGCGCTGAGACTTAACTCCTGCACCACAGGGAGGCCCCTGAAGGGGGTGTGTCTTGACTCCATATCTCAGCATCTGGGCAGGGACCATCCCGCACCCTTGATGCAATCAGTGTGGGCCTCCCAGGTGGGAGCTGCTCAGCTCCCTCGAGAGCCACCCTGAGGTCAGTCGTGGGCGTCGTCAGCTCACACTTGTCCCAGAGGGAGGGGCCCAGCCGCGCGAAGGCTTCTGTGAAACCCCACGTCCGAGGTCCCTCCACGGCTGACGCAGCCAGAACTGCCGCTCACTCAGGGTCGGCCGACATGCGAATCTGCCCCCGCGAGGTCGTCCAGTCTCTGATGTGCACCCAGAGTTTCGGCTCAACAACAACAGAACTGATGGCTGAAGCAACCCGGCCCCCCCAAGGCGTCTCGTGCGGGGAGGCGACGGCGTGAGGGCCGCGGGTGGGTAAGGAGGCGGGGGCAGGCGTGGAGGGTGCAGCGCGTGGCCACTGCGGGAGCCCAGGGTCCGCTCCCAGGACGGCTGGGGCCGGCACCCACGCTGCTTCCCGGCCCACCGCCCACGCACGCTGGGCCCCGCCGGCCACAGCCCTGGAGAGGCCCCGGCATCTCCTTTGCTCTCCCTATTTCTGGAAACGTCTTTCTCCTAGAAAACAGTTCAGTCTGAATTTTACTAAAGCGAACGCCATCTGCCTACTCAACGATTTCGTTTTTAACAAAATAGTTTAGCAGGGGCTTGAGAACGCCACGCACAACGCGTCCTGAGAGCTACTCGCTGTCACTCCCTGAGCTCCGGGGAGTCAGTGCAGAGAAGGGAGCAGAGACCCTGCAGTTACTGGTCGGGGGGCGCCCCCTCCTCTCCCTTCCGCTCAGACTCCTGCCTGCCCGGGCAAGCATCCCTGTCCACACCTGGCATCAGGTGACCACCCAGCCCAAGACCCAGCAGGCGCAAGACGGGGTCACGGTGGGGGGGGGGCCTGTGCCCGCTCAACATGTAACACCCCAGTTACACGAACAATAAAGAGAGCGAGGCACTGAACACACGATCACCTTTGACACCTCGCCGCCTGCGACGAGCGGTGCTCTGCTTCAGACAGCTCCAAGACCCAGCGGACACTGACTCCTGCGCGCTGCACGCAAATGCCTGCTAATGAGAAGCAACCTAGAACGTGGGTGACGCATGCCATCTCCTCCGGCGCTGCTGCTGCTCCTGGGCATTGACCATCCCAGTTCCCATGGAGACGAGGCTGGAGCAGTAGCCAGGCCGCGCCAGCCCTGGCCGGCCACACACACCCCTGCGCCCGGCTGGCCACAGCCCGTGACTCAGCTCAGCAGAAGCCCCACTTAACTGGGGGTGCCGGCCCCTTGCTGGAGCCTGCGAGTCGTCCCCAGGGTATGGGGAGGAAGAGCACCCGCGGGCTGCCTCTGTGCCATCCCCCGTGGGATCTGAACCCCAGGGTCATCCCCCTGCAACTCCTCTCCCTGGCCACGAGCGACCTGAGGGCGGCCCTGCCTCTGTTGCCACAACGCTCCAGAAAGTTCCTGAGAAGCGGCGTGAGCTGGAGAACACGGCCGCCCACTCAGCAGGCTGCCAGGCCAGTGCGGCTTCTGCTGCCCTCTCCTCCTGCTTGTCTTGCTCTCCAGCCCCGGCGCCCCGCGCCCCGCGCCCCACGCCGCGCCCCATGTCATGACAGCCTGCCGCGTTCGATGGCGCCAGGCCGGAGTCTCACGGACTCCCTCACGGTGCTGGCTGGAAACACTACGTCAAGCGCTCACGCGGCTTCTCCGACTCACCAGAACTTTAGACGTGCTTTTGAAAACCACCGTCTCAGAATGAAGAAGACAGGATCAGTGTGTGTTTCGATTAGGGCGGCGGGTGGAGTGAGGCAGGGGCAGGCGGGTGGCGGGAGGCAGGTGGCGGCCGCAGCAGGATGGGGAGGGGAGGAGGACCTCAGAGCCGCGTGGAGCTTACGCCCCCAACAGGCCTGGGGAGCCCCCTGGCCTCCCCCACACTGGGTGGGCGCGGGGCCGGGCTGAGTCAGCTTGCGCTGCTCTCGTCCCACAGGACCCACGTCGCTCCTCAGAACGGCCCTGCTTCCCTCCTACAAACTGAAATCTTCAGAGAACGGGGAACGGTGGGGGAACACGGAGGAGCCGATTTCTCGTGAAGCCTGTGCCCAGATCCGCAGAAGCAGCCGTGTCCACAGCGACCCCCCGAACGGGTACCAGGGTTGCCATGGTCTGTTCTGCTGGGGAGATTCTCGGACCGTGGGCAACTCGGCTCTTCAGGCCAGAGGAGGATCGGTGTGTGGGATTCTGGTAAGATTAATGAAGAGACCAGCTGGATGAGGCCAACAGCCCTGGAGACTGCAAGAACACACACCTAGCCCCAGCCTCACAGGGCCTCTGCACAGCCTCAGCCTCACAGACCTCCTGTACAACCTCAGCATCACAGACCTCCTGGACAACCTCAGCATCACAGACCTCCTGGACAATCTCAGCATCACGGGGCCTCCTGTACAATCTCAGCCTCAGTCACCATAAGGCCTTCTGGGACTAGTGTCCGCTTGACCTCAGGGATCCCCAGTGACCCCCACGCATTGCCGTTCTATACTGACTTTCTGTATTTCACTTCCCCAGCAGCAAGTGGCAGCCAGCGTAGCACCCCCCCGCCCCCCCCCCCCGCTGTATAACGTCACCTCCTGAGTGTTTAAGAAAGAGCTTACGAGCAAATGAAAGCTTAGGCTTTATGTGCGGAGCAGTGAACTTGTGGCGCCTGCTATTCAAAGAAGCAATCACCGGAATCAGCGGACAGGTACATGAAATGGTGGCAGCGGATGCTGGGCACACGGGCCCTCTCACCAGTGAGACGACATCTCACTGGCCCCTTAGTTCTACAGCCCGAGGAAAGGCACCGTTGTCCAGCGCTGTGCCAAGGACACCCAGCTAGTGAGAGGCCAGCCAAGCGCCGGAACCCAGCCAGGAGCGATTTAATTATTCCAAAAAGGTATCAGAGGATGTTAACCAAGTCCCGGTCTTTGGAGACTAGAGGGGGGGAGAGCCAAGCCCTCCCACAAAGCCTGGCTGACTGCTCCCTGCAGCAGAACCCCACCCGCCCGTGCAGACACTCCAGGCTTCCACCTTCGCACTCCCCCCAGCCCCGGGAGGCCCAGCCCCACAGGGCCACCAGCCCCTCAGACAGGCCAACGGCTGCAGGGGGATTTCGACACGCAGGCTCCAGGCCGGCTCCCCGCCCCCCCGCTCCCCCGCAGCTTCTGTGCCACACAATTGCTTCACCAAACCAGGACACCAGCGCCCCCAGAGCCAGCCCCCAGCTGAGCCGCAGCAGCTGCGCCAAAGGCTGCGCCCTGGGACCTCACTTCCTGCCCTGGCACTCGCGCTTACATCCGCGCCAGCTCGGGGTCTGGCCGTCGTTTTCACAGCTGAGAGCTGGGCAGGCCCCAGAGAGCCGAGAAACCATCTGTTACCAAAGCGCTCCCTCTCCACTCCACACAGGCCGGGGCCTCTGCACAGGCCGGGGACACAGGTGGAGCCCAGGGAGCCGGGCAGGGTTTGGCCCGCGATCCCCCCGAAGCAGTTCGTCGCTCTCAGTTCAGACCCCTCGAAACAAAGGCCCCAGAGTTACGACACAGCAAATGTCAGAACAGCACATTCAACTCCCGAAAGGCCAACATTTTCAACCCATTTCTCCATAAAGGGTCTTTAGACCTGTGACCTCACTAAACTCCCCAAACAGCGATGGTACCGTCTCCCACCCCCGTTTTTTTTAAGATTGTACAGATTGATGCGCACAAGACCTGGGGCCACAGGTGTGGGGGTGAGAGGACTCCCCAGAGACAGAGCGGGGAGCAGAACAGGCAGACTGACTGATAAACACACTCTGAGGGGAGCAGCGGGGAGGCAGGAGGGGTCTGCCGCGCCCTGTGGGTCGCTCCCTGGCCGGGGATGGAACTCGTGCTGCAGAGGCTGCTGATGGCTCCATGGTGCTGATGCTTAACCCCGGCGCCACCAGGGAGGCCCCATCTTCCCTCTTTTCTTAACTCAAGGAGGGGAACTAACTGCCTGTGGCCTCGTTAGTAAAAAGCGGCGGGGGAGAGGTTGAGGCCAGTCCGCCAGACTCCGAGGCCGGCGTCTGACATCTCCACGCCGCCTCCAGGTCGCTGGGGTCGAGACGAGGAACTGGAACTGCACTTTGCGTCACTGGGCCGCCCCGCTCTGCAGTACGGGCTCTGAGTGAGTGAGCGCCCTGAGCTCACAGGCGGGGAGGGAACCGCACCCACCCCCCAGCCTGCAGCTCTGCGTCAGGCCGCTGGGCCTGGAAAGAGTAGATGGGTGTTGCTCTCTGACTGGAGATGTTCTGAAGAACTAAGGAGTCAAAGAGATGGAAGAAACTTTCATCAAAGTTCTGCAGACGGTGTTAAATAAACACCACCCACCCCCGCACGGCCAGCCAGCCCGTTCAGTCGGCTCGTCCCCACCACTGCCCCCTCCTCTCCCCGCAAGCAGGAAACCCCCGCGTGCGCACAGGCCCTGTGACCATCAGCCTGTTTAAATTTTTAATTCTGTTTATTCTTTCGTGGGGAATCCCGCAGCTAAGGTCTGGCTTCACTTATACTTGTGTTGCTGCGAGTCTCCCAGGCGTGGCAGCGGACTCCATGGCAGCTCTGCGTCTGAGGCAGTTCCAGCAGCCGCCGATGAGCTGCTGAACCATGAAGGGCGTGAGCAGGGCCGGGCCGGGCCCTGGGCCACACCTACAAGGACCGAAGCTCAGAGACAAAGCGAGGGGCTTCCCTGCTGCAACCGTGCCAAGCCCCACCTCAGGTGTCCTTCCCGAGTCTCCCAGGCGTCTGCCCCGCGCCCGCCACCAGACCCACGCCGAAGGCTCGTCTGCGCGCACGCAGGGAAGGAGCTGACGGGAGAGGAGGAGGTAATGAAGCTGCGGCTCAGGCGTGAGAGCCAGGCTGGCGAGGAAGTCTGCTGGCGGTTTTCGAGCATGGCCCCAAATTCCGAGGACCCCCAACGCTCTCCAGGAGGGGTGAGCGCCACGTCCTGCCTCGGGAATTGGGGGACTGTGCCGGGATGCTCACGAGCGGTGGGGGGAGGCCGAGACCCCCAGAGGTGCAGGCTCTCGCTTTTTACCTGCGGGAAACGCATCCTGGAACCCTGAAGCCCCTGGGGGGAGTCCGACAGCCCGAGGCCAGCGGCCATGAGGAATCCGGGCAGGGAGGCTGGGCAGCAGCCCCAGGCAGCACTTGAGCTTGCAGCCCAGCTTCCTGGGGTGCGGCCCGGCAGCTCCATCTCCCCAGCAGAGGCTCCAGACATGCCGGGGAGACACGCTGTCCTGGGGCAACTGGTCAGCAGCAGGCAGCTCTGGGGGCGTCACCACACCACGCTGGGGAGCAGCACCTCACAGGGGTCGCAGGAGGGCAGCGCTGTCCCGACGGGAGACCTCAGCAGCTTGGAGCTGAGAGCTGAGTGGGGCAAGCGTCACCGAGGGCACAGCCCCCTCCACGGAGCGCAGGGCTGGCGGGAGAACGGCCACCGCAGCTGCACACCGGCTGCACGCGGCGGGCAGGGCCGCACCAGCTAGGCAGCGGGGAGAAGTTCCCCGAGAGTTGTTTGGGTTTTGTTTGTTTTTGAGGTAAAACTCACATAGTGTGAAACTCGCCGCCAATGGAGTCATGTCCCCCAAATTGTTTTTAAGTGAAAACCAGAACGCAACATGTGACCTTATTTGGCAGCGGCGTCGCAGCAGGGGCGTCAGAGGTGGCGCAGGGTGAGGTGATGCAGGCAGCCGCAGCCTCAGGGCTGTGCTCTTGTAAAAGGGGGAGTCTGGACACTGGTGCTCACGGGACAGGGTCGCGCCCGGAGGAGCAGATGGTGGGGGGGCCGGAGCCGGGTGTCACTGCTCCACATCCACTGCAGCCTCTGCCCAGGGCCCAAGGGCACGGACGGGCCGTGTCAAGTGTGTCCTTCAGTGTCCTTCAGGGTCTCCAGACACAGGGCAGTGACGGCCAGGGCTGGCTGCCGATTATTTTCACGTCCCCAGAGGATGCCCGCTCCTGACCTGAACCATCCCTGCCCCTCCAGCCGTTCCCCGCCTCTGTGCCTCTGTCTAGTCGGGAGCTTGCGCGTGGCCCTTGGTGGCTCCCAAGGTCTTTTCAAAGTGCCTCCAGCCACAGCACATCCGGAACACGGCTCCCGATGCCACCGAACTGCGTCCCGCGCAGAAACCACGCGCCGGGCACCGGGAGAGCATCTGGCTTTTTCCGCCCGTGACCGGCCCTGCGCACATTTCGTGTGGGCGCCTCTTTCGACTCCGGACGTCAGCCCGGCATGGATGGGCCGGGTTACAGGGCACCTCCAGACCTGCTGCTGCTGCTCCGCTGCCCCCCGCCAGCACTGCCTCCGGGCCCTGGAAGTGTTGAGCACCGGGGTAAACAGCAGGATGGTGCTTTGACAGAAAATAGGAACGCGTTTTTGTGAAAGAGCGTGAGTTAGTTGGGGGCCGAGGGTTTGACAAGCGAAAACGTCAGGCAGGACGGGCTTGGACAGAGGGCGTGGGTTCTGAGCTGAGGCTGAGACCCCAGTGAGGGCACGGATGCTGCTCTTGGGCTGGACTCTGCGGCGCCCCACCATGAAGGGGGACAGGAGGGACACATCTGCCGAAGAACAACAAAGAGGAGGTGACAACTACAAAGCTGGTGGAATAAGAGAGTGGAAGGAGACCCAGCAAAGACCCAGGCCTCTCCTTACACACAGCCGAGGACGACCTCCCATCCTACGTCTCACAGGCCAGAGGCGGACATCTTGGAACGTGACTGCTCAGCACGGGCAGCTGATGTCCAGCACCTCCGCTGGGAAGCTGGTGATTCTCTGTGCTAGGAGACAGAAGGTCTGGAAAGTCCGTAGCAAAGAGAAGCATCCCTTCCTTCCTGCTACAGTTTTCCTTTTCTCCTTCCTCTTCTGGAGGGGGACGTGGTGGTGGTGGGGGGAATAGATTCAGTGTCCTCAGTCTTGGCGAAAGAGAGAGTTTATGTGGTGAGACCTGGCCTTTACCAGAACCTGCAAATAAAGGATTTTCCCTCTGGACCGACCTGCCTGGACCAGGCGTGGACATTCCCTGGGGGCAAACGTCTGCCAGTGTAACGGCTTCACTGTTTCCCAAGCCCCTGCGCCCAGGCAGGCAGCTGGACGCCACTTCAAAGCACCCCAATAATCGGCAGCGATAAAGTGGGGGTGTGAGCGCCTCACACCCTCCGCAGGCAAGCAGGTATTGGATTACAGAGGCGAATGAAGGATGAGAAGCCTAAGAATATGCCCATATAATAACACCTCCTGTCCCGTTTCAAAATTACAGTTTAGATTATTTTGTTCCTCAAAAGTTCCAGACACTGTAAAAGCCTTTCTATATCAATCGAGCGCTGCTAATCCCTCCAGGCTCAGGAGCAAGGAGCTGAGTTTGAACTTTGTAATTACGAGAACAAAGGTGTCTGGGGTTGAATAAAGGGGCCTTCAGAAGGTCACAGACCCAGGTCCCGGTCAGCCTCCCGAGCTCAACATGGACGGGTACCGGGGCTGGAGAACGGCCCCACGCTGAATCACTTCATCTGACCACAACAGACACCACCCCACTTTCACTCTGCCTTCACGTCCTTTGAAAGAATTCATTTCAGGGGTTGAGAGGAGTCGGCCCCCACGCACCCCTGCCCCCACCAAGTTTGGAAATTAGATATTTCAGCTAAGTCCGTGCCGGCAGAAATCCCACCGACAACAGGGCCCTGAGAGGGATCTTCTGCTCCACATGGAAACTACGGACTTGGTTCCAGTGCCAGCCCCAAAATCAATCCCTTAGGAAAAAGTCATAAAATCATTGGGTGTGTCCCACCCAGGCACATAGGCAGCCGTTGACAAAAACGTGATTCCAAATCCTTACAAACCGCAGGGATTACCGTCTCCAATCTACAGACAAGGTCACGGGCTGCAGAAAGTCCACACTCTGCCTTCCAGTGAGGCAGAACCGACGCCGGCCTTCCCTTAAACACAGCCGGGGACGACCTCCCATCCTACGAGCACGCTGGCCGGTGGCAGGCGTCTTGGACCGCAGCTGTCCAGCACGGTTGGCTGGTGCGCTGCTGAGCACGGAGAAACAGAGTAGAAATGAGAGAAGGTGACCGCCCAGAGGAAAAATAATTACTGAATACTTAGCGGCCAGATGCTAAGCATTTAATAAGAGTTCTCCAAGAAGACTCGCGTGGCCGGTGAGGACAGCGGCAGTCATGCTGCTTAGGTATGGGGATAAAACTGCATCGGGAGGGCCCCACCGGCCAAAAGGACAAAGGACCCGGGGCCCCGGCTCAGAGGATCCCCACAGCGGTTCTCAGAGTTCTCTGGAGAGCCTGCGGGAGCAGTCACTGACGCTGGCCACACTCAGTGGGGTACAGAACAGCCCCGACTGATCACAAAGCCCATCACGGTTCCTGCCCACGCATGCTCAGCCGCTGTTCCGGGGGCTATGCCATGATGGCGGCGAGCTGCACAGGACACCGCTCCCCCACACACGGGGGAATGAAGGAGTGTGTGGGGCAAGCCCCCCTCACCCCGGACAGGGGCATGAACAAGAATGAGTTCAGAGACGACCCGCAAGGTCACTCATCCCAAAACGGCAGTCACCGGACGGCGCGCTGGCCCACACAGCTGAGCGTGCCGTCCTGTCGGGACAGGACAGGAGGGAGGAGGATAAGCCGGTAGCTGGCGAAGCCAGACCCCACTCCAAGGCCTTCCTGGGAGCCCCACCCCATCCTGCCCCTGAGCTGGTGGAGGGGGCCGGGTCGCCCTCCCGTGAGGCCCACGGGCCTGCCCAGGACCAACAGTTAAACAGCACGGTCTGTCCTCACGCCCAGCACGGGATCATACGGCGAGACGGGGCTGACCCCACCGTGGAGGATACACGTCCCCTGGGCTGGGCGCTCACCCTGGTCTCCAGGCTCCTCTCGACACACGGCCCTGGGCCTGGCAGTCGAGCGCAAGCGCATCTGGCCCGCTCTCCATGTAAAGTGCTCGTCCTGTCTGCAACGGCTCCCTCCGACCCACTCCCTGAACCCAGTTTCCTCTTGAATACAGGTAACAGCTTCTCCGGGAATGAATCCTTTCAGCAGCGTCTAGTCACGCTTCTGAGCCAGCGTCTAGAGGGAGAGGAGAGCTCGTCCGAGGATCTTGTTTATTTCATGAAATACACATCTCTTAAAAAAAAAAAAGCCTTACCTGTTAGATCTTTATATTCCAAATAGTATCACATGCTTTTTAAGTTCAGCAATATAAGGAATAAAGCACTAAGAGCAGAAAGACTCCAAAGCTAAGCACCCCTGAACGGTTTTCCATGATCCAGTACTCACCCCAAATCGCCTGCACTTCCAGCCTATGGCTCAGTCATGCTCGAGAATTGCTTGGGGTGACCCGAGTCTCAGGGAGGACGTGTGCATCCCCCAGGAACACCCACGAGTCCTGCAGACCCCAGGGCGTGAGCGTCCTCGCCCCTCACGTGACACCTCCACAAGCGTGCCAAGGACACGCGGGTGCAGAGAGGCCAACGGCGCACAGAGGCCAACGGCCTGCTGGCCCCGCTCCTCCGTCCTCCCACCGCACTCCAGCACCCCCCACACAACAGAGGTGCTGCCTGACCCCTCGTCAGACTGAGCTGCTCCAGCTGAATGCCCACCGGGCAGCCCCAGCCCCGATGACCCCCTGCTTGGCCTGAGCGCCCACCCACCAGCCTGGCCCTGGCCCCACTGGGACGCCCTCCCCACGCTGGGGCCCTGCAGGGTCAGCACCTCGCCTCCTCGCAGTCAGAGACCACCCCCTCCAATTCCTGTGTTTGCTCCCAGTCTGTTTCGTTCTTTTTTTTTTTTTAAGATTTATTTATTTACACAAGAACCGGGGTACAGGCCAGAGGCGCAGGAGGGTGAGAGGATTCACCAGAGACAGAGCGGGGAGCAGAGCAGGCAGACAGACCGAAAGCACTGCTGAGGGGAGCAGCGGGCGAGAGACGGGAGAGGTCTGTCACGCCCTGTGGGATTCTCGCCGGCCGGCCGGGATGGAACCCGCGCTGCAGAGGCTGTGAACAGCTTCACAGTGCAGTGCTCAACCGCCTGCGCCACCAAGGAGGCCATGTTTTGTTCTTAAATGTGTCCTACTCGGCACACAGGAGCCAAAAAGTGCCTACGGGTTGAATAAACAGATGAATATAATAAATGCTCGGATAAGGCTATTAATGGCAGGCTGCAGAACACCCAGTTTCCTCGCAGAAGGTGAACAGCCGGCTTTGGAAGGAAGAGCAAAACAGCCTCAAGAAAAGGATGAATATTCTGCTAAAGAACCGGTTTACAATTTCAAAAAATGCCAACACCTGAAAGAGAAGCCGGCCTGACGGCTGGCCGAGGCCTGAGCCCGGGCAGGGCCTCCCGCACGAAGGGCAGATGGCGGGAGCCGGGGCGCGCCCACCAGCGGGGTTGGCTGCGCGAACATCTCTCCTGTGAGGCTGAGACCGTTGAAAGGAAGGGAGGGAAGGACTAGGAGCACTCGAGGAGGCGGGAGCAGCATGAGTGAGGACCACGCAGGAAGTGACCTGGGAAGGGCTGTCCCGGGAATAAAACAGGGGGGAGGGGAGAGGGCCTCCTCCTCCCGCACCTGCTCAGTCAGTCCAGGCGCGGCTCTTCCAGTGCAAGGACCCCACCCCGCGGTGCGCGGGGCCGGCAGGACGCTGGCCTGCACAGCAGCAGCAGGCGACACCCGCTTCTCGCCGCAGTCAGGGATGGGCGCCACGCATTGCTGGAACGCCAAACTTATTTTTTATGTAAAAATAGTGATGGGGTTGAAAACAGAGAGGGCAAATCTTTGGACCGGACAGCGTGCGAGCCGAAGAGACGCCAGCATCTGTACGTCACACCCGTGGGGCCCAAAGGCTTCTCACAGGCATCGCCGGCCAAGAGGGAAGTGGGTCGCTTTCAACCGAAACTACCTCACTTGGCAAATGAGGACACTTGGAGCATTTCTCGGTGTATCAAAAGAAGAGTCGTCTGCTGGAGAACCCTCAAGATGAGGTCAAAACCGCCCGTCACACTTATGTGTATCTTACCATGATTTAAAAAACAGAAAGGAAGGGCCTCCCCGGTGGCGCAGCGGTTGAGCGCTGGGTTGCGAAGCTGCCCGCAGCCTCTGCGGCGCCGGTTCGATCCCCGGCTGCTCCCCGGCCACCGGAGGAGGGTCCCACATGGCGCGCAGACCTCTCCTGCCGCCCGCTGCTCCCTCAGCAGTGTCCTTCGGTCCTTCTGCCTGCTCTGCTCCCCGCTCTGGCTCTGGTGAATCCTCTCGCCCTCCCGCGCTTCTGACTGTACCCAGTGCATGTATAAACAAAACAAACAAATGAATAAATAAATAAATAAATAAAACATGCCTCTATTAAAAAAAAAAATAAAAAAATAAAAAACAGAAAGGAAAATCTAACAATCCTAATCACACACACACACACACACCATCCTGTGAAGGGAACTATTAACAAACACAATCTCCCTATGAATTCGGCAGAAGAACCGACAGTCCCCTGAGTGTGCCCAACTTCAGGCTGCAAGCTCTCGCTGCTGCAGTCAGAGCACCTCCCGCCCCAGAGGGCCGGGCCCAGCGTGCGGCACGAGTGGACCCTGCACACAGCTCTGGGGCCGCCGGGAGGGGACGTCCGGCGGACACGCCGTCCACGGCACACACACGTGAGGGCCGCCCACCCACGCCCAGGCACGCAGGGCAGCTCACCCAATCTCAAGTCATCCACAGGGGTGGTGCTTCCCCTGCCCATGGCCAAGCATCCCCAGAAGTGCCTCATGGAAGAGAAGTGGCGCGAGGCCACCCCCCGTGACAGGTGCATCAAAACAAACACCAAGTTTTAAAAATAAAACCCGCGGTGCTGTAAAGGCAGCACGAACACAACTCGATGCAGCCTGTGCGTGAACAGCCAAAGAATAACGGACCATCAAGGCGTTCACATGCTGCTGACCGCAAGCTTGCACTTTCTCGAAAATACTCACATGCACACAAAAGTAAATAAACAAACAAACAAACAAATAAATAGAATATTCACACTCGCGACTGAGGGACACACGGGCCGTGCCCCTCCGGTGAACTCTTGCTTGCCAGGGAGCAAAATGAGCAGACGGGTGAAGGGGTGACCTCTGGGAATCTGTTGTCAGGGTTCAGAGTATGGTGGCCCAGGGCCTCACAGCAACAGAGGAGGCTCCTGGGGCGAGCCCTCGGACTCCAAGCCTCAGCAAGCCGGGGAGGTGGGGTCGCTGGGGTACAAAACACGAAGCATTCTGTTCCGCGAACCCTGACCCTCCTAAAAAGGTAGCGAGGTCCCGCCGACCACCCACGCGGGCCACACAGCCCTGCAGGTTCTTTCCACAGGAGGGCGAGCTCCCCAAGGCCAGTGACCTGAGCCCCCTGGACGGGCGTCCAGCCCTCATGCTTAGTCGACAGCCCTGGACGGAACGGCAGGTAGAGGGGAGGTGCTGCGGCCAGTGCTGCAGGGGTGGGGGCGGGGGCCGCCAGCAGCACTCCCTGAGCCTGGCGCCAAGCTCACTGCACTGCAGCAGAAGGGACACCTCTGTCCTCCGGGGGCTCAGGGTCCCCGGAGATGACCGCGGGGATCTGAGGGATCTGAGGAAGCATCTCCCGACTCTGCCGGGAGCCCAGGGGGAGCCTGGGGCATCGGCTACTTCAAAGCAGGCGTGGTGGGCTGAGGCCTGCGGGGCGGAGCAGGCCCGGGGCCACAAGGCCACGGGCGACCCCGGCCCTCCGAGGAAGGGACTGACTCAGAAATCTCACACTCCTCTGCGCTTCTGCCCACAGGCGGAGAACGCGCCATCTGGAAGCTCAGCGGATGGAAGGCATTTTCACGCTTCTACTGGAATATTTCTGGGAGGCAGAGAACACAAGATGCCAAACCTTAAAAAAAAATCCGAGTTCTGATTACCTCATTTCACCTTCCTCTCAGCCAATCCAGAGCGCGCCTGCTGCAGATACGGGCTGGCGAGGAGCCTGCAGGGACGCTGCTGAATCACCGCCGGCAGCATCTCCGGCCCGCGCGCCCGCTCAGGCGGCGTGGGAGGGGAGACGCGTCACGCAGCCGGCCACGAGGCACCCTGGGCCGAGGCACGGTCCTGCAACGGGGGGATGGACAGGCCGTGTGCGGCCGACGCAGGGCTCCCGGCTGCGCCTGTGGCTCGTGCTGTTCCCTGCTGTCTCTCAGGCCCGGGCCCCGGTCCTCCGCAGCCGCTGACCCGCCGCCTGGCACGAGGGCGTGAAGGGCCGGCTTGGGCGCCGAGCTGCAGAAGCCAGGCCCGGGCGGGTGCTCTGCTGCTGTTGTTCAGAGACCACAGGCTCCAGGCCTGATAAAAACGGTCTTCACACTAGACACACAAAAAGCCCTTCTCCCCTGGAGGGACCCAGCGGCTGAAAGCGCCTGGCAAGGCTGCTCTGCTATCTTCAGAGTCTTCCCCGAGGCAGCCGATGTCGGCCGCGAGCCGGGGCCTGGGCCTGGGCCAGACAGGCCTCAGAAAGCCGGGCCTCGAGTCCTTCTGGACGTTTGTTTTAACTCCATCGTCTCGCTCGGCACCGTCCACACACCTGGTTGAGACAGCACCTTCCCGGAGGCAGCGCGGATGACCACACGCGAGCCAGGGCCCTCCAGCCGGCCCAGAGCGAGGACAGAGCCGGCCGCCAGACACCAGGCCCAGCACGGGCAAGAGCAAGGCAGCCCTGACTGCGCCCCGCGCTGTGCGCTGAAGCCTCAACGCCACCCAGGACCCTATTCCAGGATCCAGGCGCACAGGGGACACTCTCCCCGCCTTGAACACATGCAGGTCTGTCTGCGCGGCCAGTCGGGGCCTGGCCGCTGCCCGCCACCCGCCCCCAATGCCCCAGGCTCCTGCTCTCCTCAGAGGGACGGAACAGCCTGGCCCTTAAACAGGGCGGCTCTCCGTGCCGTCACCCACACAAGCACATCCGACAGGACCCCGTTCGTCCTCGTGCAGGGACGCGGGTGTCGCCGCGCTGTGTGGAAGACCCAGACCCGCTGAGCACCGTCCGGGCGGCCCTGGCCGGGCTGAGCCACGCTGCACGCCGGCCCCGCCTCCGGCAGCCTCCCCACTCCAGAGAACGAGCAGTCACACAGCTGCCGAAGAAGTGACCGTCCGCCAACCCAACTGTGACAGGTGCTCAGGAGGAACAGTCTGGGTGCGGTGAGAGAAGATGCCAAGGCCTGAGCTGGGCACCCCTCGTGCTCGTGGTAGCACATGAAGGCTCTGAAGTGGGGAGACCCTGAAGGCAGAGAAGACAGCAGGCAGGAGAGGACAGAGGAGGGGGGCACGGGGGGCCGGTGCAGGTGGCAGCTCCAGGAACCAGGGGAATGGGCAGCAGTGCCAGGATCAGGCCACGGGGGGCCACCTGGCCACAGGTGCAGATAGACAGCGGGGAGAGAGGCAGGAGGCCTGTGAGGCCGGGCCAGGGCCAGGGCCACGGCTGTTCCGGGGCCGTGTGGGCGGGTGTGACAGAGATAGAGGCGGCTGCCAAAGGCCCTGAAGGCAGCAACAAGGCGGCAGGATTCTGGCTCAGCCCAGTCGAGGGGCCTGGGCATAAGACAGCAGAGCCAGTCCTCTCACAAGCTACGGTGCCCTAGCACCCTGTCATCTTTTCACACGGTCTCAAAAATTCCTTGCAACAGGATGTTGAAATGCCGGTCACCGCAGCGTCCCTCACCCATGAATCAATGATTCCTTCCACCTCTGAAGGACAGAGGCAGCTGGATCTCTGGGGCTGCAGGACCCCAGGGCCCAGCATCACTGCCGAAGGGGGCGCCTGCCTGTGTGAGTGGCCCCTGGCTCTCAGGGCCTGTCCACCGTCAGTGGGCACACACGCTGTGCACCCTGTCCCCTTTGAGTGACTGTATTATCTGCAATAAAACTCATTTATGAAGAGCTATCACAAAGCGTGTGCTGTAGACGAAGTGAGGAGGCAAACCCTTGTTCGACGCTCTGTCCCGATTTCAACTGTGTGACCACAAAGTCACCACTCCTGTCTCTTACCAGACACACCCAACTCTTGCGAAACGGTGCGAGGAAGTGCTGGGAACAGCAAGGAGGACGGTGGCTCTGGGAAGAGAGACTGTCCTGGACACAGAAGATGGTCCACAGATGAAGCCTGAGCAGCGGGGGGGGGGGGGAAACCAGCGAGAGACTGAATCAGGGAGAAGACAAAAGCGCCGTTTTTGGAAATCCCTTTGGACTTGAACTAAAACAACAGCAGAAGTGAGGCGAGGGCTACTGCAGACGCCCTGCAGGCCCGGGAGCACGGCGGACAGGCTCCTCGGAGGCGGACAGTGGTACTCTCACATTAGTGAACGTCTGAACCTATTCCACTTAAAAGGATCCCCCGCTTTTCAGCAGCGTTTGCTTGAACCTGTGGACGAGTGTGCGGCCGCCGCGTGCAAACCCAGCAGTTGTGCAGTGCGGGACCCGCCAGCTGGACTCGGCTGCCTTCAGGGAGGGGTCGCTCCTGGAGATACTTCCCCTGACCCACGCGGGTCTTACGTAAGTCCCACAGTGAGCATGGATCTCGATGACTGCGGGCAGTTAATGATCTTCACATCATAAAACAACCACAAAATATTGTTTATAATTTGGCTCTGACTAGATGTCAGCAGGCGTCATGATGGAGACAAGAGAAGTGGGGTTTGACGTCTAAGGTCACATGCTTGACCCTTGCGTCCTCTCTCCTTCTAGAACCTGCATTTCAGGCCTTGCTCTATGTATTATCCTATCGCAGAGAGCAGGCAAGGACACTTTCAAGGCTATATCACAGAGAAGAAACACAGAAAATATTGTTCCAAACAAATGTTCTTACTGGGTTGCATCAGCTGCGTAACTGTTAGTTATCGGCGCTCCCTGACAGCTGTCATCGTCCGTGTGTCTCTGAGTGACTGTGTTGTCACCAGCCACCTTCCTGGTGGTGCAAGGGGTTAAGTCTCGGCACTGTGAAGCTGTCCGCAGCCTCTGCAGCATGAGTTCTATCCCCGGTCAGGGAGCTGACCCACATGGCACAGACCCCTCCTGCCTCCCCACTGCTCCCCTCAGCGGTGTATTTCAGTCAGCCTGCCTGTTCTGCTCCCCGCTCTGTCTCTGGTGAATCCTCTCACCCCCACACCTCCGGCCTGTACCCCGGTTTTTGTATGCATAAATAAATAAATCTTTAAAAACAAATGCCTAGGCCAGCCTGGCGGTCAGGGCCTCGTTCTCCAACAGGTCAGCTAACTGACTGCCTGGGAAGAATCTGCTCCATGAATACCACCAAGCAAACTTGCCACAGTCCTACTCAGCGGCGACTCTGAGACAGCCCGGCCCCTCCTCATGCTGGGCTCTGTGGCTTGGGCCGACCCTCTCTGGTCCTTTCTTCAGGGCCATGGGGCTAGCAGGCTCCGCATCTGCGCCTGTGCCCCCTGGGTGCCCAGCCGTGGCCGCCAGGCCCCTGCAGCCAGCTGCTCCCACTCAAAGCCAACCACTCACTCGTGTCCATTTGCAGCTTGCCCAGCTTGGGTGAAAACAACTCTCAGTAAGAGGCCTTGGGCTCCTATCCCCCTAGCCAGACACCGTCAGTGGTCGCAAGACATGAGAAGTGCTGGCCTCTGTGATAAAGCAGCAGAGGGCTGGCCAGGTCACCCCGGGATGGGCACGAGGAACAGCTGCAGCTAAGCATGAGAGGAAGTCGAAGGGGTGGGCAGCTGCTCCGGCCAGCACCCCTCGGCAGGTCCAGCTGACTGCAGCCCACTCTGTGGGGGACAGATGGCACGCACGAAACGCGGGTGCAGTCCCCCACAGGGACGGAGAGGCCTGGCCACCGACAGCACCTTCCCCGGGCGAGAAGGAAGCAGGCGCTTCTCCGGCAGGTTGCCCAGCAGGGTCCACGGTGTGGCCACCACCTCACCCCGCCTCGCAACTGTCCCAAAAGAAACAGACCAGAGTGACCAGGTCACTGTTCACAGTCACATGGCTTGGAGGTCTCAGCTTCAATACCCACCACTTTGATGCTGCTACTCCGCCCAGCCACCAGGGAGGGAAAGCTCCATGACAAAAATAAAGAGCTAAGTCCCTTTGGGTAGGACCTGTGCTGTCTGCAGCTCATCAGTTCAGAACAGAACACATTCCACTACGCTCACTCCCCAAAGCCAAACAGGACCTACGTGACGCCGTGGACCAAGCTCCTCCACAGACTCTTCCAACACCTAATGTCTGGTTCAAATCAAGTATGAACAGCATTAGGGATGACAAAGAATTTCAAATAACACCAGTGCCAGCAAGTTCCCGCTATTCAATATGCAACTTTATGTGCAAATTAATTGGAAGCCTTTGTGTTGCTGCTAACTTACAAGTCACATATGGACTCCATATGAAGCTGCAGTTTTCTAGTCCATTCATTCCAAAACACGAGAGTAATACATAATAAATAACCCGAGACCCCACTTAACGCAAGCAGGGCTGACGTGCATCGAAGCAACTGCACCAAATCCTTTTAGTAGAACCAAATGGTGTCGAGCCGGCCCCAGGCCACTCGGCACACATAGCCACGGCCTGACAGCAAGCGCCACCTTCCCCCGGCTCCACGCCAACCCGGTGGGAAACAGATGCCTCCCCGACCTCGGGAGCCCAACCCCCACAGGGACGCCCACACTCCCTCGGCACCGTCCCCACACAGCCAGGAGGGCCAAGCCCAGAGGACCTAACTCCCAGCACAGCAGCTGGTCCTGCTCTATAAATGGGGGCTCTGCTGAAAAGTTTGGCTGGAGGGTGAGGAGTCCATGAAGAGGGAAAAAATGTGGGAAAGAGAGGTAAAAATGAGAGGCCTATATGGTTTTTAAAGTCCCATTCAGGGCCTCCCTGGTGGTGCGAAGGGTTAAGCACAACACTGTGAAGCTGTCCGCAGCCTCTGCAGCCTGAGTTCGATCCCCAGCCGGCCAGGGAGCTGACCCACAGGGCGCAGCAGACCTCTCCAGACTCGCCCACTGCTCCCCTCAGCCGTGGATTTCAGTGGATCCGCCTGCGCTGCTCCCCACTCTGTCTCTGGTGAGTCCTCTCACCCCCACTCCTCTGGCCTGCACCCCATGTCTTGTATGCATAAATAATCTTTAAAAAATATATAAATAAAATAAATAAAGTCCCAGTCAGCACATAAATCCTAAGCTTACATAATCAGGACGGCAATGGACCTTTTGAAAGATGGCTCCAGAGCCTGGGCGCGAGGACGACCCGCCCAGAACACTGGCTGGCCTTTCAGAGACTGCGAAGGGGGCTCAGCTCTCCGCCAGGCATAAAGCCCTGTCTTTTCAACTCTGGAATTAAGCTCACAGAAAGGACGGGATGGGGGAGTTCACAGAAAGGATGCTTACAATTAAAAAACTGCATTTGAAAGGTTCTTGGCAATAATTCATGGTCTATTGGTGCCTCCAGCTAAGATGTGGTAATTTCATGTTCAAAGAGTTCATTTTCTAGTCTTAATCACAAACCAAAAATACAATAGCCTTTTCTCCTGTTTATGTCTTAGATACTAAAATTGATCTCTGATTTTCATTTTTAACTTAAAAAAGTTTCATTTAGTGAACATATATACGGTGACAGGACAGCTTAGCCTTTTATCACCAATGAAACTGTTTAGAGGTCATATTGGCTTTTAAGCAGTTTTTCTCTCCTCGGAGAGAGCACATAATCCAAGCATCTAGAGCAGCATTTAACATGCATGAAGGATGCAGGTCATATATTGATTATGCACATCACCTGAGGAGAGAGATACATATATACTATATATATATATATATATATAGTATTTAAATGGATATAAATGTATTTCACAAAACAAAAGGATATTTTCATTTCTAAAATAACGATTTTGTATCTTACAGAAAGATGAATAAAACAACCTATGTGCAGCTGTTTCAAATCCTCACTGGGGACTAATTCTGAAACGCTCACACCACAGCGTAAGGACATTAGGGATTGTTAAATCTTCAGACTCAGGGAAAAAGCAAACACCACAGATAATTATATCATCTGGCTACCTCTCTGTTGAGTTTCTTTTTGAAAAAAGCCTACACGAAGCTAACAGAACATGAAGGCAGCATGATTTCCCCTAAGATTCCAGGGCCAAGACTGAGAGGCCCGTGGGCAGCGCCTGGGAGAGGCCCTGGCAGGGAGCAGAGCCTGGACACCTAGCCACACTCCTCCACGGGAAGGTCATGATGAAAAACGCCGCAAACTGCCAGCCCAGTGCCTTGAGTTTCTGGTTTTTGTTTTTTAACACTGACTCAAGTGCAGGGTTTTTGAAGTGCCTAAAGCAGATTTATTGATTTTCTCTTTCGGTTGTGTGAGATTCATGTTTATTCACCAGTAGTATTTGTTCTGCATGTTGAAAACACTTATTCTAGGGCCTCCCCTCTGGTGCAGCGGTTGAGCGCTGGGTTGTGAAGCTGCCCGCAGCCTCTGCAGCACTGGTTCGATTCCCGGCTGCTCCCCGGCCACCGGAGGAGGGTCCCACATGGCGCGCAGACCTCTCCTGCCGCCCGCTGCTCCCCTCAGCAGTGTCCTTCGGTCCTTCTGCCTGCTCTGCTCCCCGCTCTGGCTCTGGTGAATCCTCTCACCCTCCTGCGCTTCTGACTGTGCCCAATGCTTGTATAAATAAATAAATAAATCTTTAAAAAAAGAAAAAAGAAAAGAAAAGAAAACACTTATTCTAAATGTCATCCTGAGCCAGAAAGGGGCCACAGCTGTGAGGGGTTAGGGGGAGAAAAGCCCCCCACTGGGACATCCAGTGCTTTGTCCCCCTCTCTGAATATTTATTTGTTCACTGTTCTAGAGCATCCGTCTCTATTTTTAATATAAGGGAACCAAATATAGGTGTAAGTGTTACTGCAATTGTAGTAAATTTCTTTTTCCTTTTTTAAAGATTGATTTACTTATGCAGACAAGAGCTGGGGCGCAGGCCAGAGGTGTGGGGGGTGAGAGGAGTCACCAGAGACAGAGTGGGGAACAGAACAGGTGGATCCACTGAAATCCACTGCTGAGGGGAGCAGCCGGGAGACGGAAGAGGTCTGTCACGCCATGTGGGTTGCTCCCTGGCCGGGGACTGAACTCGTGCTGCAGAGGCTGCGGACAGCTTCATAGGTTGCGTCTTCACCCCTTGCGCCACCAGGAGGCCCCCGCTGTATACTTTTTACAAAAGGAAAGCATAAAAAAACTGTCCTATTGTTTGTAAAAAAAAAAAAAAAAAAGGCATGGTCAATGGCCTATCCCCAGATGGAACGCAACCAACGTAACCTCCTTCAGCAACTGCAGGAGGAGGAGGGCTGGGCGAGGGGGAGCAGGAGAGGAAGGACCCGTAGAGACGCGCTCCCAAGGATTCAGGATGGACGTCCTGTTACCTGAGATCCAATTTCCAAAGCATTCTCCTCCGTACACCTACGATGTGAGTCCTGCTGGGCCTGCCTTAGCAATTTTTTCAGAAGTGGGGTACCCCACCTTTTTCCCCAGCTGGAAACAGAACTGGCATAGGCAAATATGCCAACACCTCCCCCAACCATTTTATCTCTACAGATGCAGCCAGCTCACTGACAGGCTTCAGCTCGCACACGCATGCCTGCCTTCAAATTACTCAGAGCAGTGCTCCCCAAAGTTCCCTAGTGACCTGGGGTGCCAGAAGAGACCATTCTGATTGCTGCATTAAACCAGCTGGAATAAGAAAGTTATTTCCTTTTCAACTCTCTTTTAATCCTGCCCAGTGAAGGAGGAAGTCTCCACTGGCTGCCAGGAGGCAAAAACACACTGCACACTTGCTGGCCTCCAGGTACCGGGAAAGCCGGCTCCGACGCTGGCAGCAGCAAGCTCCCCAGCAGGTAATACGCCACATGACTGACTTTGCATGCATTTGAATAGTGATATTTTTCAAGCTTCCTTTTTAAATAAATGGTTTAAAAACAGAGCTGAGGGTCTCCCTGATGGAACAGGGGTTAAGTCTCAGCACTATGAAGCTGTCTGCAGCCTCTGCAGCATGAGTTCAATCCCCAGGGAGGTGACCCACATGGCGCAGCAGACCTCTCCTGTCTCCCCGCTGCTCCCCTCGGCAGTGGATTTCAGTGTATCCGCCTGTTCTGCTCCCCACTCTGTCTCTGGTGAATTATCTCAATCCACGCACCTCTGGCCTGCACCCCAATTCTTGTATGTATAAATAAATTTTAAAAACCCAGAGTTGATTAAGAAGAAAAGAATGAGTTTGAAAGGCCTAGATCCTTACAATTCAAAATGAGATCGAAGCGCCAGCAGCAACACCTCACCTGGGGGCCTGTGAAAGGCACCCTGGCCCCAGCCCCCCGCTCTACTGGATCAGATGCTGCAGTTTAAACAAGGCCCCACCCACGCCATGACCCTTGCTGCCATCTGAGAAGCTCAGGGAGGGCGAGCTTGGCTCAAACCAAGCAGGCTGTTTACAGATGACTGAGCTATAGGATCCTCTGCTCTGCAGCACCCGCTGGGGCCCTCCAGACACTCACAGACATGAGCTTAGGGCCTGGAGCACAAGGAAGCGATTCTGGTGTCATCCCAGTGCGGAGTGGAGCTCCATCAGCTGCTGTGAGGGGCCTGGGGGCGTTGCAAGCTCTGTCAGCATGCTCCTGTGCCCTGCTGGGCCCACCACCGTGTGGTCTACCATGGAACCCCTCAGGGAAGAGGCCACACGACCCTCCCCCGCCAGGGCTGGGCTCTGTGCCCCTCCATCACTGAGACGACCGTTTGTTCCTGCACCTGCTAATTTGCACAGCTCTCGCCTTCCCTCCCAGACTCGAGTCCAGGTAGAGATTGTGCTGGAAACGGGCAGCCCCGTCCTCTGTTCAGGTGACGCTGGGGGCACTCTCCAGGTGAGTCTGCAGCGCCCAGAGGAGAGGCCAGCCAGTCACTGTCCACCCAGACGGGGGCCCACTCAGTCTATCAGCAGGTCCTCTGGGCCAAAGTCCCAGCTCTGAGCCAACTGAAAGGCCAAACGGGAAGCCCCGAGAACAGCCTCCCTATTCACCTTCAGGACCTAGAGAATGTGTCTGAGTTTCAGAGTAAACCAGTGACGAGCATACGCAGGACTTAACGCTGCACACACGAGTGGCCAGTAAGCTGTCCTTAGCGCCATCTGGGCTTTCCAGAGCTTGGAAAGATGTTTCTGTCTCCCCCAGGTATTAGGCCCAACACCAGGCAACAGAGCTCAGCTTCCCACTGCAAACAGTAACACGCGACAGCTCTGTCTTACAACGAAAACGGAGAGTGAATCTAACTGGGGAAGGGGTGGG
Organism: Talpa occidentalis; assembly: GCF_014898055.3. Classification (NCBI taxonomy): domain Eukaryota; kingdom Metazoa; phylum Chordata; class Mammalia; order Eulipotyphla; family Talpidae; genus Talpa; species Talpa occidentalis. Next base: position 101,568,764 of record NW_023601322.1, read on the forward strand.
GGGAAATTCACAAACAACAGACCTGAATTTTCGGTCTGGTCTCCGCAATAAGAATGACATGCCACTCGTTACCACGAAAGGAACAGTGTGAGCATTTTCAGATCTTTTCTCCCTTTAATTATTTCGACAATGCACTCCCGTAGGCAGAATATTCCAGAGAACAAAAAATACATGTTTCAATGTAGGGTTATTTTAACAACGAATGAGTTTAGGGGAAACAATCAAAAGAAATTAAGGATGTCGAGGAAAATAATAATTGCTAATAGCTACTGAGTATTCCAAGAGTTTCTACGTATTAGCTTCTCTAATCCTCATAACTGCAAGATCGATGTTAGGTTTCAACACTACTGTCAACCATTAATCAATATGGCCACCTAGAACGCCAGGCAGCAGCTGAGCAGAGGACCTGACTTCGCGGTGAGCAAGTGCTCTAAGGTCACAGGGCGGGAATGGAGCTGGTCAAAACTGCAGACATGCTCAGGGTCTGGTCTCCTTGACAGCAAACCCACCGTCTCCACCAGAGGACGAGCGTGCCTGGGTCAGGACGAGCCACTTACCTCTCTCACTCTGTGCCGCATACAGAATTTTCTGAAAAGGTCAGTGGCCTGGGGTGTCCTCGTCAGGCAACAGGCTGGCCCACCGAAACACGACAGCCCCTTAAAGCAGGAGAACTAAGTTCTGGCATTAAATGCTTCAACAGCACTTGGAAATACTTACTTGGCAGAACGAAGTTTTAAGGATGCTTCAGGGGAAATATTAACAGTTGGGGGAAATTTTTGTTGGAAGCAAAACATTATACTTTGAGAAATGCTGAAGTCAAGTATTCCTCTTTTATTAGGACAACTTAATTAAGGACAGAGCATTAAAAAAGTTGGCCTGAATATTTATTAGAGCACCAGCTGTTCCCTGCAGGTTTTCAGAAATTCAAGTGTTAGTGCCAAGTATAATTTAGAAAAGATTTCAACAAGTAAAAGAGTCCTGAGTCCTGCAATACTTTGACGAATAAATCTTGGCTGGAAGAAGAACGGGACACTGCTGAGCCTGTTCAGGGAGGGGACAGCAAATGTTCTCCCTCCATTTCCAAATTCCATTGTGTTTTTGAGGTTGGTGGTTACATTATTTAAAAATTAGACCTTGCATTTCACAATCCGTTGTCCTTTGTGTAAGCATAGGCGATAGCAGAGTGTTAAACAGACGGTTCTGGCATCTTTCTGTGTCGTGTTGAGTTGTGTTTAGAAGTGGTAAGACCTGAAAATCCCAGCAAAACATCCCAGAGAACTTCGGTTTTTGTTCAAACTTTTATTTCTTACCAAAGATTTCCACTTTAGAAGCCCAACAAAAATATAATATCTAAATTTTTAAAAAGAGGTGGGATAAAGGAAAACAATGGGGAAATGCATTAGGCCTATTCTGAAAATTCTACATAGAAACCTTGCTTTCTTTTTTTTTTTAAGATTTATTTCTTTATGCATACAAGAGCTGGGGTGCAGGCCAGAGGTGTGGGGGGTGAGAGGATTCACCAGAGACAGAGTGGGGAGCAGAACAGGCAGACTGACTGAAGTACAGTGCTGAGGGGAGCAGCGGGCAAGACAGGAGAGGTCTGAAGCGCCCTGTGGGTAGCTCCCTGGCCAGGGATCGAACTAGAGCTGCAGTGGCTGCGGACTGCTTCATAGTGCTGAGTCTTAACCCCTGTGCCACCAGAAGGCATTTCTAAAGAAAACCTACACAGTTTCAGCCAGAGAGGAGAAATGCCCTTGCAGGGCACCGCAGCCCAGGCCACGGCCGTTGAAGGTGACTCCCTGCCCCCCACAAGTGTGCAGTCATGGCTGCAGGCAAAGGAGGGCGCCCCCAAAGGGAGAGCATTTGACTGAGAGGCGACAGTGTGGGGCTGCCCGAGGCCACAGTGAGCAGACGGACAGCCGACTTGCTCGTTTAGCTTTTAGGCTTTTCAGGTTTAAAAACATGCTGGCTTTAGCAATTCCACGCCTAGGTATTTACCCAACGGACACAGAAGCATCCATTCCAAAGAGCACCTGCACCCCTATGTTTACAGCAGCACTGTTTACAATAGCTAAGCTTTGGAAACAGCCCAAATGCCCAAAAACAGATGACTGGATCAAGAAGATGTGGTCCATATACACCATGGAATATTACTCAGCATTCAAAAAAGATAAACACATGCCATTTGCAGCACCATGGATGGCGCTGGAAGGGATCATGCTCAGCGAAATAAGCCAGAAAGAAAAAGAAAAATACCGGATGGTCTCACTCATAGCAGGAATCTAGAGAACCTAAATAAGGGACCAGGAAAAAGAACTGTAAGAAAGAAAAAAATCGAAATCAACAAACAACTATGAACCAGAGACACACTTTGGGGGGGGGCGGGGAAAGGAGGGCTTGGGGTCAAAATCAGGGGGTTGCAATTATATGGGGAATATAAAAATTAAAAAAAAACATGCTGGCTTTTCTGCATCAGTGAAAAATCCCAGGCGGGATAAAACAGGTAGCATCGTTTTTTCTCAGATGTGAAGAAGGCTGTGCTGGGGGGTCAGTCGCACCCACTGGCGCCCCCCCCACCCCCAGCCCAGCCCCTCCAGAGAGCGCCAGAGAAGCCCGAGGCACCGGGAGCAAGTCAGGCCTCCAGCATCAGAGCCAACTGCAGGGATTTAAAGACAGACACCAAGACTGAAGTTTCTTGTAAGGCCTCCCGTCAGGCTGCCGAGCCACCAAAGGGTGAACGATCAGCGAAGCCTGAGGGGTCACCCATGTGAGTTGGAGGGACGGCCTGTGCACAAGAGACTCACCCACAGGAGAAAAACCCATGGGAAAAGGAACTTTTTCAAAACATGCCTCAACCGTGAAGATTCAAGAACAGCTGAATGCCAGAACGGGTGATCAGCAAACATCCTCACCGTACCCCAAAGCAGCAAACCTGACGGCTGGGCTTCGGGGCCTGAGGGTAAGGAGCGGCGGGGCCTCTTCCCACGTCTCAGGACGCCCAGGCTGCTGGAGGCGCAGCCTGAAGAGCGCTGGCCAGGGTGGGACACTGGGGTCAAGCACTGTCTCAGGTCCAGTAATGAGCTGGAGGGTCAGGGGTTTGGGTTAGCACGCAGCCTGGGGGGGGGGGCTTCACCCCTGAGACACAGGTGCTGGGTTCTGCTCCACGAGGAACTCCACTGGAGCTGGCAATGCTTCCTGGATGCCAGAAACGCAGGTTCAGCCTGGCCTGGGCTCATGACAACATCTGTATTGAGAGATTTACCTTTTATGACACACTTTCACACACACACACACACAGAGACACACACGATCTCATTTAGCACTGCACAGCAGGGGCCTCCCTGGAGGCGCAGGGGTTAAAGACAATGCTATCAAGCTATTGCCAGTCACTGCAGCACGAGTTCAATCCCAGGCCAGGGAGCTACCCACAGGCCGCAGCAGACCTCTCCTGACCCGCCCGCTGCTCCCCTCAGCAGTGCACCTCGGTTGATCTGCCTGTTCTGCTCCCCACTCTGTCTCTAGGGAATCCTCTCACCCCCACCCCCTGTACCTCGGGCCTGCATTCTAGTTCTTGTATGCATGAATAAATAAATCATTAAATATATATATATATAGAGAGAGAGAGAGAGAGGAGGAAGAAGGTAGACTAACTCCGGGGTATCAGACAAGGGTTGGCGGTGTCCCTGTGAACTCGGCGCCGTGGAATACAGCCGGACATGGAAATGCAGCACGTGCTCCAGAGTCCTGCCCACTGAGGGCCCCGGGCGTGACACCTCAGGGCAACGAGCACACAGGGTCCCCACACCCCGGCTTCTAAACACCTTTCCACTCCCGGGAACTCGGCTCCCTCGGTGCAAAAGATCACCCAGGAATGTTACCGGGTGAGCACGGAGCACGCGTCCTGCCAGAACGAAGGAAGGACCCCAGGGATGGTGGGACTCAAGCAGGCCCAGGACGTGGAGCAGAGAGACCCTGAGGGCCAGGCCAGGTCAAAACGAGCGGGGAGACTCACAGAACTGAACAGGCTGAGGGAAAGCAGAGGGGCTGACCCGTGATGCTGGACGTGAGTGATGACGACACTGAACACGTGACGGGAAGGGGCTATGTACGCAGCTTCAAAGCAACTCATCGCAAAATATGTATCTTGCCAAAAAGTGTGACTTGATGAGCAGTGCGGCCGACACCACCTCACGCGGTGACGGCGCGGCCAGCGGCCCTGGCAGGACGCGGGACAATGCGGCGCCACTTGGGTCACTTTCCTGCCAAAGATGCACACCCGAATCCGAGAGTGAGGCCATGGCAGACAAAGTCAAACGGAGGCAAATCCTACTGAACAACTGACAGGGAATCTCCACAAATGACAGCGCTGGGCGGAACGGGACGCGGGGCTCTAGACTCCGGAGCCTCCCAAGACGTGGACGAGGGCTGGGGCTGGAAGGGGGTGTGTCTCTCGGACCCCCGGGCCTGGGTGCTGCCCTGGGCTTCTCCAGGGGAACATCGTCCTCTGCAGGAAATACCTGAGTGTAGGGACTTTTTCTCAAGGGACTCCACTGCCATTTTTCTGCAGGGTCCAGAATGTTTCAAAACAAGAATTAAAATCAACAGCTGTATATTCAGTGGATGGAAGTTTCGGGAAACAGATCACATCTATAATCGCTGCGAACAGAGGAAACGCTCTAGTGGCCAAGACATCCTTAGAAGGTTAGGCGGGTGCCCCGAGCACAGACTCCCTGAACAGCGGTGAGGGGAGCTGGTGTCCAGCACCTCCCAGGGATTCTGTCACTCACTCTACACACATGTATTAAACCCCTGCCGTGAAAATGCCAGGCAACAGGGCCGTGAAGACGCCTGAGACATGGTCTCTGCAGACAAGTGTGCCGAAGCCATGCTTGAACACCACCTTTAACGCTCAACGTTCATTTATGAATTTTCAATAGACCAGACAACTGCTTATTAGTCTCTCATACCCTTGAACACTTCCATCCCAACTTTCTGTGCCTGTGGGTGGTGTTCACTGAGGCATATGCAAGAACTTGATCACTCTTCAATTATGAGCAGATGTAAGTGACTTACGCCATGTTTTATTTTAGAATAACAAGTATTTCCTAAAATAAGTTTCAAAAAACAAACGATAGCTTTAATTACTGGGAGGGAGTGAACTTTCCCAGAGTGAGCCCTGCCATGTTCTTCAACACCTCAAAAGTCACCCCTCGTCTGTGTCTCTAATTTCCTCACCTGTCACAGGTATCACGGTAGGCTCAGAGGATGCTTGGAGAGGCGCACGAGGAAGATGTCATAACGACAAAGTTCTGCTAAGAGACAAAGGGTTGCTTGTACCCTTGGCCAGGGACTATTGAGACAGAGCGCTCCACCTAGATGGGCTCATGCTGGCAATTTATAGTAGATGGAATATTATTCTGTTTTCCAAATTTTCTCCTCAGCTTCATTTCCATCTTCCAGGCATGTCATCAAGTGCGAGTGCTTCAGTGCTTCTCACTGACCCAAGACAGAGCAGGCCACACACGTCAGCACCACCTTGTTTCCCCACTGAGGTCTGCACACCTTCCTGACACTTTCCCCGTGTGACACTTCCATAGCCATATTTAGCTTTCTTCCCACCACCTCCCTGTAATTCAAAAGACAATTTAGATTCCCATATGGTCGCCATCGAAGCTAACAGATGTCTAGCAAATTAAAACAAAAATGATGACTTACAAACTGCTGCTGTATCATCATTCCAGAGCATCTTACAATTTACAGTGAATCACAAGATAAGGCTTCCTATCCGGTGCCCTATAGCCTCTCCCAAGGTCCCCTGAATCTCTTTCTCTCTGAATTGAAACGCTGTAGAAAAAACTGGGATGCAGCACCTGCCGCCAATCCAGGGCAAACCTTCAACGAAAGGCACAACGTGGGGGCTGAACCCACCAGAGAGAAACTTAGCCCAGAACATCCCGGGCAGCACTGACGCTGAGCAAGTGACTTGGTTGCCCCCAGCCACCCAAGGCTTCCATGGCCCTGGGAGCTTTCTTCTGATGAGTGGTTAAGTGCAATGAATCCATTCACCTCAGCTCCTCGGGAGACCTGAGGCCGGGCTCCGGCGCCGAGAAGTTCCCCCGCAGGGCGGCACTACATGAAGTGTGGAGACAACAGGGGAGCCCTGTTTGTGCTGGGCAATACATCGCCTCCCTGCACCCTGAGAACACGCGAGTGCAGGATGCCATTTTCTCTTTATAAACAAGAAGTTAAGGTCCGTGCATCAGACTACATTCTCCGGAAATGACCACGACCCACATGACCTTGACACTCGTCCATCAAAAGCTGGAATCTCCTTCTTCATCCCCTTGAAAGGGAGCGGGCTCCCCATGAGCTCGAGCCAGGGAAACAGAGGGAAGAAACCCTGGGCCAGTTCCCACCAGTTCAGCCCAAGACGGGAGGCAGGCCTGACGGAGCCCCAGCAGGCACAGCTGTTGAGAGCGCCACCCGCCCCCCACCCCGCCACGAGCCGTCAGATGACTCCAGCCCATCATGTTGCTGCGCGGCTGCCCGAGACGCCGGTGCAAATCTCCCACATGAGCCTGGGAGAACAGAACTCTGAGGCACAACACTAAGATATTGCTCGTAACCAAGAAGTGCTGGGGATGTTTGTCACGAACCAACAGGAGAACAGAATACTGAGACCGTTCACTTGCCCATGAACAGAAAGAGCCTGAATCCAAGAGGGCAGAGCAAAACAGCTGTCAGGGATGGGTTACAGGACGAGGACTGAGTACCCAGAAGAAGCAACCTTAAGACAAAATCCTCTTTCTCTTCCCGTCCCCACTCCAGAGCAGCCCCCAGGCTTTCCAAAAAACACCGAACCAAAACAAAAAGGGATCTTTAGACAAGTCTCAATGAGAGACAAAAGGTGTGTGACTGCAGCAGTGTGCCAGATACGCCCCCTTCGTTATCTCTCCGCGACTAGCTCCTCTGTTTTTCATCCCTAAAATACCAGACCTCAGCAAACTCATTCTTTGTCAGAACTGGAAGAAACCCTACTCAGAGCCTTCATTTTACAGTGGGAAGGTGAGGCCTGGGCCGTTAACTGATCGGCAAGGAGTCGAATCGCTGGTCCCTAAGAGGCGCCATCTCGGGCCAGGGCACTGCCTGTGCCACTTCATTTCGCCAGCACCACCCGCCGTTGCCATACTTCAAACACCTCTGAGCCTCACCGTGTGGAGCGGGGCTGTCTGGCACGAGGCACGGGCGGGACCGCACCGGTGCAGACCTGCCGGGCCTGGGGAGCGAGGCCTGGACCCCAGAGGTCGCCTCCGGAGCCCTGTTCTCCAGGAGCACCTGTCTCAGTCGGGATCTCTGTAAGCACACCTCACGGCTGCCTTCTGCCGCCCACCGCTGCAAGCCACGCGCCCGCGGACTGGGAGGTTAAACGTGGGGCACTGGCGGAGCGGCAGCAGGAAAGGAGGTTCGGGCGCAGGAAGGAGGCGAGAGCTCTGAGGACAAAGGCGCCCACTTAACAGTCCTGCCTGCAGCAGCGGGGCAGCCTCCGCCAGAGCCTGCCCTCAGGCTCCGCGACGCCGTCGGGGAAGGCAGACCTTCAGAACCAGCCGACGCGCTGTGCGCTGGACTCTCCGGCAAGCTTCCCCGGGTCTTCGCGGTTCTGCACAGGCAGGGCTGTTGCTACCAGCTCATCCAGGACATCAGTAACGCTGCTCCGCGCTCCACCAAACGACACTCAATTGTCGGAGAAACGGGTCCAAATCCCTTCATTTCCTCCACCTCTGGCCAGACCGGGGAGGAAGCCCGGGTGTCCTGCGAGAGGCGCCCTCAGGACGCCCCACCAGGCCGGTCCGACCACCGCCCGCAGGCCGGTCCCGAGGCCCACGCCCAGCACGTCCCCCCCCTCCCCCCGCCCCCCCCAGACGCGGCTGCCAGGCCTGGCTGTGGGCGGCCGCCCGCGTCCTCGTGCCCACCTGCCGCGGCGCGGCCCTGCGTCCTCCTGCGGACGCGCGTGGGGACGGGCCTGGGGACGGGCCTGGGGACGGGCCTGGGGACGGGCCTGGGGACGGGCCGGGGACGGGGCGTGGGGACCGGGATGCGGGGACGGGGAGCGGGGACCGGGAGCGGGGACGGGGAGTGGGGACGGGCGTGGGGACGGGGCGCGGGGACCGGGACGCGGGACGGGGAGTGGGGACGGGGCCTGGGGACGGGGAGTGGGGACGGGGCCTGGGGACGGGGAGTGGGGACCGGGACGCGGGGACGGGGAGTGGGGACCGGGACGTGGGGACGCGCGTGGGGACGGGGCGCGGGGACGGGGACGCGGGGACGGGGCGCGGGGCAGGAGCGGGACCAGCCGCGGCGGGAGGAGCCGGGAGACGCGCCCGCAGCGCGGACGCCGGGATACAGGGGGCCGGGGCCGGGGCCTCCACGCCGAGCAGCCCAGCCCCGCGCACCCCGTCTTCCCTCCGGGGGCGCGGCGCGGCGGGGGCGCGGCGAGCAGAGCGCAGCGCGGAGGCGGCCCGCGGGGACCCTTTGTCTGGCGCCGAGCGCGCGGCTCGCGCGGAACCACCACAAAGCGGGGCGCCGGCCGGGACCACGGCTGCCCCCCCCGCGGGCCCCCCGCTGCCCGAGGCGCCCCCGCGCCGCCGCCCCCCGCGCTGCCCGAGGCGCCCCCCGCGCGCGGAGGGCCCCGGCCACCCCGCCCGGCCCCGCGCGCCCGGCCCGGCCACCCCGGCCACCCCGGCCCCGGCCCGCCAGGGGGCCCGGCCCCGCCTCTGCGCCCGCAACGCGCGCGGGCCGGAGGGCCGGGGACGGCGCACCCCGCGCGCCCCGCTCCGCGCCCCGGCGCCCCGGCTCGGCCGGCAGCACGCGCCGGTCTGGGGGGGCCGGGCCGCGCCGGGGGGCGGGGGGGACCCCGGGGCCGCGCCGGGGGCGGGGGGAAGGGGGGACCCCGGGGCCGCGCCGGGGGGGGGGGCGGGAGGAAGGGGGGACCCCGGGGCCGCGGGGGGCGGGGGAAGGGGGGACCCGGGCCCGCGCCCCGCTCACCCAGAAGATGACGTTGAAGCCGAAGATGAAGTACTTGATGCAGCAGCTGACCTCGGGGCCCTTGTAGTGCTTCCCGGACATCCTCCGGCCGGGGCCCCGGGGCCGCCCGCCGCGCTCGGGCCCGCGACTCCAGCGGCCCGGCCGGGCGAGCGTCCAGGCGCGGGGTCCGGGCGAGCGCGCTCGGCGGCGGCCGCGGCGGGTGCTGGGGAGACGCCGCCCGCGCCCCGCCCCGCGCCCCGCCCCGCGCCCCGCCCCGCGCCCCGCCCCGCGCCCCGCCCGCGCCCCGCCCCGCGCCCCGCCCCCGCCCCGCCCCGCGCCCGCCCCGCCGCAGGCCCCGCCCCGCCCCCCCCGCCCGCAGGCCCCGCCCCGCGCCCCGCCCCGCCCGCAGGCCCCGCCCCGCAGGCCCACCCACGCTGCAGCCCTCCCCGCGGCCCCGCCCCGCGCCCGCAGCCCCGCCCCGCGACGCAGGCCCCGCCCGCAGCCCACTCGCCCGCAGCTCGGCCCGCCCCGCGTCCGCAGCCCCGCCCTCGACGTAATCCCCGCCCCTCAAGCCCCGCCCCGCGACTCAAGACCCGCCCCACAAGCCCCGCCCTGAAGCCCTCCCCGCGGCCCGCCCCCGCGCCCGCGGCCCCGCCCCTCGGCCCCGCCCACGACGTAATCCCCGCCCGGCTCCGCCCAGAAGCCCCGCCCCTGAATCACAAAGCCCCGCCCCCGGCCAGGCGCGTGCACACACCCCCAACACACCCCACACACACACACCCCAACACACCCCACACATCCCCACACACACACCCACACCCCCACACACACACCCATGCACACCCCACACACCCACACACCCACACACCCACACACACACCCCCCACACACACACCCCACACACATACCCACACACACAGCCCCACACACACACACACACACCCACACACACACACACACCCCACACACATACCCACACACACAGCCCCCCACACACACACACCCCACACACACACCCACACACAGCCCCCCCACACACACCCCACACACACACACCCCAACACACACACCCCAACACACACCCCCACACACCCCGGGCGCGGGGCGAGAGCGGCGCTCCTTGGCGCCCCCCCTCCTCCGGCCACCGCGCCTCAAGCCTCCCTCCCGCCCGCCCAGAGGGTGCTGGGGGCGCGGTGGGGCGCGGTGGGGGGACGCCAGACGCCCGGCCTGGCCCGCGGGCTGCCCCTTGCGCTCGCTGGGGTGCTCTGGGCGCGGGCGCGGGCGCGGGCCGGCTCGTCAGCCCCGGGCCTGGACGGGGGGAGTGGCCGGGGAGAGCAGGCCGGGCGGGGGCAGTGGCCGGGGACAGCGGGCCGGGCGGGGCAGTGGCCGGGAGAGCAGGCCGGGCGGGGGCAGTGGCCGGGGACAGCGGGCCGGGCGGGGGCAGTGGCCGGGACAGCGGGCCGGGCGGGGGCAGTGGCCGGGGACAGCGGGCCGGGCGGGGGCAGTGGCCGCGGACAGCGGGCCGGGCGGGGCAGTGCCGGGGACAGCGGGCCGGGCGGGGCAGTGGCCGGGGAGAGCGGGCCGGGCGGGCGCAGTGGCCGGGGAGAGCGGGCCGGGCGGGCGCAGTGGCCGGGGACAGCGGGCCGGGCGGGGGCAGTGGCCGGGACAGCGGGCCGGGCGGGGGCAGTGGCCGGGACAGCGGGCCGGGCGGGGGCAGTGGCCGGGGACAGCGGGCCGGGCGGGGGCAGTGGCCGGGGACAGCGGGCCGGGCGGGGGCAGTGGCCGGGGACAGCGGGCCGGGCGGGGGCAGTGGCCGCGGACAGCGGGCCGGGCGGGGCAGTGGCCGGGGACAGCGGGCCGGGCGGGCGCAGTGGCCGGGGAGAGCGGGCCGGGCGGGCGCAGTGGCCGGGGAGAGCGGGCCGGGCGGGCGCAGTGGCGGGGACAGCGGGCCGGGCGGGGGCAGTGGCCGGGGACAGCGGGCCGGGCGGGGCAGTGGCCGGGACAGCGGGCCGGGCGGGGGCAGTGGCCGGGGACAGCGGGCCGGGCGGGGGCAGTGGCCGGGGACAGCGGGCCGGGCGGGGGCAGTGGCCGGGGACAGCGGGCCGGGCGGGCGCAGTGGCCGGGGAGAGCGGGCCGGGCGGGCGCAGTGGCCGGGGAGAGCGGGCCGGGCGGGGGCAGTGGCCGGGGACAGCGGGCCGGGCGGGGGCAGTGGCCGGGGACAGCGGGCCGGGCGGGGCAGTGGCCGGGGACAGCGGGCCGGGCGGGGCAGTGGCCGGGGACAGCGGGCCGGGCGGGGGCAGTGGCCGGGGACAGCGGGCCGGGCGGGCGCAGTGGCCGGGGAGAGCGGGCCGGGCGGGCGCAGTGGCCGGGGAGAGCGGGCCGGGCGGGCGCAGTGGCCGGGGACAGCGGGCCGGGCGGGGGCAGTGGCCGGGACAGCGGGCCGGGCGGGGGCAGTGGCCGGGGACAGCGGGCCGGGCGGGGGCAGTGGCCGGGACAGCGGGCCGGGCGGGGGCAGTGGCCGGGGACAGCGGGCCGGGCGGGCGCAGTGGCCGCGGACAGCGGGCCGGGCGGGGCAGTGGCCGGGGACAGCGGGCCGGGCGGGGGCAGTGGCCGGGGACAGCGGGCCGGGCGGGGGCAGTGGCCGGGGACAGCGGGCCGGGCGGGGCAGTGGCCGCGGACAGCGGGCCGGGCGGGGGCAGTGGCCGGGGACAGCGGGCCGGGCGGGGGCAGTGGCCGGGGACAGCGGGCGGGCGGGGGCAGTGGCCGGGGACAGCGGGCCGGGCGGGGGCAGTGGCCGGGGACAGCGGGCCGGGCGGGGGCAGTGGCCGGGGACAGCGGGCCGGCGGGGGCAGTGGCCGCGGACAGCGGGCCGGGCGGGGGCAGTGGCCGGGGACAGCGGGCCGGGCGGGCGCAGTGGCCGGGGAGAGCGGGCCGGGCGGGGCGCAGTGGCCGGGGAGAGCGGGCCGGGCGGGGCAGTGGCCGGGGACAGCGGGCCGGGCGGGGGCAGTGGCCGGGACAGCGGGCCGGGCGGGGGCAGTGGCCGGGGACAGCGGCGGGGCGGGGGCAGTGGCCGGGGACAGCGGGCCGGGCGGGGCAGTGGCCGGGGACAGCGGGCGGGCGGGGGCAGTGGCCGGGGACAGCGGGCCGGGCGGGGGCAGTGGCCGCGGACAGCGGGCCGGGCGGGGGCAGTGGCGGGGACAGCGGGCCGGGCGGGCGCAGTGGCCGGGGAGAGCGGGCCGGGCGGGCGCAGTGGCCGGGGAGAGCGGGCCGGGCGGGCGCAGTGGCCGGGGACAGCGGGCCGGGCGGGGGCAGTGGCCGGGGACAGCGGGCCGGGCGGGGGCAGTGGCCGGGGACAGCGGGCCGGGCGGGGGCAGTGGCCGGGGACAGCGGGCCGGGCGGGGCAGTGGCCGGGACAGCGGGCCGGGCGGGGGCAGTGGCCGGGGACAGCGGGCCGGGCGGGCGCAGTGGCCGGGGAGAGCGGGCCGGGCGGGGCGCAGTGGCCGGGGAGAGCGGGCCGGGCGGGGGCAGTGGCCGGGGACAGCGGGCCGGGCGGGGGCAGTGGCCGGGGACAGCGGGCCGGGCGGGGGCAGTGGCCGGGGACAGCGGGCCGGGCGGGGGCAGTGGCCGGGGACAGCGGGCCGGGCGGGGGCAGTGGCCGGGGACAGCGGGCCGGGCGGGCGCAGTGGCCGGGGAGAGCGGGCCGGGCGGGCGCAGTGGCCGGGGAGAGCGGGCCGGGCGGGCGCAGTGGCCGGGGACAGCGGGCCGGGCGGGGCAGTGGCCGGGGACAGCGGGCCGGGCGGGGGCAGTGGCCGGGGACAGCGGGCCGGGCGGGGGCAGTGGCCGGGGACAGCGGGCCGGGCAGGGGCAGTGGCCGGGGACAGCGGGCCGGGCGGGGGCAGTGGCCGGGGACAGCGGGCCGGGGGGTGGCGGGGGCGAGAGAAACACGGAAAAACGGCAGCCGGTAGCGGGGTGCAAAGCCGGGTCTCCCCGCCCCAGCCCAACTCCAGTCCAGCCTCGCCACCTGCGGAGAAAAGGAGCCTCGTCCCAGCAACGAGGTGGAGGAAGGAGACGCGGCACAGACGTCCGGCCGGTGCAGGAGCTGCCCGCCGGGCCCGGGGAGCACAGCCTGGACGGCAGATGGCCAGGGACGCGGCTCCGCGCCCCAGGGCCCCGATGGCACCTGCCTCTAGAGAGGACGCCACCGGCGGCCCAGGATGGCCTCTAGGGAGTCCCACTGGGTTTATGGCTCAAGAACCCTCCATCTCTGCAAAGAAGGGAGCTCGTGTTGGAAATTGTTTTGGGTCGTACCGGCTCGACCCATCCCATAATCTCTCTTCCCCGAGCACTTGAATAGGTGTGGCGGAGCAGGTTCCCGTATCTCATGAAGAAAGGAAGATCCCTCAGAACTGTGTGTAAATCTCCATGGGAATTTTTTTAAGGCTTCAAAAAACTAGAAGATGAGACCAGGAAGGCATTCCCAGAGCGTCCTGTGTAGCCAGTGCGGGGCACAGAAGCCTGCATGTTCCCTAAGCTCCCAGGTGACTGGAATGCTTCAGTTTGAGAACCTGGGACGGGCTTCCCGAATTAACCTCCCTTTGACGTCTCTCCAACATTGGCTAGCTGGTGGACCACCCACACTTGGGCTCTGGAAAGTAAGAGGTTGCACACCGATTCCTGCAATAAACCATGCTTTGCAGCAGGCTTGGCCTGGAGTGGGCTTGAGTAGGAGTCTCAGCACCCGCCACAAAGGCAGGAAAGCCAGTAGGTCCAACCCATTCACTGCTGCACAACCATGGCCCTGCCCTCAGGGACTTCAGTGATTTGCATGAAATCCTCCTTCCAAAGTGCCCTCCACCCGCCCAAAACGCATAGCAGACACCACCGATAGGAGAGGCTTCAAAGGCAAAGTCTCTTTCTGAAGCAGATTCCCTATAAACGGGAAATCTCTGACAAGTTACCTAAGCCTACGTGCTATATTGTAATTTTTTGTATGTAAAAATAGAACAGTTGCTGTAGATTCCTGGATCATTCAGAGGAAAGCTGTTTTCAGTTGCTATGACACAGTTCAGAAAGGAATTAGAAATGAGATCCAACCAGGGCCTCCCCGGTGGCGCAGCGGTTGAGCGCTGGGCTGCGAAGCTGCCCGCATTCTCTGCAGCACCGGTTTGATCCCCGGACACGGGGCGAGGGTCCCACATGGTGCGCAGACCTCTCCTGCACCCGCTGCTCCCCTCAGCGGTGTACTTCGTCAGTCTGCCTGTTCTGCTCCCCGCTCTGGCTCTGGTGAATTCTCTCACCCTCCTGCGCTTCTGACTGTACCCAGTGCTTGTATGAATAAATAAATAAATCTTTAAAAAAAAAGAAAAAGAAATGAGATCCAACCAATAAATGAGCTAATCGCTGCAAAGGATTTACCTTTGAAATGAAAGTCAACAGAAAAAGGAAAGTCAGGAAAAGGAAAAGTCAGAAAAAGGAAATCAGTAACTGATTGAAAATGGACGCTGGGGCAGGGAGGGATACTTGAATTCTCCATTTAGGAACAACAGAAGGAAATGATCAGTGGATATCTGTAGGGTAAAGAAAAATGTCAGGCTTTTCTGCCCTCCCGCCATCAGGATGGATGAGGGATCCCTGCGGTCCTGAATGCATGCCTGATGGCGGCACCTGGAGTAGGGTGTGGGCCTAGGTAGACGGGATTCACCTGGGCTCAGACTGGGCTTTTAAGGGTGGCGTCATGGGGACGCCAGCAGCAGCAGAACAGAAGCCGAGAGAGAAGCAGAAGAAGACGAGAGAGAAGCAGAGAACGCCAGAGAGTCCAGATAGAGTGAAGACTTGCTGGGGGCTGGGAGGCCTGCAAAAAAAGACCTGCAATAAAAGACCTGCAAAAAAGCCACTGAGGACTCTGACTCCTCCTTTACCTGGTCTGCTGGGTCAGAAAACCTGCCCCGTGTCCATTCCCAGACTCTACAATATCACTCGGTAATATCTTTCAACTCCTGTGTCACTCTTGTACCTCAACCAGAGATGGCTTTGGCGAGTCAACCACAACAGCATAGGAAACAAAAGCAAAAATAAATGGAACAGCATCCAACTGAAAGGTTTGTACACTGGAAGCAACTACAAGAAAGAAAAGGCATCCCACTGACCGGACGGAGACACTTGCTCATCACGGATCTGATGGTCGTCTGGGCGAGGGCTAGCATCCCCGCTCCACCGCGGATTCGACGACTGGCCCGCTGAACGCCCAGGGGCACTGCGGAGCTGCTTATAAAGTCAGCTGGGTGGGGCCAGGTGGACTTTAGGCCAAGGATGGGTTCAGCCCGTGCAGTTCTGATTGGTCGAAAGTTTTCCAAGTGGTATTTGTTGAATTTGATTCTTGCTCATCTGCCCATGGTTTCTTTCTGTTTTTTTAAGATTTATTTATTTATGCACACAAGAACTGGGGTACAGGCCAGAGGTGAGGAGGTGAGAAGATTCACCAGAGACAGAGCGGGGAGCAGAACAGGCGGATCCACTGAAATCCACTGCTGAGGGGAGCAGCAGGGAGACAGGAGAGGTCTGCTGCGCCCTATGGGTAGCTCCCTGGCTGGGGATCGAACTCCTGCTGGAGTGGCTGCGGGTAGCTTCATAGGTTGCTTCTTAACCCCTTGTGCTGCCGGGGAGGCCCCCCTCCATGGTTTCATTTTTCCACTGCTGTGAAAGCTTGTGTGCGTGTCCCCTCGTGAGCCCCCAACACACCAAGACAACTAACGTAAGTTGGAAATGTGGGAGTGTTAGGTCTAAGCTGAGGACCTGAGTCTTCCTTTCTACAGTGCAGCTGCCTTCCCTGTTAGATGGGCACCGAGGTCACAGACAGTGTTTTCTCTGTGGTACGTTGCCCGCAACTCTCCACATATGCTGGCACATAATATCACTTACTAGGGGAACAAAATAAGGAATGAATTAATAACTTTAATGAAAGATGTCAGTGGAAGGTGAAACAAAAGTAGTCATAAAGCAGATCTGAAATTCGAATACATGGGAAATCCATTTAGGCATAAAAGTTCAAATGAACCATCTTATAATCTTAGAGAAACACTCATCAAAGCATAAAATGAGAAAAATCTGTGTTCGTGTTTGTCCTGTTTTCTACTAAAGAAACATATTTTCTACTGTGCTTGTAATTCTGCCTTGTACCCAAAACACCGATAGGCCAGGTTCACAGTAAATACTGTTGACAGGATGAGTGACAAGGCAAAAAATAGCTCGCAGTGCTTTTCATTTTTTACAAGTGTGGAAAGCATATTAAACCATCTGCTGATTAAAAATATGCGTGTTTTGACTTGTATATGAATCCAATTAACATACATAAATCCGGCATCTTCACATCGCTAGATTCACAGCCATAGTCAAAGTAATTTTCCATCTTTCTTCAAATTCATCGACTCCAGAGTGACATGATTAAGTTATTAGGCATAAAATACACAGTAATGGTTTATAACTGAGGGCTGACTTTTGTTTTATTTCAATTCAATGATCACTTATCCACTAAAAACTCTCAAATTTTATCTTCAAGTTAGCTCTAAAAACACCTAATGACACCACGGGAAACTAAAATTTGAGGCACTGAAAAACAGCTCTTCTCCCCTCAGTATGATGAACCAGCACTAACCAAAGTGCTATCTGTTGAGCCCTAGTGTCCTCACTGCCTCGGTTAACCCAGAGACAGCACATTTCCAGGTGCAGTTTCCGTCTCTTCTGCTGGCCCATTGTCACCTCTCCCCTTCAACACCCTGTCTGAAGCAAGGAAGATTCTCTCTGGAAAGGAAGAAGAACTCTAGGAACAGCCCTCCCCACTGCTGACTCATGGGCTAAGCATCGCCCGGGAAGAACACAGCCAAACCGCAAGCTGAAGACCAAGGAGAGATGGGTTCTGGGCAACTACAATGGAGAATCACCTGGCATAAAGCCATAATCATTAAACAGCCATGACTAGAACAGAAGCAGACACACGGGCCAATGGAATAGAATCGAGAGCCCAGAAATAAACCCACACCTACACAGTTAATCTACACACTGGCACAACGAAAGCCTCTTCAATAACTGATGTTGGGAAAATTGGACAGTCACATGGAAAAGAATAAAACTGGATCACATCTCACACTACCCACAAAAAACAGATGAGATTGCGTAAGAGAAGAAAACTACAAGTCAAAATCCCTGATGAACAATAGATACAAAAATCCTCAACAGAATGTTAACAAACCAAATTCAGCAATACAGTAAAAGGATTATACGCTATAGTCAAATAGGGTTCATTCCGGGGATGCAAAGATGATTCAACATGCACAAATCAATCAGTATAATACATCACATTAACAAAAAACTTTAAAAGTAATTACCACATCACAAAAATCTGCAAAGAGCTGATGAAACTCAACAACAACAAAGAAAATACTCCAGTCAAAAAATGGGCAGAAGAGGGCCTCCCCGGTGGCGCAGCGGTTGAGCGCTGGGTTGCGAAGCTGCCCGCGGCCTCTGTGGCGCCGGTTCGATCCCCGGCTGCTCCCCGGCCACCGGAGGAGGATCCCACATGGTGCGCAGACCTCTCCTGCCGCCCGCTGCTCCCCTCAGCAGTGTACTTCAGTCCTTCTGCCTGCTCTGCTCCCCGCTCTGGCTCTGGTGAATTCTCTCACCCTCCCGCGCTTCTGACTGTACCCAGTGCATGTATAAACAAAACAAACAAATAAAATAAATAAATAAATAAATAAATAAAAACATGCCTCTATAAAAAAAAAAAAAAAAAAAAAATGGGCAGAAGAGCTAAAAAGAAACTTCTCTGAAGAGGAAATGCAAATGGCCAACAGGCCTATGAAAAAATGTTCAACATCACTTGTCATCAGGGAAATGCAAATCAAAACTACCATGAGATACCATCTCACACCAGTGAGAATGGCACATATTAAAAAAACGAGCAACAACAAATGTTGGCGAGGGTGTGGAGAAAAAGGAACTCTCCTGCACTGTTGGTGGGAGTGCAAACTGGTCCAACCACTATGGAGAGCTGTGTGGAGATTTCTGGACCTACTAAACATAGAGCTTCCATAGGATCCAGCAATTCCACTCCTACGGATTTACCCAAAGGACACAGAAACATCAATTCCAAAGAGCACCTGCACCCCTGTGTTTATAGCAGCACTATTTACAATAGCTAAGCTTTGGAAACAGCCCAAATGCCCAAAAATAGATGACTGGATCAAGAAGATGTGGTGCATCTACACCATGGAATATTACTCAGCAATCAAAAAAGATAAACACATGCCATTTGCAGCAACATGGATGGCGCTGGAAGGGATCATGCTCAGCGAAATAAGCCAAAAAGAAAAAGAAAAATACCGGATGGTCTCACTCATAGCAGGAATCTAGAAAACTTAAATAAGGGATCAGGAAAAAGAATAACTATAAGAAAGTGAAAATCAAAATCAACAAAAAACTATGAACCAGAGACATTTTTTGGGGGGGTGGGGGCCGGGAGGGGAGGGATTGGGGTCAGAATGGGGCATGTGCAGTTGTATGGGGGAATATAAAAATAAAATTTATTATTTAATAAAAAAAAAAAGTAATTACCACATCAACATTCCCACCTCTGGGTATTTATCTGAAGAAAATGAAATCATTAGCTCTAAAAGATAAAGGCCCCCCTATGTTCATTGTACTAGTATTTACAAAAACCAAGATATGGAAACAACTTAAACGTCCATCACCAGATATAAAATAAATAAGTCAGGAGGATGTAATTTACAGCTTAATAATTCTAGTTAGTAATACTGCATTGGATACTTGAAAGTTCCTAAAGTCCTTTCACAAGAAAAAAATTTTTGTACTTATGAGTGGGAACAGATGTTAACAAGACTTATTGCAGTGATTATTTTGCAATATATACACATATTGAACAATTATGTTATACACCTGTCAATCACACCTCAATAAAAAAAAATGCTCAGAGCACACACTGTACTGCTCAATAAATATTCACATTGCCCTATGGAAAGAAAGTGTAAGATGAAAACCAACAGCTTGAGCGTTATATCTAATGGCAAAACAATTGTGATATCCCCATTTAAAATATGCCAAAAGAAGGAATATTATTTAATATGTCTCTGAAAGTTATGGCCAATGCAATAAGACATAATACAAAATTAAATGTATATTATTAATAAAAAGAGATCAAATGACATTTATTTGAGAATGAAGTTATATAACCGTAAGTGCAAAGAAGTAATCTGAAATTGATTAAACCCAAGGAGATAAATATAAGCTACACAGACGAATCAAAAGCATTCCAAAAGCACTCCACTCCGAGTGGAGATACTGAGTAGACAGTTGCCGATGAGCGTGAAACACGGGGCATTTCTCTGGTCACTAGCAGACAGATGGGTTGGATTAGGTCACCTGCAAGAAGCACCCAGAGTCCCTGGGATTCACTAGCATTTCCAAGTGGGGACAGGGAAGAAGCTCCCCCAGCGAAACAGAAAGGGAGCAGCTAGTGTAGGAATGGACCTGGGAGAAGGTGGGGTCTCAAAAGTCAACTAAGTGGTTGAATAATGTAATGCCCATCAAAATACCGATGGCTTCTTTTTATTAACGGACAGAAATACTCTAAAACACACCAGAACAATTTCATACACACGTAGGACAATGGACCGTCCCACCAGATACTCCCTTGTAACAACAGACACAGGCACGAAGTGGTTAGGGCCTTGTAAAATGAAAATGAAATCTGTTACTTAAAAGGAGTGTCTGCTTGTGAAGTGCTCTTCTCCCGCTATAAAAACCTCTATGTTATAATTGTTTTAATTGCCTTGCTGGTCCCCTTTTAGCAAGTTAATAAAATGTAGCTTGTGCTTTAGAAAAATTTCTCTAAGAAACTGCTTCTGATGCTTGTTAACTGACCCCATTTTATGTAAGTATCTTATTATGCCACAGGAAGCAAGCCAAACCACTGGGCAAGATGAATTATTCAACAGTGTTAGGACAGCATCTAGAAATAGGAAAACTAAGCTTATTCCTCGCTTCATTCCACAAGCAAAACCAAGTTCTTGATTTGTTATAAAGTTAAATATTTAAAATTCTAGCAATAACATTTGAAGAAAATAGGACATCTGTTTATAAGACTTCTATAAGGGGGGACATGTCCGAGGCTTCAAAATAACAGAAGAAATTAGAAAGCAAAGACCAGCAGATTTGAATCTACAGACGTTAAAAATTCTATTAAAAAAACTGTGAGGTAAACATTAAAATGGAAAGGATTTTTACTAAATTTATTAATGCATGTTCTACATAGAGTTCATGCAAACTGATAAGAAAACTATTTGTCGGTAGAATATTCACAAGAGAGCATCACCCCTCCCAAAAAAAAAAAAAATAGTCCAGCTAGTCAACTCTTATGCAAGCACATTGATTCCGGATGATAATGAAAGAAATGGCTCAAAGAGTTGTTGAAATTTTCCACCAGTATATCACTAACAATTAACTTTAAAAAATTATAGTATAGAGTTTGAGGAAGGGTTCGGTGAGGTGGTCTTTTATTTTTTTACCTGATATAAATTCATTTGATTTTCCTAGTATAAATGTAGACAAGCAATTTCAAATACATACTTCATACTCACTGTCCAACGAATATTCATACTCACTGTCCAACGAATATAACAAAGACATACTCCAAGTGACTTTAAAAGAAAAACATTCGAACTCAGTGGCTAACCCAGTACCTCCACCTGGAGACCGAGTTAGAGAAATAATCGCTACAGGGAGGACACTTTTTACAAAAATGTCAAATTATGATTATTTATAATAGTTTTGCAGATGCAAAGAACCTGAAATGGTTAAATTAGAAAATAGCCTTCCCTGTTGCCGTCAGAAATATTTCTTCATGTTACGAAGGAAGTTTCCCAGTGGGCATAGTGCTGGCCCGTGGAGAGCTTTTTGCAGCCCTGACCCCAATTAAGTCATTCTGTCCAAAAGGAAAATTAGCTTCCGTCCCTCAGACTGGGCAGATCGTAGAGGTTGCTGACCAGGGAACACGGCAAACCCAGAGAAAAGGACAAGAAAGCTGCAGGGTCAAGCGAACAGAAAGGAGGTCCTCAGATAACAGATAAACTGCAGGAGGCATCTTTGCAGAGCTTGTCGGCGGGAAAACAAAGTCAACTTTGCGATAGGTGATAAAAATGAGTATTCTGACTAAGTTCAAAGCATAGACAGACTCTTTGCAGAGAAACAAGAATCACTATAAAAGCAAATGGCCCCGGGACAAGGTAAAGACCAGCACAACTCAGGGAAAGCCACACCGGGGCATCTGGACCAAGACACGGAACAACACTGCAAGTGGTTCCATCTTCTCTGCTCGCTCACGCATTTCCTCGCTGGCCCATCAAATATTTGCCAGGCACTAAGTATTGGTACTACCATAGTGAAAAAGACAAATATCAGCTCATAAAATGGTAGCAAAACAAAGACTGAACCAATAATAACACAAATTATCATGTAAGTTCAAATGCATTAAGAACAAAAAGAAGTTTGAAATCTGGGGGAGAAGTAACAGGGGAACATAAGAAAACTCAGAGGACCTTATAGCCTGTCTTTTCAGCTTCTGTTGGACTTCAAATTTGTAATAGAATTTGAAAGATGAAAAGCATTTCTGAGAATTGCTCACGGAGAAAGAACTGGAAACTATGTAGGGTTTACTGAATATGTAATACACATATAACTTCTACACAGTTAAATTAAGTATAATCATAGTTTCTGTTCCACTGTACGAATTCTATCATATTCAAACAATTCCATTATTTTTATAGTGACCTAAATTATTCTTTTGGATGGATTTTTCAGGCTGCGGGGCCTTCCCACATGTTTGGTGAAGGTTCTAGTACTTAGCAGCTCTTCTCTCTGGGTATTCTAACAATTCCCAAACCACAACCATTTAGTACAGACATTTCAAGATTATATATTCATTTAAAACAAGCCGATGTTGGGTGTCTGTTCTGCAGCTGAAGTTAAAGGAGAGGAAGACAAACAAGGTCCTAACCTTACGGACTTTACATTCTAGTAGGAATTTAAATTGAACTTTTCTGTTCTTCTAACATTCCCAATAGCAATACATGAAAATGACCACTTCGCTGTAGTCTTGTCAGCACTGGGAAGCATCACTGCTTGTTTTTCTAATGAAGAAACACACAGAAGGCATCATTGTGGGCTGAATTGTATCCCCTGAAAAAGAATGTGATCCTATTTGAAGTAGGGTTTTTTTTTTTTTAAAGATTTATTTATTTTTTTATTTTTATTTTTATTTTATTTATTTATTTATACAAGCACTGGGTACAGTCAGACACGCGGGAGGGTGAGAGAATTCACCAGAGCCAGAGTGGGGAGCAGAGCAGGCAGAAGGACCGAAGGACACTGCTGAGGGGAGCAGCGGGCGGCAGGAGAGGTCTGCGCGCCATGCGGGACCCTCCTCTGGTGGCCGGAGAGCAGCCGGGGATCGAATCGGCGCTGCAGAGGCCGCAGGCAGCTTCGCAACCCAGCGCTCAACCGCTGCACCACTGGGGAGGCCCTGAAGTAGGGTTTTTGCAGATGTCATTATCAAGGTAAGGCCTCAGGGTGGGCCCCAATCCAGTGTAACTGGTGTTTTTAGCAATAGAGGAAATCTGGACACAGAGACACACAGGCAGGGACAACCCCAGGGAAAGCTGACAGCAGAGATGGCTCTGGAACTACAAGCTAAGAAACAGCAAAGACCAAAAAGAAACCCTCAGAAGCCAGCACAGGCAGGAACAGTCTCCCCCACAACATTCAGAAGGAGCCCACCCCTACATACCTTGACCTAATTGGTGGCCCAGACTCTCAGTCCCATGAGCTCCGCCCAAAGTGCTCCCCCAGTCCTAGATGCTCCCCCAAGACTCTCCCCCTTCCCAGTACTCCCCCCACCCAAGGTGCCCGCCCCACTGCCCAGGGTCCTCCCTTCTGGTGCTGTTTTTGCAGGATCCCATCAACCAGGCACCAACCAGGGAACCCAAGTGCTCCCCCATCCAAAATGCTCCCCCATCCAAAGTGCTCCACTGTGGGAGCCTGGGCACTAACAGGCATATTTTCACCTCAAGGTCCTGGAAAGTAAAGACTGAGAGAAAAGGTCATCTGGTGCTGCTTAATACTTACTGGGCTCTTGCATGCTCAGAACTATCCCAGTGTTTCACTAGTTTGTTTCTCTTATTTTCCCAGGGAGCTCAGACATAAAATAAATAAATAACCAAGAAAATGCAAGGCCTAACAATAAAGGTCACTCCCATAGACCTTGAGATTTGGGTAATCCCTGATTGGGACTGGGTACAGGAGAAGATTTGGGTTTAGAGAGCTTGAAGTTCATGTAATCTTCTCCAAGAGTATAGAGTTAGAAATACAGAAGTCAACATTCAGTTAGAATAAAAAACAATTTAAGCAAGTCATAAATATTAGAAAGATGGTGAACACTACAAATACCCTGAAGTCTAAACATAATCTGGTTTTTGAATTTCCGCATACCCGCTTCTAAAGCTTTTTTCCTACCTATCTTGGCTGCATATTCTTGGATCACCAGTCACGCGACACACTCTCGGAACACAGCTTTCTAGAGAGGAAACTCGTGCTGACTCCACTGCTCAGATTCGTTCATGACCCCTGTGACACGGAGCCAGGAAAGACCCAGCTCTGCGGCCAGGTGAACTTGCTGCTGCGGGACTGGGAGCCAGAAATACGGGATTCTACTAAAACCTATTCAGGATGATGTCCATAAAAGTGGGGTTCAGGGGGGCCTCCCTGGTGGTGCAGGGGTTAAAGACAGAGCTGTCAAGCTATCACCAGCCACTGCAGCACAAGACTGATTCCCAGCCAGGCAGAAGCAACCCATAGGGTGCAGCAGACCTCTCCTGCCTCCCCTCTGCTCCCCTCAGTAGTGTGTTTCAGTAGATCCTCCTGTTCAGCTCCCCACTTCCTCTGGTGAATCTTCTCACCCCCTGGCTCGCACCTCTGGCCTGTACCCCAGTTCTTGTACGCATAAACAAATGACTCTTTTTTTTTAAAGATTTTTATTTTATTATTTATTTATTTATACAAGCACTGGGGACAGTCAGAAGCGCGGGAGGGTGAGAGAATTCACCAGAGCCAGAGCGGGGAGCAGAGCAGGCAGAAGGACCGAAATACACTGCTGAGGGGAGCAGCGGGCGAGACAGGAGAGGTCTGTCGTGCCATGTGGGACCCTCGCCGGCGGCTGGGGATCGAACCAGCGCTGCAGAGGCTGCGGGCAGCTTCGCAGCCCAGCGCTCAACTGCTGCGCCACCAGGGGAGGCCCAACAAATGAATCTTTTAAATAATAAGTGGGCTCACAAGAATATATGCTGCAGCACCAACCGTTGCTGACAGGAGAGAATCCCCGCCCGCTGGTGATAACCGACCCTGCTCAAAACTCCACGCCCCTGAGCTTGGAGGAATGTCCCACAGAATTGCTGCTGGCCCTGGGCCCTGCAGACCTTGCTTCTTGCTACTCCCCACGTCTCAGCTGTTGCAGGACGGGCTGCTATCCTGGCATAACCTCTGACCCTGGTCCCTGGAATCACGAGGCCTGGTACGCGGGCTCACCTGTAGGAAGAGTGGTTTCAGGCCTTCCCGGTGGCGCAGCGGTTGAGCGCTGGGTTGCGAAGCTGCCCGCGGCCTCTGCGGCGCCGGTTCGATCCCCGGCTGCTCCCCGGCCACCGGAGGAGGGTCCCACATGGCGCGCAGACCTCTCCTGCCGCCCGCTGCTCCCCTCAGCAGTGTCCTTCGGTCCTTCTGCCTGCTCTGCTCCCCGCTCTGGCTCTGGTGAATCCTCTCACCCTCCCGCACGTCTGACTGTACCCAGTGCTTGTATAAACAAAAACAAAGAAAGAAAGAAAACATGCCTCTATATGAAAAAAAAAAAAAAAACTTAAAAAAAAAAAAAAGGAAGAGTGGTTTCTGCACAGGTCAGCCCCATAAATACAGCCCGCTAAGCCGAAACTGAGCACTCCCAACCAGCATCACGTCAGCCAGCCCCGAGGTGCTCCTGTCCACACACCCCTCAGCCTGTGGGGGACAGACGGGCATCCAGTGGAAAGAGAGTCGTGACCAGCAGCGATGCAGCACCGTGGTCCTGCAAAGGTCACGGGCACCTGGACCGGGGCGTACATCTGACCTTCCCAGAGCATCGCAGGTCCCCAAGAGGCCTCGGAGCCGACACCCTCTTACTCCCTGTGAACCTGCCCTTCGTGGCGCCAGCTTCGTCTCAGGGTCTTCTTCATATAGTCAAGTTCTGATCGTTTATACATTGGCAGCAGGAGCTGCAGACGATCCTCCCAGGGCAAAGGAAGGTTTGAGGAAATAGTGAGTGAAAGAGCATGTTCAGAAGAGCAGAAGAGCAGGAAGTGGTGCTCAGGGTGGGAATGACAAGCTGTGGGTGAAACATGAGCATTTTCTCTGTTCTGTTTCTACGCAAGGACAGAAGACCATCTCAAAGACCATCTCAAAGGTGACATCGGTGAGATTATCTGAGCCGGAAAGTCCGTGAAATTGGCTGTGTCCAGTCCAGGATGGTCCGCATGTGAGGCGTGACCTGCGGCCAGGTAGCTGGAGTTATTACTGTGTACGGAACTGCTCCCCAAGCAGGCCCGTAGGCCAAGTGTGGCCAGTGGCCAGGGACAGACGCCATGCTGATGAGGGGCCAGACTCTGCCTGCCTGAGCGGTCACCCTCAGTGTCCCTTTCCTCTCCTGGGGACCTGGCGGGGAGCACAGTTCCCAGCTCAGGCGGGTCAGCATTCTCCCTACGATGCAGGTCCACTTAGGGCCCGGCTCCTCTGCATCTTCTGGAGGGCGAGCTTTTCCAACACGGGTGGAAGAGTGAACCGATGGGGAGTGTCTTTTCTTTAAAAATGAATATTGAGGATGACGATAAATAAATAACAATAAAGACCATGGGTGAGATCTCTCCTGCTAAGAACTCTAGGGTTGTATTTTGTGGGAGTTGAGGGGCTAACTAGCCTGCTCAGGAGACCATGCGATAGAATATTTCAACTTTGGTTATTATTTTCCTTGGCTGGATTTAAACTGCTCATTATACAATCAAACCAAAGGGCATCAAAGTCCATTCCCAGACTCCTGGGTGGTCCACTTCCCTTCATTGCTACTTTGTCATTTTGTGCTTTCCTGATTTTGCACAAATATTTGCAATTTGGGTGGGGGCCACAGTTTACCAGCCAACCCAGAATTCTTTTCACCTGCATGCTATTATTCAACTTCAAATAAGTAAACTCCCATCTAACAAAGTTCCTTTGAACTTAACATATCAAAGGAAAGTCCCTCTTCTCAGATAGCATCTAAGCGGCCCAGCAAGCTTGGAGAGAGATGTCACAGCTGCACTTAGAGCCCCTGGCCCACTGTCATCTACGACAAGAGATCTCTGATTTTAGAAAATGATCGCTTTTTGTGCAGATGTTGGCCTCTAAGTAATCCTAGCCTTTCAAGCTTTGCCATTAAAACTATTTACAATCAAGATACTAACCTCTAATCTGTTCTTCTTTTGAATTGTCCTGTTAATTGTTACCCACAGATACTATCCCACAAGCAGGCATTCCCTGTACGGACAACATGACTGAATAAGCAATGGATGAACAAATACGAAAAGGCAGTGCTGCAGATAAACCAGGGTATCAAGTCTCGCCTCCATCAAGAACATCTCTGTGGCCTCTGGGCCTTAGTTTCCTCTTCTAGAAACTGTAGGTAATTATACTTGCCTTCTAAGTTTTCTGTAAGAATGTGAGGAGATGGGGTCTCCCCGGTGGCGCAGCGGTTGAGCGCTGGGTTGCGAAGCTGCCCGCGGCCTCTGCAGCGCCGGTTCGATCCCCGGCTGCTCCCCGGCCACCGGAGGAGGGTCCCACATGGCGCAGCAGACCTCTCCTGCCGCCCGCTGCTCCCCTCAGCAGTGTACTTCGGTCCTTCTGCCTGCTCTGCTCCCCGCTCTGGCTCTGGTGGATTCTCTCACCCTCCCGCGCTTCTGACTGTATCCAGTGCTTGTATAAACAAACCAAACAAACAAATAAATAAATAATAAATAAAAACATGCCTCTATTAAAAAAAAAAAAGAATTTGAGGTGATATATGTAAAATCCCTGAAACACAGAAACCGGCAGTATATCTCTCTCTCAGTAGGAATCACTGGGCAGTGCTTTGCTCGTTGGGGATCACACACCTCACTCTCAATAATCCACATGTGGGTTATTCTCTTGCAAATTAGCGCCAGCAAAATTTTGAAAGATTTTCCCATGCACTCCTGCGCCCTGTTGGCTGACTTCCCACCCTTCTCTGCTGTGTTTCTAGAACACAAACAGTTTGATACCGAGCTAGGTATTACATCAATGGAAAGGTAAATCTGCGGCCACAAACGGGACACATTGAAAAAACAAACATTTATGACATGTGGATTCTCTTCCTGGCAGTTACTTGCCAAGATTACTGAACAAGTCAGAAGTCAAATTTTTAAACTGTATTGTATTAAATGGGGGGACGGGAGAGCTTGACCAAATAAGTGTGTGGTTTTGTAAATTTTTTGTGTATTTTTACTTCAAAGGCTCAGATCGCATCTACATAAACACTAACATTAACTTCCACCAAGCAGCTTTCCTGACATCTAAAATGGTGGGGGGCCGAGACACAGGCACGTGCGGCCCTAACCCCGGGAGAGGACGCGAGGTCACGGGGCCGGCTGCCAGTTGCCTGAGTGGGGCAGGTAACTGCATCTACCTGCCGTGGAGAAGTGCCAAGGCTGGGGTCCTGGGGGTGGGCTCGTAAGGGGGTCGCTGTAAAAGGCTTACACAGAAGGGTAAGGCCTCACACCCCAAACCCCGAATTAAAGACTTGGCAGTCCTCATGCATGACCAGAGGCCAGTGGATAAGATTTTACAGTGCTGCCCAGAGGCTCCGACCACCGGGAGCGTCCAGGCTCCTGGCGGGGGACGTGGCGCGCCGTCTGTGCATGTCCAGCAGACCCCACACCCCCACACCCTCAGAGCCTCCCGCGCCTTTCAGTCTCCTGGTGACCCCCCGCCCGCCTGGCAGCCAGCCGCGCCGGCCTGTGCAGGTGTGTGCATCCCAGACGCTGCACGCCAGGGCCACACGCCAAGTGGGGTGCGCGTCTGGCTCGCCTGGTCAGTATGTCGGTGGACATTCGTGCAGGCTGCAGCCGGCGTGGGCTCCTCCCTCCTCTTCCTGCCGGCTAACGCCCCCTGCGTGCAAACCGCCTCTGTCGTCCGTCCCGCAGCTGATGGCGCCGGCTCTTCCCACCCTGTGCCACGGTGAATGCTCTGAGCCAGCGACCCCGTATGTCCCCGCGCTCGGCGGCTTGGGGTGCCCACCCTGGGGAGCGCTGGCCGCCTCCCTGGGGCCTGCACCAGTCCCCACTCCGCCTGCAGCCGCAGCAGGCTTCTCTGCAGCCTCACCAGCCTCCCCTGCCCGCATCATTGGGCCTTGAGTAGTTTCTTCCGCAGGACAATAGTGAGGCGAAAACACAGGATTTGCACTCGGGGCCACGGAAAGCACAGTGATTAGTCTCCTCGGATAGGCTTATCTTCTACTGTCTTGTACTCCACGCTGGTTTTTTCAGCACATGCGATCATAAACTGGAGGGAGAAGGGAAAACCTAATGTTCCCTCGGCAGCACGTGAAAATCACTCCCTGCATCACACAAGGAACAGCCCAAGTCCCCACCCTCGCCGGAGTGAACCGGGGCCTCTTGCTAGAGTCTCAGCTCCCCAGGACGCCCCTGTCGCTGGCTGACTGGGTCACCTTGGCACGAGGCTCCCGAGCACCTCTTCCTCCCCTGGCACACGTCGGCTTGTTTCTGTGGCTGCAGCGCTCTCTGTCTTGGCTCTGGTGTGTCCGGAGCCGGGGCTCGGGCGGCCGCGGCTGTTTTCCCGCATCGCGCTGGCACTAGAATACAGGACCCAGGGTGATTTTACACCACACTGCTCCTGCTTGCCACACTCCCTGTGGGTGTGTGTAAATGGGGCTCTAGCAAGGCGTTTCTCCATTTGAATGTGAAAAGCCCCAGCTGCCCCCTGGTTTTCTGACACTGCACTGCGGGAGTCTGCCCAGTTCTGCAGCCAGTGCTCCCTGAGCAGGCAGCGCCAAGGGCCTTCAACACTTGTCAACAACAACCCTCCTCGCAGAGGCCAGAGAGTAGCTGAAACAGCTCCGCTGACACGTGGGACGTTCTGATTCTGTCTGTCATTTTCCGTTCTTTTTCACCTTTTTTCAAAGGAAAAAGCTGGTTTCCTGTGTGTGAGAACATTCTCTGCTGTCTAACAACGCTCAGTCGTCTTCTGTTCCGTTAGCGTGTAGGGAACCACCTGTCCAATTCAGCTCAGCGTGAGGGCCTTGACGTGCCGCTGTCAGATCAGAGATCAGAGACTTGCTGTCAATGAAAACAAGGCATTTTCACCCATATGATTGCAGGGCTGATGTGAATACAGATATCTGGATGAGATGATTGGCAGCTGTAATTCTCAAGCCCAGCATCCTCAGTGACTTGGTTTTCCAAATGAAAGGATGACGGGAACACGCACCCTCTCCCCTCCTTCCAATCCTGCTGCTCTACTGCAGTCTCCTTGCTGGAGGTTTCATAGGTCAGTGTAACCCCTCGGTCCTACTGGAGGGGTAAGTTTTATTTAACCAATAACATTACATTTTTTTGACTATTGGCCAGTATTTAAAAATTGGGAGAATTCACACAAAACTTTGACTTTGCGAATCTTCTGGGACAACAGGCAGTAGCACCCCACCGCAGAGGGGTGCTGGGCCGTAAGGACCCCCAGCTCTTGGAGCGTGTCCGTGAGTGTGGCTGGGCTGGTGGCTTGTTTCTAATGAACAGAACACGGCAGCGCAAAGGGCTGTCTCCTCTGCGGTCAGGCTGCAAGAAGACCGACCTCAGCTCCTCTCTCTCTCCTTTGCTGCTCCCGAGGGACATGGCTGCTGTGGTGGAAGCTGCTCTCAGGGGGGCCCTCAGGATAGGCAACTGCTTCCTCCAGCCAACAGCCAACAAGACCTGAGGCTTGCAAACAGCCCAGTGGTGCGTTTAGAAGTGTATTAACCCTGAGCAAGCCTGAGGTGAGCCTGACACACCCCATGTGCCTAAATTCCTGGCCACTATGGATAGGTGGAGAAAATGTGTACTTGGGGCCTCTCTGGTGGCATAGGGGTTAAAGACAGGGCTATCAAGCTATCGCCAGCCACTGCAGCTTGAGTCCGATCCCCCGGCCAGGGAGCTGACCCACAGGGCGCAGCAGACCTCTCCTGTCTCCCCGCTGCTCCCCTCAGCAGTGTATCTCAGTGGATCCGCCTGTTCTGCTCTCCACTTTGTCTCTGGTGAATCCTCTCACCCCCTCGTGCTCCCCAGATGAGGACCAGAGGCACTGAACCAAGCAGTGTGACCCAGGGTCTGTGTGCATGACCAGATTCTTTAAATTTAAGGGCTATCAGCTCCTCCCAGTGTCCACCCCCTTGCTGACAACTACTAGGCAGCAGGCTCGAGAGGAGCATCGGGCTGCCTGGCTTGTGTTCCCACCAGCAGTAGCCTCTGGCGGGGTCAGGCCTGCTGGCCCATCTGTTCCGTGTACATCAAGCGCCACTGGAAGCTCTGGGGTGCCCTGTCCATGCTCTTCCAGGAGGAGCCAGGGCCTGCGCAGCAAGTGTGCTGGTCATCAACTCTGAGTCCCTGAGAAGGTGTGGACAAAGGAATTTTGGAGCCCAGGAATCTGGACCTGTACACCCAGGCTGGCTGGACTGTGGGCTCGGGCACCTGGGTCCTCAGGGTGTCGGAGTTCGCCATCATTCGTGTCAAGCGGAGGCTGTGGAGAGCAGTGATGCAGGGTTCTGAGCAGGCTGCGGCGTCATACAGCAGGGGACGTCCTGGCTTCTGACCTGGGCTGGAACCTTGCACAGACAGGAGCTACTGCGTGGGCCTCAGGGAGTCTCAGGAAGGTGCCTGCTTCTCACAGTAATGAAGGGCTAGGGGATGAAGGCCTTTATACTCACAGGTCAAAACATGGCTCTGAACGCTACACTTCTGTGGCTTGTGCTGGCCGGGATGTGGTAGAGCCTCAAAACTTTCAATTTAAGCAGGTTTGGGGCAGCAGAAGTGTGGAAATCAGGCCACTGTGCCGCAGGCCTCTGGGGCAGCAAATCTGGCTCTGCCACATTAGAGCTTGGTGGTTGCTCTTTAGTGTTGGACCTTGAGTTGTGCTGGTGAGTGGCCAGCCTTCTCGCTCGCTGGTCACAAGACAGTCGGGAGGGCTCCCGTTCACATTCTCTTTCCTGCACGCTCCTGTCAGGGGTGCGCTCTGCTCCGGAACATTGTGAGCCACTGAGGTCCCTTGTCAAAGGCGCTGCTTTCAGGACTGACTTCCAGGGTGGCTGAAAGATACACAGTCCCGTGCCCGCGCCAGCTCGTGGCCATGGGCTGAATTTTTAAAGGCCTTGAGCTGCTCAGGCAGGCTGGTACATCTTTACAAATGACTGACCTCGTTTCACTCCCTAAAGATGCTGGACTTGTTATTTATGTGGAGAGTCTAGCTCCTCTTATGAATCCTGGACAGAAATTTCCATCTTCCCCATTTGAGGTTACATATTTTTGAAATCTTATTTCTGCAGAAACAAACAAACAAACAAACAAACAAACAAGTCAGCACCGATGGAGTCCTTGGGAAGGATGAACTGTCTCAACAGTTACAGGTCAGGAGCTGTCAGCTATCAGCTGGTCACCCCCTTGCGAGCATGTCCTGTCCCACGCGGTGTGTGTCTGTGTGTCTGGCTATGAGCCTGTTAATGGGTCCAGACGCCGTGCTAACATCTGATTTGAGTGTTACTCTCAATTTACAAATTCAAAAATGAGGAGCAGCTCAGCCCGGCCTGACCAGCGAGCGAGACTGCTGGCCACTCACCAGCACAACTCAAGGCTCACACTAGAGACCAATCACCAAGGTCTAACGTGGTAGAGCCAGATTTGCTGCCCCAGCTCACAAGCTGTGAACCTGAGCCAAGATGCAAAGTCAAAGGTGGAGGCCAGACTAGACAGCATATCCTGCAGTGGGGCCCACGCAGGACTGAGAACCCCAGCTCTGCACGGCTGCTGCGTCTCTGTCACCCGCTCACTCACCCCCTGCAACTCTTACTGTCCCCATCTCTAAAATAAGTGAGATGATGTTCACTTCACAAATTCAGCACGACTGAGACAAGGAAGTGAGTGAAGGCACCAGGGTTTCCCGCCTGCGCCCACCTGCGCGGAGGCTCCTTGGGGCTGGCGCGGCACCCACAGGCTCTTGGCTTCCTCACCCTCCTCTAGGTCTCGGTCATCTACAGTTCGTAGTGCCTTATCATCCTTAGTGTTCTCAAGTGATCTTGTGTCTGCTCGTGGGTAGAAAAAGAGTAACACCACTGAGGCCTGCAGTGTAGCGTGGGAGCAGAAAACGCAGCCAATCGTCGCAAAGGGACAGTGGAGGTGGGCTGATTCTAGACATGTCAGAGAACAATCATCAGGAATGGAGAAAAGGCCAAGGGAGGAATCAGGGGTTAGTTGACAGATTTTTTTTTAAAAGATTTATTTATTTATGCATACAAGAACTGGGGTACAGGCCAGAGATTCGGGGGTGGGGGGTGAAAGGATTCACCTGCAATAGAGTGGGGAACAGAACAGGCAGATCTACTGAAATCCACTGCTGAGGGGAGCAGCGGGTGAGACAGGAGAGGTCTGCTGCGCCCTGTGGGTAAGCTCCCTGGCCGGGGATCGAACTCAGTCTGCAGTGGCTACGGGTAGCTTCACAGTGCTATACTTTACCCCTTGCGCCACCAGGGAGGCCACAGATGACAGCTTTGGACCTAATTCTGCAGCTTCTGCTTTCTCTCTTGTAAACTGATTCGTTCAAAGGTAGTAACTCCTTCTTGGCAGTTACGACAGGAACAGGCATGTGACCCTCAGCGTGCGCAGAACGACTTTTGCGGGGACCTCTCCACAGAAGAAACCCTGGAGGGGTGCGTCTGTGCGGGGTGTGATGGGGAGCACCTGCTCCTTTGACAGCAGCCTGCAGGCACCACACCCTGGAGACCGACCAGGCAGAGAAGGAAGGAACCCGCCTCCAAGTGACGCCCAAAGCCTGCAGCCAGCCAGGCCCACGCAGCACATCTACTGAGGAGCGGCCATGTCTGTGTGTCCAAGACAGCTCGGGGCTGTCCTGAGTCAGGCCCTCTTTTGTAGGTTTTACAGCTTGTACTTGTTAGAAAGAAGTACCAAAGGATTTGCAAATGTGCCAAACGCAGCCTACGGGAGTGCACCCGACTGAAGGGAGAAGATTTAGTAGGAAAAGGCTGGATAGGAACCCAACTCCATGGTTAGAGCAGGCAACACATTACGTGCCCACGGACTTGTGACATGGAGGGAACAAGCCAGTTGAGGGATTGTGAGTATAATTAGTAAGTCCCTTACAGCAGTGCTTTCTGGATGCACTTTGTCATCTGCTCGTCGGTCACATGAACCAGCGAGCGGGTCTACACTGGACTGCCCAGATGGGCGAGAACAAGCGCAGTGGGAAAGTGCGGGTGGGGGCGGGGCACAGGACGTCGTAGGCCAGGGAGCCCCGCACAGCCTGGATTACCTCAGGGTCCACAGGGAGATGATTGCCTGGGGAATTTCTGCCGTAGCTACACATGTCTGTGCGTGTCCGCTGAGTTGTCATGTAAATTGTGCATCTCACTGGGGTCATGGTGCCGAGGGGTTGAGAAATACTAACAGTTAATTGAGGCACCGACCTTGCTCCTTACACACAGCCCTCAAAACCATCAGTACTGA
The DNA here is from genome assembly GCF_014898055.3 of Talpa occidentalis. Lineage (NCBI taxonomy): Eukaryota > Metazoa > Chordata > Mammalia > Eulipotyphla > Talpidae > Talpa > Talpa occidentalis. The sequence goes on from NW_023601322.1 coordinate 101,602,696, forward strand.
CCGGGGCATTTACTTTAATCACACAAATACAGCTGACACCTCTCCCAGGAGAAATCTTCTCATCGTGTCACTGTAACAAAATGAAACGTGGTCTCAAGCCGTGGAGTCCCAGGGACCGGGGCCTGCCGTGGGCCTGGGCCCCTCCTGGGGGGCTCTGAGCACTGCCTGCTTTCTGCCTGATTCTTGCTTCTTATGCTGCAGGTGGGCGAGAAGACAAATGACTAATTTCCATAGCTTTGGGCTGAAAGTAGCCCCGTTAGTGTGCACCCTCATATTAAATGCACTTTTCTTTAGCAGCAAAGAGATGGTAAGTTCCTCCACATCTTGGCTCACAATGAAACAGGCTGTGCATTGGTCCCAGAATTGGAGGTACACAGTCCTGCAGGGAGCTGGGAGCTGGCCCTGTGGCTGCTTGTGGGGTGACCCTGTGATTCATGGCTCCCTGGAGGCCACCAGTGGCCACCAGTGTTCCAAGGGCTCTTTGAAATCACACCTGTCTCCGTGAAAAGCTTGGGCAGGTAAGGAGCACAGGCTCCAGTCACTTTCCCTCACCTGGCCCCTAATTTCATGTCAGGCCTCAGGCAGTTGCATGCAAGGTGGCTCACTGGCACCAAGGGGCATCCTCAGGGCCCCCCCAAACTGCCACAGGACATCTGCCTGTGCACCGTGGCGCTGAGGGTCTGCCCCCCGCTGGGGAAGGTGCTGAGGGAGGCAGGCTCATCCTCCTGTCCTTCAGGGGACAGCCCCGGAGGAAGTGAATCCCAGTGATAACACGCCTGATGACGTCCACACGCTGACCGTCCTCCCCCTGCCCTGTGTTCCCTTCCCGCTCTGGCCCTCGGTGCGCTCCCAGAGAGAATGCCTGCACCCAAGCAGGACCCCGCTTTTATGGAGCTAAAAGCGAATCTAAACCAAACAGAATGTAATTGATTTAAGGAAAAACACGAGTAGAAAACTTATTTCATGAACCCAATTCTCCACAATATGCTCACAGACGAATGTTTTTAAAAGCATAGGAAGGAATTTGGTCACAGCTACTTGGGGGCAGAAGAGAAATTGAGGTGGAAACTTAAAACTCAGTAGTGAAATCTAGTAACCTTGTAAAACAGAGGTTTTAGTTACCGCTGAACCATTTCTTACCTGGGAAGCTGAAGAACTGGGGGTGGTGAGCAGAGAAGAGCTCCAGGGGTCCCCTGAGCAAGCATCTCTTCAGAGACATCACTGCTCTCAGGCTGGAGCTTGTCCAGGTGAGGAGAGGTCCCAAGAGCATGAACATCCATTGAAACAATCCTGCACACACAGAGATCCAAAAGAAAAAAATCAGAAGAATAAAATTTTTAGTATCTTATGAATGTGTTATAATTGTTTTAATTTAGAAAAATCTTCACTCATTTTAAGAACTTTGGAAGGCAACTGAATTAACATAAGCTCAAAGATACAGAATAGATTTGAGTGTCAAAATGCAGAAGCCGGGGCCTCCCCAGTGGCGCAGCGGTTGAGCGCTGGGTTGCGAAGCTGCCTGCGGCCTCTGCGGCGCCGGTTCGATCCCCGGCTGCTCCCCGGCCACGGAGGAGGGTCCCACATGGCGCGCAGACCTCTCCTGCCGCCCGCTGCTCCCCTCAGCAGTGTCCTTCGGTCCTTCTGCCTGCTCTGCTCCCCGCTCTGGCTCTGGTGAATCCTCTCACCCTCCCGTGCGTCTGACTGTACCCAGTGCTTGTATAAACAAATAAACAAACAAACAAATAAATAAATAAATAAAACATGCCTCTATTAAATAAATAAATAAATAAATAAATAAATAAATAAAAAATGCAGAAGCCTTTTCAAATGCTCACCGAAATACAATTCCATTTACTAGAGTTCATTTATTTATTTTTTTAAAGATTTATTTTTATTTATTTATACAAGAGCTGGGGTACAGGCCAGAGGCGCGGGAGGGTGAGAGGACTCACCAGAGACAGAGCGGGGAGCAGAACAGGCAGACTGATGAAATCCACTGCTGAGGGGAGCAGCAGGGAGACAGGAGAGGTCTGCCACGCCATGTGGGACCCTCACAGGCCGATAGGGATCGAACTGGCGCTGCAGAGGCTGCGGACAGCTTCACAGTGCGGTGCTCAACTGCCTGCGCCACCAGGGGAGGCCCCATTTACTAGAGTTTAAACGAGTGTCTTATGCAAACCAGTGTAGTAAAAAGTTTAAAAAACAACTTATAAGTTTAAAAATAACTGTTGGTGATTTTTCAATGGACGACTGCTTCAGCAGCATTTTAAATATATTCCTGTGCTTCTCCTTAGGTGATTTGTGAGCAAAAGGATATTTTGAAAGAGGTAAATCCTTGTTCAGCCTCGTTTTGATGCCACCGTGTGATACCGTGGAGACATCTGGGTAACAATGGTCTCCAGCCTTGATGTCCTGACAGCTGAGACATGCGGCGAAATGCCGTATTTTTTTTTTTTTTCTGTTTTTATCAGTGGTCGGGCCCTTGCTGGTGCTGAATCAAGCTCTGGTTTCTCAGTTTCTAGGGCGCCACACACACGCTGGAAAAGAGAAGCAAGAACAGCCACTGAAGGCTAGAGGGGAGGCCGGGAAGGTGAGAGCCGGCAGCTGGCTTCGCCCGAGCACCACAGGCCCAGGGCTGGCTTAGTGACTTTCTTCTAGAACCGGGTGGTTTATTTGGAGGAGGAAGGTGACTGGCTTTTCTCCATCTCCCTAGAGATGAAGACCAGACAAAAGTGGGTCAGAAAGTATCAAGGGGGCCTCCCTGGTGGCGCAAGGGGTTAAGCACAGCACTATGAAGCTATCCGCAGCCTCAGCACGAGTTCAATCCCGGCTGGCCAGGGAGCTACCCACACGGCGAGCAGTCCTCTCCTGTCTCCCCGCTGCTCCCGTCAGCAGTGTATTTCGTCAGTCTGCCTGTTCTGTTCCCTGCTCTGTCTCTGGTGAATCTTCTCACCCCCTGCATCTCTGGCCTGCACCCCGGTTCTTGTATGCATAAATAAATAAATCTTTTTTAAAAATAAATAAAAATAATGGTTTGCTAGTTTTAAATGATACCAACCTAAAATCTGATCTAAGACTTGCCAAAATGACGCCTATTTCCCACTTTCATTAAATGTGGCCTTACTCTTGCTGGCTTTATCACTCTTGAGAATAACTAAAGTTTGGGGGTGACTCATTAGGATGGGGAGGCAGAGGACACAGACAGCCTTCAGGACTGTGTCACCTCCGTGGCCGGAGGATGAGCTAAGAGACTAAAGCAGAGAGAGGAGACCAGGGCCTGCTCACCCCAACAGAAAGGAACCGCTGAGAAATGCGCCCTCGGGCATTGGACAAGACCTGGGACTTCTTTCAAGGTCTATTATGCTCTGCAGAGCACAGAGGAAATAGTTCCCTGGAAGCTTATGGCCCACAGTGGAAGGACATACATTTCATTTTTCCAGTGAGCTTGCGTTCACCTTCCCTCAATAACAGGATGCGCCCCGGGCCACGGCGGAGCCCCCGTGACAGGCCTGGCTCCGTGTCCTTCCTGACTCACATCCCTGAATTCACTCCTCCAAAGCACGTCCAGAGCTTTCCCACAAAAACCAGCTGGAGGTCTTGACAAGGAAAAAATGACACAAATATTAAAATTACAAATTCCCAGGAATAGATGTAGCAGAAACGTCCAGATGCCCCCACCAGGGTCATGGAAGATTTTAGTCCCTGGAAAGAAAGGCAGAGGTCAGGTAAGGGCAGCCAATACTGCAGCCAGTTTCCCCCGAAATTAATATACATGCCTGACACACAATGACCAATAAAAGTTCATCTGAACTGAAAAATAACTGGCAAGAGTAGCCAGAAAACTTCGAAAAACAAGAGCAATCACTTACAAAATTGCCTTGCCGGACCTCAAAGTGTGCCAAACTGGTGCCCAAGGGCACAATCCAGAGCAGGTAGAAGGAATTAGTAAAAGATGAGAGAGACGCGCGACGTGCGTTTGGAAAGGGTGATTCCAAATGGGAATAAGGATGCAGGAGCCCTCGGGCCGCCGCGGCTCGCCGTCCAGCCACACGCATTCCCCATAAAGAGATAAAATGTAAAAGAAGTGAAGCCATGAAAGCATCGAAGGTTGCAGATTCGGGTGTCCGGGTATTCACAGGTGCCCGCCGGACGCCCGCCTTTGCGGCCGCCGGAGAACATGAGAGAAGACCCGTCGCGGGTGCCGTCGCAAGGGCTCTTCCAGGTCGCGGGATGGGCGCCTGCAGGACAATCACACTCTGGCCTCGAGGACCAAGAAGCCGCCCGTCCGGAGGACCCTCGCGGAAGGTGACGGAGGCCAAGGCTGCGCGGGAGGGACTCCCCTTGGCCGCGCCATCTCGGGTCACAAGGGGTGCCCGTCCTGTCCCCCCTGTGGCACCTCGGGCTGCTGGGCCCCCCCAGAGCCTGGAGCCACCGTCAGCCCTCTCTGTCCCCATGGGGGACCCCGAGCCCACTTGGAGTCACCGGGTGTCTGTGAGCCGCGGCTGCTTCGGGCTTCTGCGCCCCCGTCCCGCCGGCCTCCCCCCAAGGACGCCACGACGCCGGCGCCCCAGTCAGCTGTGCCCCTGGGTCCCGGGGCGCCGCATCGGACGCGTCCCTCTGGACCCAGGGTTCACCTCCGCTTCAGGCCACCCCGTGACGTCCGCACCGCAAACTCCTCTCCTTCCCTTCGGCTGAAAGCCCCGCGGGGCGGCGGCCGGGGGTGCTCCGCCTCCTCTGCCCGCTCGCTCCCGCGCCACAGAGGGTCTCGCCCCAGGCCCCGCCACCTGCGTCCCGCCGGCCCGGCCCAGGTCCCCCCCCCCGCGGGCGCGCGGGCGGGCTGGGCTGTGGCGCGTCCCTGTGAGCCGAGGCCCCCCCGGCGGCCCGGCCCGCGCTGCCTGCGGCCCCGCGAGCCTTTCCCAAGGGTCCCTCCTGCGCCCCCGCAGCCTCCCGCGCTGCCGCGCAGCCCCCGCCCGCCTCGGAGCCCCCTCCTGGCCTCTGCCGGCTCCTCCCCGGGCGCCCTTACCTGCTGCCCACACAAGACCCCCCACTCTGGGGCCGGGCTGGGGGCGGCTCAGACGCCGCAGGCGGGCCCTTCGCAGCATCTAAGGCCGCGGGGTTCGGGCCCGGGGCGCGCTCAGGGGCCGCTCGGGCCCTCGCGGAACCCCCAGCCGGCAGCCCGGGCCCCGCGGGCCGCGCAGAGCAGGGGCGCAGGGCCCACGGCGCCGCCAAGGCACCCCCGGCCCGGCCACCCCGCCGACCCCGGCCTGGGCTCCCTGAACGAGGGGTGCCCCCCCGCCCCCACGGGGGCCATCGGCGGGACCTCTCGGCGCGCGCCCCGCCTCGGAGGCTTGGGGGCCGGTCCTGGGCCCTGAGGTCAGCGGGCAGCGCCGCACCGGGAAGCCCTGGGACTGGGGGGGGGGGGCGGGGGGTTGGGGGGTCTCAAAACCCCCTCGTTTCTCTGCAGGCCGCGCCCCGCCTTTAGTGGGACCCCTGCCTGCTGGGCCTCCGGGGCGGCCAGCTGGGGGGCAGCTCGCGGCTTAGGGGAGACCGGCTCCCCAGGAGGGCGGCGCCTCGACTGGACGGACTGGACTGGACTGGACGGACAGAGCCGGGAGGCGGCTGGGGAGGCGAGGGGTGGGGGGCAGCGGGTTGTGGGGAGGGAATCGGCCTGCGGGCTCCGGACCCTCGTGGGGGAGCGCGGCGGGGAAGGTCCTCGCAGACGCCCCGCTGCGGGCACCCCGTGCTCCCCGCGCCCCCGCCCCCCCGGCCAGCCCCGGCGGGGAGGACAGCGAGGGCCCCACCCAGCCCCGAGCCGGGCGCGGAGCCGGCGGCGCTCCCCGGCGGCCAGGCCAGGCGCGGGGCCGGAGACCCCAGCCCGGCGGCCCTTGCCAGACGTGCGGCAGCTCCGCGATGGCACCACGCCCGGGGGAGGCTGGCGCTGCTTACAGTGAACAGTGAGGGGCTCCCCGGTGGCGCAAGGGGTGGAGACACAGCCTGGGGGCCGTCCAGCCTCCGCAGCGAGTTCCAGCCCCCAGGGAGCTACCCACACGGCGCGGCAGACCCGCCCCTCCCGCTGCGCCCCCGCGGCGGGTCTCAGTGGATCCGCCTGTTCTGCCCCGCTCTGCCTCTGCGGGGTCCCCTCACCCCCACATCTGGGGCCTGCACCCCAGCTCTCGTGTGCATACGTAAATAAATCTTAAAAATACAATGTGTTTTGGAAATAATCCAAATGCAGAGAGAGAAGGGGCGTGTGGGGTCAAGGATTGGGTGTCTCTGGAGGAGACTTAAGCGCACCCTGTGGAGAGGCTGCCGGCAGGAGGCCTGTCCCGGTGCCCTGAGGCCTGGCCGTGTGTGCAGGAGGGCGGCCGGGCAGAGCGCAGCCGCTTCCTCTGAGGGCGCAAGCGCAGGGTTTGTTTCTTTTGATTATTCTTTGCTGTTGTTCTCTGAAATTTAGTCTGTCCCGTGCATCCAGCACATGCTTCGGAGGAGAGCGCGTTTGTGCCAGCGGGAGAAGGACGCGCGGCCCGCAGGGCCCGGCCCTCGCTGCAGAGTGCCCCTGGCACGCGCCTTGGCAGGGCAGGCCGCGAACAGCTTGACATCAAAGCTGAACCAGGGGCTGACCCCAGGCCTCCAGCCCTTGGCAGGGGGGTGTGGGCACCAAGTGTGGGGCCAGCGGGGAGCCCAGGGAGTGGCGGTGAAGGGTGAAGGGTGTGAGGACACCCTCCCCTGAGGGCCGGCTCTGCTTTCCCTGTCAGGAGGCTGCCCTTTTGGTCTGGGTGTGCCAGCCAGAACCTTCCACGCTGTAGCAGTGGAGGGTGGTCACGGAGTTAATGAATCGATTCCATAGGGCCAGGGATAAGAAAAATACAGCATGAGAAAGTGCAGATTAACAAAAAAGTGTTTTTATTACTCGTAAAGACGCGATGATCGCCTGAATTCAAGACGGCGATAAACTTTCAGGGGAGCTTTTCCAGGCAAGAAAATAGGAAAATATCCCCTTCTTTTCCTCCCCTGCCGAGGAGTTTTCTGTTGTTTTCCTAGCAGATTTCACTAGTTAGTCACTTCAACAAGTGCTTCTTTGTGAGGGTGGGGAGGGTACAGCTTTCCATTGCAGCATCTTGGTAAAAAGGACCATGTGAAGCCACTTCAGCGACACTGTCAGGGCCCTTGATCCGCGGGGCAGGGAGCACAATGGACAAAGCGTAAACACAGGATGTTTTCTTCCCTCTGAATTGTTTAGTGTTAAAATAGCCCATGAGTAACAGCCGCTGGCACCGCAGGGCCCGCACCTGCACACGCGCCCTGCGCGGGGGCTGAGACTGTGCGGGTCCGGGGCGCCCGCAGAGCCCGAGGACCGGTGTGGGGTTCTGAGATGCAAGTGTTCTCGCACGCCTTGAAAAAGCCGTCTCTCCAACCGGGGCTGGAGTTTGTCTAAGGAAGCAGCACGCGGGAAAACACATCGAAGGTTCTGGCATCGGCCTGGTTTCCAGCCTTCGCTTTCAGAGGTGTGGCCTCCATCCCTGTGGATTTCAGGTTCCCGGGTGGTAAAATTGCAATAAAAGGGCGTGACAAGATACTCGAGGTGCGTTTCAAATACACTCTGTCCCCTTGGCCTTTGCCGTTACACGGGGCGGTTATCCCTAATGCTGGCGAAACACTCGGGAACGGACATGCCTTCCCCAAAGCCACACGGGGTGAGAACGCTCCACTGACCCCCTCTTCACAGTCCTCTGTCCTTCCGCAAAACCGTCTCTGCCAACAACTGGCAGCAGAGAAAATGGCCGGTAAGAAAATGGGCAACAAGCGGCCATTCGTCAGTAACTAGCCTTCCAGCTTGTGGGTTCAGCTCCCCCGCCCGGGGCGCATCCCAGAGAAAAGGGTGTTTCCCTGAGGTGAGGGCCAAGCTGGACGGGTGTGGCTGGATCCGGCTCACAGAGGGGAGCCCCCCGACCAGGAGAGCCCCCCGACCTACTGAGCCAGTCAGGCCTCGGGGCCTACCTGCGCGTGGCTCTCCTGAAGCTGCCTGCGCGGGAGAGGGACTGGCTGACCTTGCGAAGCACACACTGGACAAAAGCGGATTCTGAGACCGTCAAGATAACGTCCTGGCTGAGCACTAAGCACCTGGACCGAAACAGCCTGGTCAGGACTTGCCGTTTGGGAATTTTTGTTCATTCATTTTGCTTTCCTACTGAGGTAACATTGCCTTGCACGATGCAGGGGCAGGTTCACACCTCTCCAGGTGCGTGTCAGCTGACTGTAACAGGGGGTCCCCAGGAGAGGGGGCGGTTCCAGGTTCCCTGCCCCACCGAAAAAGGAGGGTGGAGCAGAGCAGGGAGAAGAAGCTGCTGAGGAGACTGAGGAGGGAAGGAAGCAGGATGCAGCCAGAAGGAGACCTGGAGGAGGCACATGGAGCCGGGAGACACGGGGAGACACTGCGCCTGCCTTTCGGTCGTGGACGGGGTGACACAGATGCGGGTGAGAGACCCGTGGGGAGGGGACAGTGGCGGTTTTCGTCTTGATTTTGCTCTTTTCCTCCCAGAGCCGTCTGGTTGTTTCTGAGGCTCTTCTGTGGGTCCCGCTGGAAGGTGCTTTAGACTGTGGCAGGCTTTGGGGCCTTGCTCTGGGCCGATCCTGCTTGGGTGGACTTTTACCCACGAGGCAACGGGTGACTTTGGGTGCTTGATTTAGAAACTAGATTCTTTGCCTCTCCTGGATTGTTTCCTAATGGTATTAAAGTTCCTTTTCACTAAAGTCTCAGATGTCTTGTGTCGATGCGGCGGGTGGCAGAACCTATTTAGAGCAGGCAGGTTTGCGGGGCCTGCGGGGCCCCTCTCCCTGGGGTGCCCTGGAACAGAAGCACATCTAATCCACTCCTCTGCCCTTGGGCACTTGGGTTATTTCTGCATCTTGGCTAGTGTAGATGGTGCTGCAGTGAACACAGGACTGCAGATTTCTCTTTGAAGAGTGTTCTCACATTCTTCAGCTGGCTGCCTAGAAAAAGACTTGTTGCGTTACTGAATGATACTGCTGAGACTTTTGTGTTTCCTGATTCTGCCATGTATATCCTGAGTCCCCAATCAGGTGGGGGTGTGGGATGAGGGGAGATGGCTATTTTGCACACAATTTGGTCATTTCTAAGAGGTGAAATGTCATTACTTTTAGGCCATCTCGAAACATGCCTGACTCGAACACCTGCACCAAAGCAGCAGCTTCGAAGTGCCGGGTATTTTCTTCCATACTAATTTTTTTTTTAATTTTTTTAAAGAGTTATTTATTTTTATACAAGAACCGGGGTAGAGACCAGATGCACGGGAGGGGTGAGAGGATTCACCACAGACAGAGCGGGGAGTAGAAGAGGCAGGCGACCAAAATACACTGCTGAGGGGAGCAGCGGGTGGCAGGAGAGGTCTGCGCGCCATGTGGGAACCTCCCTGGCAGGCAGGTAATTGAACCCGCGCTGCAGAGACTGCAGACAGCTTCACAGCGCTGCGCTCAGCCCACTGTGCCACCAGGGAGGCCCACTTCCACATTAATTTAGTTCCATCGGAACTACTCAGAAATACTCTAAATACCAAACTCCTTTCAACTGTGGTTGATGTGGTGATCAGAACTTGTGATGCAAACATCATCTCCAAGATTGTCGTTTGTTCAATTTCTTTACAGAATCTTTACATAAACTGACGTTCTTCATCTAAGGCATTTTGACCTATTGAGGTTATTCATTGTAGTGATTGTTTCTTCTACAGTTCACACTTGGGATCTTTTTTAAAATATCCTTTCTGGACACAGAAACATCAATTCCAAAGAACACCTGCACCCCTATGTTTACAGCAGCACTGTTTACAATAGCTAAGCTTTGGAAACAGCCCAAATGCCCAAAAATAGATGACTGGATCAAGAAGATGTGGTCCATATACACCATGGAATATTACTCAGCATTCAAAAAAGATAAACACCTGCAGTTTGCAACAACATGGATGGCGCTGGAAGGGATCATGCTCAGCGAAATAAGCCAGAAAGAAAAAGAAAAATACCGGATGGTCTCACTCATAGCAGGAATCTAGAAAACTTAAATAAGGGACCCGGAAAATGAATAACTATAAGAAAGTGAAAATCAATATTAACAAAAAACTATGAACCAGAGACACTTTTTGGGGGGTGGGGGCGGGAGGGGAGGGATCAGAATGGGGGGGTTGCAATTGTATGGGGAATATAAAAATAAAATTTATTATTTAAAAAAATAAAAAATAAAATAAAATATCCTTTCCTACTTTGAAGCAAAAAAAAAATCCTTTCCAACATTTCTTCTAATGCTTTGCCTACCACATTTTACAAACAGCTTTAGGGAGAGAGATATGATTCTCCCATCTGAAGTTTACAGCTCAGTGACGTTTAGTAGATTCACATTCATACTATGACTATCGTCATAGTCAATTCTGGACCATTTGTATCACTCCAGAAAGAAATCTGTATTCACTGCCCTTTCCTCCTCACTCCCCACCCCAGTGCAGTCCTCGGCAACCATGGCTCCACTTTTAAAATTGTTTTCCCTATTCTGGGTGTTTTCTCTAAGTGGAGTCATATAATACCTGGTATTTTGTGACTGGCTTCTTTCACTTGGCATGTTTTTGGTTTATCCATGTTGTGGCGTGTGTCAGTATTCCGTGACTTTCTATGGCCAAGCAATATTCTGTTGTGTGAATTTACTACATTTCTTTACCCGGTCGTCAGGGATGGGTGTCTGGGTGGTTTCCACTTAGTGTCTATGAACATGCTGCTATAATCATTCTTGTACAAATTTCTGAGACTTAAAATTTCAGCATTCTTCAGTCTACCAACGAGTCTGTATGGCCACATGTTAACTCTACATTTGACTTTTTGAGGAAGTCCCAAAATTATTTTTCACTGTAGCTGCACCATTCTCAGCTATATATGTGTGAGGGTGCCAACACTTCCATATCCTCCCCAACACTGGCTGTATCCACCTTTCTTATTACGTCCATCCGAGGGTTATATGTTACTGTCATTTAATGTCCGCTTCCCTAGTGACTAATGGCGATGAGCATGTTTTCACATGACTCGTGGGCCATCTCCTTGGGGAAATGTCCATTTCAAAGTTTTACTCATTTTTAGACTGGGTTATTTGTCTTCTTTTATTGACTTGTAAGAGTACTTCACATGTTTGCATACACCACCGTAAGATCTATTACTGTCCATTTCTTTGTGCATGGAACATGTTCTAGGAAATTTCTTCAGATACACCCTCTAGGGCCTCCCTGGTGGAGCAAGGGGTTAAACACCACACTATGAAGCAATCCGCAGCCTCTGCAGCAAGTATTCGATGCTCGGCCCACCAGGGAGCAACGCACATGGCGAGGCAGACCTCTCCTGACTCACCCGCTGCTCCCCTCAGCAGTGTATTTTGTCAGTCTTCCTGTTCTGTTCCCCACTCTGTCTCTGGTGAATCCTCTCACCCCCCACTTCTCTGGCCTGTGCCCCAGTTCTTGTATGCATAAATAAATAAATCTTTAAAAAAAAAATACACCCTTGAGTTTTGTAATTCTCTCTTCAACTACATCTAATATACTACTTAAGGGACCTAAAAAGATGACTAGGTAGATGTTAAATGATTTTAAAAAGTCTTCATAGTAAAAGTATAATAATTATAATTCAAAACTTAATAGAAATGGTCTGTTCGTTGATACCACTTTATCAAAATTACTCCACTAATACACTGTATATGCAAGTTACAGCTCTAGGCAAGATATACCTCAACATAAAAAATATACACTGAAAGCTCAGCCTCAGAACCTGGTGCACAAATTTAATTGTTGGGGTAAATAGCTTGGGGTTCACAGGTCAAGGGGAGTGAGAAATGATCACTCAGTAAATGTTAATGGAAGGATTCATACCTGAGGAAACCAGGACACCAAGGCTAACAAGAAGCAGGTTAATTGTGGCCACACAGGCTCCGCGGATCTACATCCAAAGGCTAAGCACCCCTTCAAAGAAATTATGGGCTATGCATTTTGGGTTGTTCTGGGTGGGTTAGCATTGTAACTGCTCATGGTCAGACAAGCGGTAAGTTACATTCCAGAAAATGGAACAAGTTGCTTTTAACAGACCCCGGGGCTGCCTTGCTCAGGCACCTCGCTTCAGTCAGTTTTCACCTGCAGCTCACAAACCAGTGTCGTGCTTTGGGGCGGGACCGCACGGAGCTCTGCGCTCCTGTGTTGCTTGGTTGCTATTGGTGACGAATATGGTCTGCTTGGCAGAATATTCTCTGTTCCTGCACTGAAGGGCGGCTATTATAACCACGGAAACAAAGACAACTTCCTTTCCTGATTTCTCCAGGCTTCATGTTTGAGAACATGCTTTTCTCTGCTACCGTGATATTTTAGCACGACAGCGAGCCAACCAGCTCAGCTGTGTCGCTTCTATGCTCTCTGGCCAGCAGAGGTCAATATGGTGTCTAGAAGTGTGGGCTCCCAACACTGCCAGGCCCTGGCAGCTTCACAGAGACAAGCAAAGAGGATTTTGGTTCCACATACATTTCACAAATTTGGAATAAAAGATTCATTATGACGCCACAGAAAATGCTGTTATAATCTTAACCATCAAGGCCTTCTTATAGCGTGCACTGTGTTTATCAGAAGAGTCAGCTCAGGGCTGACATCACTGTTCGTTTTATTATTTCTCTAATTGATAAAAATGGGGATCAGAAACCGCATCAGTGTAGAACCGGAATCTGTATGTCCTGGTTCTGGGGAAGCAGCAAACGAGACCACTCCCTACCTTCCACAGCACTTCCACAGCACAATGAACATCTTAGATTTTATCAGACTGATAATCCAGTCGTCCCAATTTCTTGACACACTGCTCTGAAACTGCCACACAGTGGTAGGAAGCCAGCAGAAACTTCCCATACCTTTTAGTTGAGGAGGAGTGACCTCTAAGTGAACCAAGGAAGCTTTCCCAGCAAGCTGAGTAATGGCTTTCAGGAGGAAACTGGTACAGATTGTCACGAAGAGCAGAGACCAGTATTACTAATGTTGTATGTTGTAGAAATAAATGCTAGCCTTTTACCCAGACAGAGGAAGAACAAGTGGTACTTCAGGAATGGTGAGGTCAGGAGAAGCTTTATGACTCATGCACGAGGTCCCAGACCTGGGCAGCCCCCTAAGGGCAGAGCACCGGTTTGAAGACCAAGGGTTCCTTTTCTACACAACTGTGTCCATATCTGTTGCGTCAATAGCATTGTTTTTCAGCAGATACAACCATTTGTGGCAAAGTCCCTAGACAAGGGGTACAAGGCAAGGGGGAAAGATGCAGGCCTTTGGGCATGGCCTTTGAGAGAGAGACCAGCCGGTTGGCTGCCCACCTTGTAGATAAGAGTGCTGAGGCCCTGGACATGAATCTTGAAAGGGAAGGAGCTGTAAGTAAGGAAACTTGTTAATGATGCCTGGAGTGTTCATTGCACCTGGGCTGGAAGTTCTGCTGGAATCTTTATTACATTCATTTGCTCCATAATATGTTTTCTCATCACTAAGATATAATTCATAGCCTTACCCCTTATTGCAAAATTAACATGGGCCATATTCTTGCTAAAACGTTTATAAAACTTCTCTAGATATAAATATGCAATGCTTGAGGTGAAGCAGGATGTGCCATTAGACATACTTTCTTTACCAAATTGAACCTTGGGTGTCACACGTGACAAGGCTATATGCTGAGGAGCCCTGTCATGCTCAAGGTGTGTGTGTGATGTATGATTGTGTGTTCTTACTGAGGTGCTGAGGTGAATGCATACCTATCTGCCTGTGAGAAGTGTTTGATGGTTTGTACCACTTAGAGATGAGATCCCATGCTACTCGAAATACGTTTTCATTAACTGAACATTCCTTTATGAGAAACGATATGGGCGGGAAACGTGAGTTTGAGGCAGTGTTGACAGGTTGGGAGAAACAGGAAGGGGTTTTGCTTCTCACACTGACCCCACATCACCACTGTCACCAACTCGCAATTCAGAGCTGAGACTCCTGGTCTTTCTCTGAGGATGAAGGGGATAATGGCAAGTATAAATATGATCAAATTATACTCACTAAGGCAAATTGTCCAGCATACTATGTTGGGGAGAAAATGGAGAGCGACTAATCCATTGCTCTTCTGTGTACTGTCTTAGGAAAAGTATTCACCAGGATGCTGCACAGAAACAACTTTACATCACGTAACACAAGCCATGTTGGGTAGGACAGTGGAAACCATTACAGGTTCTTATCTGATCAAAGATACATCTGAGACTGAAAGGAAGCAATTTTTAAAAAAGATTTATTTATTTATGTATACAAGAACAGGGGTGCAGGCCAGAGGTGTGAGAGGATTCACCATAGAGAGAGTGGGGAACATACAGAAAGATTGGCTGAAATACACAGCGGAGGGGGCTAAAAGCAAAGGCTGAGAAGAGAGGACTCTAAGGAAAAAATCTCAGGGAAAAATGACACTTTCTGAGTCAGTTTCCGGGGAGAACAGGCCTTGAAGGAGAAAATCTGAGGACAAATACTCAGTCAAGTAGTGTGTGCAGAAAAAATCTGAGGGCAAATACTTTTCTAAGGAGTCTCTGAGGAGAAAATTCTGAGGAGAATACTATAGTAAGCAGTGTTGAGGAGAATAATCTAGGAAAAACGACAACGTGAGAGGCAGATTCTGAGGAGAAAACAGGGCTCTGAGCAAAAATTTGTGAGGAGAAATACTCTAGTAAGGACTGTTAATGACTATAATCTGAGGAGAAAACACCATTGGAAGGAGATTCTGGGAAGACAGGCCTCTGAGGAGAAAAATCTGAGGAGCAATACTGCAGTAAGGAGTGCTGAGGAGAAATATTGGAGGAGAAATTATACCCTGGGAAGCAGATTCTGTGAGGAAGAAAGGCCTTTGAGGAGAAAAATTTGAGGAGAAATACTGTAGTAAGGAGTGTTGAGGAGAAATATCTGAGGAGAAATGACACCCTGGAGAGAAGATTCTCAGGAGAAGACAGTCCTCTCAGGAGAAAAAAAAAAAAGAGGAGAAATACTGTAGAAAGGAGTGTTGAGGAGAAATATCTGAGGGAAAAAAAACATGTCGGTAAGCAGATTCTGAGGAGAAGACAGGCCTCTGAGGAGGAAAATCTGAGGAGAAATACTGTAGTAAGGAGTGTTGAGGAGAAATGACACATTGGGAAGCCGATTCTGAGGAGACAGGCCTCAGAGGAGAAAAATCTGAGGAGATACTGTGGAAAGGAGTGTTGAGAAGAAATATGTGAAGAGAAATGACACCCAGCAGAGCAGATTCTCAGGAGAAGAAAGGCCTCTGAGGAGAAAAAATTGAGGAGAAATACTGTAGTAAGGAGTGTTGAGGAGAAATATCTATGGAGAAATGACACATTGGGAAGCAGATTCTGAGGAGAAGACAGGCCTCTGAGGAGAAAAATCTGAGAAATACTGTAAAAAGAAGGGTTGAGTAGGGCTTCCCCTGGTGGTGCGGCGGTTGAGCACTGGGTTCTGAGGCTGCCCACAAGCCTCTGCAGCGCCAGTTCGATCCCTGGCCACCAGCGAGGGTCCCACAAAAATAAAAAATAAAAATTTAAATAAATAAATAAATAAATAAATAGGGGTGGGGGGAAAGAAGGGTTGAGGAGAAATGACACGTTGGCAAGCAGATTCTCAGAGTAGACAGGCCTGTGAGGAGAAAAATCTGAGGAGATATTGTAGTAAGGATTGTTGAGGAGAAATATCTGAGGAGAAATGACATGTTGGGAAGCAGATTCTGAGGAGAAGACAGGCCTCTGAGGAGGAAAATCTGAGGAGAAATACTGTAGTAGCGAGTGTTGAAGAGAAATATCTGAGGAGAAATGACACCCTTGGAAACAGATTCTGAGGAGAAGACAGGCCTCTGAGGAGAAAAATCTGAGGAGAAATACTATAGTAAGGAGTGTTGAATAGAAATATCTGAGGAGAAATGACACCCAGGGACGCCGATTCTGAGTAGAAGACAGGCCTCTGACGGGAAAAATCTGAGGAGAAACACTCAGAAGGAAGAGTTGAGGAGAAATATCTGATAAGAAATAACACGTTGGGAAGCAGATTCTGAGGAGAAGACAGGCCTCTGAGGAGAAAAATCTGGGGAGAAATACTGTAGTAGCGAGTGTTGAAGAGAAATATCTGAGGAGAAATGACTCCTTAAAGAAGCAGATTCTGAGGAGAAGACAGCCCTCTGAGGAGAAAAATGTGTGGAGAACTACTCTAGAAGGAAGAGTTGAAGATAAATATGTGAGGAGAAATGACACCTTGGGAAGCAGATTCTGGGAGAAGACAGGCCTTTGAGGAGAAAAATATGAGGAGGAATAAGTGTTAGGGAGTGTTGAGGAGAATAATCTGAGCAGAAATGACATTTTGGGAAGCAGAATATGAGAACACAGGCCTCTGAGGAGAAATTCTGTAGCAAGGAGTGTTGAGGAGAATAATCTGAGGAGAAATGACACCTTGAAAACAGATTCTGAGGAGAATGCAGGCCTCTGAGGAGAAAAATCCGAGGAGATATAAGTAGTAAGCAGCGTTGAGGTGAATAATCTGAGGAAAAATGTCACCCTGGGAAGCAGATTTGTAGAAGACAGGCCTATGAGGAGACAACTATGAGGAGAAATACTCTAGAAAGGAGTGTTGAAGATAAATATCTGATTAGAAATGACACCTTTCGGGCCTCCCCAGTGGCGCAGCAGTTGAGCGCTGGGTTGCGAAGCTGCCCGCAGCCTCTGAAGCACCAGTTCGATCCCCGGCTGCTTCCCGGCCACTGGAGGAGGGTCCCACATGGCGCGCAGACCTCTCCTGCCGCCCGCTGCTCCCCTCAGCAGTGTACTTCGGTCCTTCTGCCTGCTCTGCTCCCTGTTCTGGCTCTGGTGAATTTTCTCACCCTCCCGCACTTCTGATTGTACCCAGTGCTTGTATAAATAAATAAATAAAAATAGAAATGACTCCTTTGGAGGCAAGTTCTGAAAACAGGCCTTTGAGGAGAAAAATCTAGGAGAAATTCTGTAATAAGGAGTGTTGAGGAAAATAATGGTAAGAAATGACACCTTGGGAAGTTAATTCTGGGGAAGACAGGCCGCTGAGGAGAAAAATCTGAGGAGAAATGACTCCTTGGTAAGCAGATTCTGAGGTTAAGACAGGCATCTTAGGAGAATAATTTGAAGAGAAATACTATAGAAAGTTCTGTTAAGGAGATGAATCTGAAAAACAGTGTTCTGGTGAATAATCTGAGAAGAAATGACAGCATCGGAAGCAAATTCTGAGTAGCCAGGCTTCAGAGGAGAAAGATATGAGGAGAAATACTGTAATAAGGACCGCTAAGTAGAATAGTCTGAGGTGAAATGACACCTTTAGATGCAGGTTCTGCAGAGAAGACTGGCCTCTAAGGAGAAAAATGAGGCAAAATACTCTTGTATGTATTGTCTGAGGAGAATAATCTGAGGAGAAATAGTCTACTTATGAGTCTGAGTTAAAAAAAATGGTAGAGGAGCATCCCTGGTGTCACTGCGGGTCGAGTGCAGCGCTGTGAAGCTCTCCGCAGCCTCTGCAGCGGAGGTTCGATTCCCGAGAATCCAGGGAGCAACCCACATAGCCCGGCAGACCTCTCCTCTCTCACCTGCTGCTCCCCTTAGCAGTGTTTTTGGTCATCTGTCTCTTCAGCTCCCAGCTCTGTCTCTGATTAATACTCTCACCCTCCCGTTCCTCTGGTCTGTACCCCAGCTCTTGTACAAATAAATAAATCTTTAAAAAAAATACATTTAAAAAAATCTGAGTGGAAATACTAAGGGGTGTCTGAGGTGAAAAATCTGAATAGAAATACTCTTTGGGAAGCAGATTCTTTGGGAAAGGCAGGCATCTGAGGCGTAATATCTGAGCAGAAACATTCTTGTAAGCAATATCTGAGAAGATTAATTTGAGGGGAAATACTCTAATAAGCATTGTTTGGGGAGAAAAATCTGAGGAGATATTCTCTTTGGGAAGTACATTCTGAGGATAGCCAGCGCTCTGAGGAGAAAAATCTGAGGATAATGCTATTAGGAAGAAGTTTGTGAGGAGAAAAGAATGCTCTGCGTAGAAAAAGCTCAGAGGAAATACACTTTGGGAATGAGTATTTGAGCAGGAAATCTGAGGAGAAATAACAGTCTAGGAAGGAAATTCTTAGAAGAAAGTCCTGTGAAGGGCAATATCTGAAGTGGCATACTCTTTTGGAAACAGTTTCTGAGGAGTGTTGTCAGGATAAACGTTTCTTTGGGAATCTTTTTTTTTTTTTTTTTTTTTTTTTGAGGAGAAGACATGCTTTTGAGGATAAAAATCTCAGGAAAAATGAGTCTTTGGGAAGCAAATTTTGAAAAGATAGGCCTCTGAGGAGAAATACACTTTAGGAGTCAATGCCTCAGAGGGAAAATCTAGGAAATCCTCTATGGGGACCAGTTTTTGAGGACCGAAATCTGAGGAGATATGACTCTTGCGAACTACTCTTTGAGGTGAAGACTGGCCTATGAGAAGAAAAAATCTAGGAAAAATGCCTCTTCGGGAAGCAGAGTCTGAGGACAAGACAGGCCTCTTGAGGAGAGATGTATTTTTGGGATCCAGGCAATCCTGGCCTCTGAGGAGAAAAATATGGGGGATATTATCTCTTTTTACCCCAATGACTGAGTGAAGCAGGGTGTGAAAACTGAGGAGTAATAACCCTACCAACCTAAGTGTCCAAGGAGAACCAGGGTTCAGAGGAGTAATGCTACTGGGTACTAAATAACTGATAGAAAAATTTGAGTCCTGGCAAACGAGTGTCTTTGTAGTAGATAGGGTTTTGAAGGCAATAATCCAAGGAGAATTGGCCATTGTCACTAATGTTTTTGAAGACTGTGGTCTGTTTCCAAGTGTCTGAGGAGAAATTCTGAGGAAATGTATCTCTTGGGAATGATGCTTTTGACGAGAAAAATCTTAAAATTGTCTATTTCACATATTGTTCCTGAGTAGTAGATTGGTCTATTAGGTGGTGAAATCTGAGGAAAATATTATTGGAAAATTGTGCCTGAGGAGATACAAAGCTCTGATGAGAAAAATCTGAGAAGAAATGTCTTTTGGTTATACCATGCTCAATAAAAAAATCTGAGGGAAAAGTTCTATTGGTTAACAAGGTGTCTTAGGAGAAGACAAAGCTCTAATGAGAAAAATCCAAGAACTATGGGGAACAAAGTGGCTTTACAGAAGTCAACTTCCCTCATGACCCCCAATAATCCTTGCCCCTTGGTTTTCATGACCCACTTAGCCCCCAAGCATGATGGATAGAACTAGTCTGTGTACTAATAGGATGCTGTGAAAAGTAGTGACTTCAAAAGATACTGCCTTCGGGCCTCCCTGGTGGCGCAGCGGTTGAGCACTGGGTTGCAAAGCTGCCCGCAGCCTCTGCAGTGCCGGTTTGATCCCCGGCTGCTCCTTGGCCACTGGAGGAGGGTCCCACATGGCGCGCAGACCTCTCCTGCCGCCCGCTGCTCCCCTCAGCAGTGTGCTTCAGTCCTTCTGCCTGCTCTGCTCCCTGCTCTGGCTCTGGTGAATTCTCTCACCCTCCCGCGCTTCTGACTGTACCCAGTGCTTGTATAAATAAATAAAATAAAATAAAATAAATCTTTAAAAAAAAAAAAAAAGATACTGCCTTCCCTGGTTTGCTTTCTTGGATCACTCACTATGGGAGAAGCCAGCTGCCATGTCCTAAGAGGTCAACCCAGGCCTATGGAGAGGCCCAGTGGTGAGGTGTTGAGACATTGGCCAACAGCAGCACTGACTTTTTTAGCAAGTAGAGTGCAGACCTGGGCATGGTTGGGACTGAAACCTTGAAATGCATCCTGGGGCAGAACCAGTTAAATTGGTCCTGGGTTCCTGACACCGAAGCTATATCAGCTAATAAATGTTTACTGTTTGCAGCCACAATATTTGGGCATGATTTATTATGCATTAGTAGATAAATAACACTGCCTTATTTCATCATATGGATATACCAGAATTTATTTAACTTCAGGATTTTTTTTTAAGATTTATTTATTTATGCATACAAGAACTGGGGTACGGACCAGAGGTGCGGAGGATGAGAGGATTCACCAGAGACAGAGTGGGGAACAGAACAGGCAGACTGAAGTACACTGCTGAGGGGAGCAGTGGGTGAGTCAGGAGAGGTCTGCTGCGCCATGTGGTTGCTCCCTGGCTAGCCAGGGATTGAACTCATGCTGCAGAGGCTGCGGATTGGATTGCCTCATAGTGCTGTGCTTAACCCCTTGCGCCACCAGACAGGCCCCTAACTTCTGCATTTTAAATGGATGTAGAGCTGGAAAGTGCATCCATGCCCTTTTTGGAGGTAGAGGTGTTTATTATTTATTTGGGGTTTTGACATTGATTCATTGAAATTCAAAAGCACATGTTTCCATTCATAATTCAGTTTGCGTCAACCCATTCTGGGGTTGGCACTGAGTGAGGCACTAGTAATACCGGAGGAAGATGACATATTCACCATATCACTAGCAAAAAGAACCAGTGTGCCAACTCAGTGCAGCAAATGCTGGGGAGCGCTAGCTGGGAGGGCCGATAAGCCTAACATTAAAGCCAAGTAGCAAATGGCTTTTTTAACCGATATTACATACTGACTTTGTAATGCATAATGTACATCTGGGGAGAGCAGATTTATTTCCTTAATTATGTCTTGCTTATAATTATGCTGACATTAAAATTAGCTGGTCATCCCTGATCACCATTAAAGGAACAAGTGGCTCTAGATGCAGGCTGGGTAACAAGATAAAGAAGGATTCAAGACACCCAAGGCAAGAAATATGACTTCTAGTCCCAAGTGATATTCCTTCCTTCCCATAAGTTTTATTTTTCTCATTTCCTTTCCTTTCTTTTAGAGAACTTTTATATGACTCCTTAGAAACATGGGGGAGAAAACTGTTGTAATCTTTATAAAATTATAGGTGGAGAAAGAAAACACTTTAAAGCTCCAAGGACTATCATACTAAGTGTGTTACGTAAGTTCTCTCTGCCCTGTGAGGAAGGTTCTGTTATCATCAGTTTAGAGATGAGGGAAAAGCACAAAGACATTTACACACCCAGTAAAGTATCGAAGCAGAATGCGACAACTGTACTGCCAATTTTAAGACTTAAGCCGTTCCACTATCAATACATCCTAACCTTTAATATTATTAACTTATCTTATTCATTTGTTTCAGCTGTCCGACTCTTTCCTTGGCTTAAATACATTTATTTTTCTACTTTTTGAATTGGATTCTTCATCTATTTTCCTTTAATTTAGATGTGTAAGCATGAAGGATTACAAATTTGGGTTTATATCTTATTATTTATTAATTTTTTTTCTTTTAAGGACTACAACTTCATTCTTTTCTGTGTGGATATTTACTTAATCAGCACTATTTGTTTGGGGAAAAAACATTCTTTTCCTCATTGGACTGTCTTGCAAGCATCGCCTTCTAAATATTCTAGAATTAAATGTTGATTGATGGCTGATGAATTTTTATGATTTTGGTTGGACAAAAATTTCTTTCCTTGAAAAAATTTACATAGAATTTACATTAAATTTCACGAGAAATTTGCAAAATAACTTTGTGCCACAAATTCATCAGTACTGAGTTCTTGAATTGAAAAGGTTCAATTTGAAAGGCTGTATTTGTTTGATTTTTCTCTATCATTGGGAAATGGTTAGATCGCTATCAACTGGTGCTGATGATTTTAATTTTTTTTTTTTACCTCCTTGTTGTTTGGGACAGAGAGAACTCAGTATAGGAGAAAACAATGATTAATTTATTAACAGCCCAATAGAGAAAGAGAAAGACCAGCAGCTCCCAGAAGAAATATGACTAGAACATAGTTTTGAAGCTTTTCAGTTACAGTCAGAAGAGCCATGGAAAACAGAACTTCACCTTTCAAAATGGCAGCGAGCAGAGCAGGTATCGGCGGGGGGGGAGGGGGGGTTCATGCCTTCCTGCTGGCTGCTGGCCCCTTGGCCACTCCTGTCAAAATTGTTCTTCTGTGATTTGTCCTTCAGAGAAACAGGCCTACAGTCATCACCACACAAAGCCAACAGCACATTCTGCCGGAGAGTGACCCACAAGTGACCACTGACAGGGTCCCCTAGAACACAAATAACAGTGCCCCCAGCATGCCAGGCAACTGTACACGAGTACAGAGAGACACAACTGCACGCTGATAGAAACTGCCTCCTGCTGTTCATAGTGAGAAAGGACAGGATGTTTGTTTTCTGTCTACATCATATCAAGGTCCATCATTTTGTTAGAGACAGCGCCCACCCAGCCCGGGAGATAACCACAGCATGGCTTCCTGTTCCAAAAGGAAAGACTGCAGAAACCCAGATGTACCTGTAAATCTAAACGCTTTCATGTCAGCCAGTAATTTAGCCGTAGCCTCCTGCTAATACCCTCAAACAATTATATTTGGAAATAGGAGTATCAAAAGTCACAGCATTTGGGGCCTCCCTGGTGGTGCAAAGGGTTAAGCACCACATTATGAAGCTGTGTGCAGCCTCTGCAACGCAGGTTCTATCCCGGGCAGCCAGGGAGCAACCCACAGGGTGCAGCAGACCTCTCCTGTCTTGCCCGCTGCTCCCCTCAGCAGTGTATTTCGTCAGTCTGACTGTTCTGTTCCCTGCTCTGTCTCCGGTGAATCCAAAAACACCTCCCGCATCTCTGGCCCCAGTTCTTGTATGCATCAAGATTCCAAAACATCACTCTTCCTCACTCCACGAGCCAGCACCACCACACAAACTGGCAGGCACAGGGAGGGCCCTTGCCTCCACAGGAGGCAGCGCCTGGCTAAGCCTGGACGCAGCAGTAAGGCGCTCACAGGTCATAGAGGCGCCAACCTTTCACCCACAGCCCTACTGCTGGCTTAGCCTGACGACATACCACGGCAGCTCTGACGTGCGCCGCTGGAGCTGTGTGGCCTCATTCAGCACCGGGCGGCCCAGGAAGACCCCGGTCTCCGAGACCCTGCCATGGGATGATTTCCAGGAGACATTGTCCAGTGCAATAAGCCAGGTACAAGATACATATTGGACGCTGCTCCTGTGTGAGAACCAGGAGTGAGAAACACACACGCGCTCATCTCCTTGTACCCCAAGAAACAAACCGGTCCGGGACAATGAGCCTGGCACCCAGGGGACGGTTGGGGTGGGGTGGGCGGGAGTGTGTGTTTCACTGAGTAACACTTCATAAGCCATTTTGACTTTTGGAGCCATGCTGAGGACGAAGAAAGTAATAAAAGAAGGAATGAAAGAGGAAAAGAGAAGGGATGAGGGGAAAGTTAGGGAGAAAAGGAAAATGCAAGATGGGGTGAAGAGGGGAGAGAGAAAGAAGGAAAAAAGAGGAAGGCAGGAAAGAAGCTAGAATGGGCCCAGGGGACCTACCATGGAAAACAGGAGCAATGGACAAGTCTTATTTCAAATGTTAATCGAGCCATGCTAAGGGAGACGTGGTGGGAGAACTGATGTTTTGAAGACAGTAAATGTTCTAAATCTAAACCCTCAATAGACCTTAAAACCTTAGGTTTCCTTTTGCAAGGCATGGAGCTAGCCATCAGGAAGCAATGCTGCCACTCCAGGACGGGCCCTGGGCACACACGTCCATGCCACAGCTCCAGGGTGGACAGCTCACACCCTGGCGCCGTGAGACGCCAACTGCCCAGATCTTGTTGCTGAATTCTACGCTCTCCTAAAGGATCAGCAGTTGCAGGGCTGAGGCAGAGAAACTACAAGATGAGTCTGGATCATCCTTTTTCACCCCGGAGTAACTTCCACGCCATGAGTGAAGGGTGCCGTCTTGAAGGGCCTCCTTCTGGCCAAGTATGGGACAAAAGGAGCATCAAAACAGCAATGAAGGACTATTACCCACTGAATAAAGCAGACACCGTAGGCTGCACTGAAGTCAGGACCAGCTCTCCCTTGCGGTGGAAAGCCAACAGGATGCTGGGAGCAGGAAACACCGCCACACACGCATGACTGAAGGCTCATCAGTGGGCTCTGACACTGGGCAGTTGGAGAAACAGGACATTTAGTCTCAGAGAAGCCCCACTATTAGATGCATATTAAATACAAACAGAAAACTGGGGGCCTCCCTGGTGGCACAGGGGTTAAGTCTCAGCACTATCAGGCTATCCCCAGCCACTGTGGCCTGAGTTCAACCCCGGCCAGGCAGCTGACCCACACGGCACAGCAGACCTCGCCTGTCTCCCACTGCTCTCCTCAGCGTGTATTTCAGTAGATCTGCCTGTTCTACTCCCTACTCTGTCTCTGGGGAGCCCTCTGACCTCCCTCCACCCCTACTTCTGGCCTATACCCCAGCTCTTGTATGCATAATCTATCTTTAAAGCTAATGTCATCCGGGCCTCCCTGGTGGTGCAAGGGGTTAAGCACAGCACTATGGAGCTATCCGCAGGCTCTCCAGCAGGAGTCCGATCCCTGGCCAGGAAGCTACCCACATGGTGCAGCAGACCTCTCCTGTCTTGCCCACTGCTCCCCTCACCAGTGTATTTCAGTCAGTCTACCTGTTCTGCTCCCCACTCTGTCTCTGGTGAATCTTCTCATCCCCCGTACCTCTAGCCTGTACCCCAGTTCTTGTATACATAAATATTTAAAAAAAAAAAAAAAGGTGAAAATACTTACCTGGCATTCACACGTAAGCCAACCAATTATTGGTCCATTTATGTTTCTAACCACCAGGGGAGTCATCTGGGCGGCCCAGGGCAGGTGGCACCCAGGGGCCCACTTTCAGGGAGAAATGACAGCCAACTCCCTGTGTGACAAAGCATGCTGTTAACAATGACAACTGTCATCTTTCAACATCAAATAACTTGCACTGGGTTGTGAAAGACAAAAACAGAAATACAAGGGGGAGCGATCTGAAACTCTTAATAAAGTTCTGTTAAGAAATTCTTCCTTTGCTTTATTAGTGTAAACTAGCTTGACAGTCACCAATTAATAAACGTATTTTCACATTTACATGATATAACTTCACAGCTATAACCCTGGTGGAGCCATGTCTGCAGAGCAACGGTGGGCACTCAGCATGTATTTGGTAAACAGCAGGTCTGCTCTTCAGCATGTGTGGTTAGTTGATAAACTTCTGTGGTAGGTCAGAGATCCAGGGGGATATAAAAAAAAGAGCGTGCACTTTCTCAGCTTTTCCATTTATAAGTTCCCGCCGCATCTGGCTGAGGATGGCTCTGGTTTTGCTGTACAAAGGCGAGCATGTGATTGCATCTTTCGGGCCTACTGTCAGGAGCTGTGGCCTCAGGCCAGCGACTCCTCCAGTGGAAACACGCTGCCACCCACCTCTCCTACCCAATCCCCAGTGACCTAGTAAAGCAGCATCGGTAGCGCCTCACTGGTTAACCACATCATAGCTGTGCTGAGTGGCAACTCACTCCATCACCTAGGGACAGGCTTTTATTCACACTGGGGTATAAACGCAAACTTAAACTAACCAGGTGCAAACAGCAACGGAGGCTTCAGGCTCTCCATGTCCACTGTGGCTGACTGGAATGGACTGCTGTGACTCTCACAGACTCCCACTCCAGGATTGGCCTCATGGCAATTTCTCAAATTGCAGGTGGAGACTGACTAGAAGAGGATAGAGACCAGCATAGAAATGAGACAGGATAGGGGCCTTCCTGGGGCGCAGGGGTTAGTCTCAGCGCTATCAAGCTATCAGCAGCCACTGCAGCCTGAGTTTGATTCCCAGCCAGGGAGCTGACCCCCAAGGCACAGCAGACCTCTCCTGTCTCCCCACTGCTCCCCTCAGTAGTATTTCAGTGGATCCACCTGTTCTGCTCCCCACTGTCTGGTGAATCCTCTCACCTGCCTGCACCCCAGTTCTTGTATGCATAAATAAATTTCTTAAAAAAAAAATGAGACAAGGGCCTCCCTGGTGGCGCAGCGGTTGAACGCTGGGTTGCGAAGCTGCCCACAGCCTCTGCAGCGCCGGTTCGATCCCCGGCTGCTCCCCGGCCACCGGAGGAGGGTCCCGCATGGCGCGCAGACCTCTCCTGCCGCCCGCTGCTCCCCTCAGCAGTGTACTTCGGTCCTTCTGCCTGCTCTGCTCCCTGCTCTGGCTCTGGTGAATTCTCTCACCCTCCCGCGCTTCTGACTGTACCCAGTGCTTGTATAAATAAATAATTCTTTTTTAAAAAAAAGACAAGCACAGGAAAATGTCAGAATGAACCACACATGGCACAGCTGAGTAAAGCTTAGTGACCTTGTTACATGTATACATGACCTCAGCCACAATATAAAGTGTACTTCTTATTGTAGGTTGCAAGAAGAAAAACTTTTTAAAATGCCGTTTAATGCTTTAGGCCGCGATTAGAACCCAGCCTCATCTCTGCGGATTTGGTAGATTCCATTCAAGGACACATCTTTATCGAGCTTGATTTTCACAAAGTGTGGCCATTTTAAACTCTTCTTCTAAAGCATACACATGTATAACCAGTCCTTTAGACATCTGTCCGCAAGAAAGACTCCCTGCTACTTGATATTAAAAGTGCACTTGAGAAGCTACGGATACAGCGGAGCGTCCAACAGAACCGCCCGCAGTGTTGGCCGCACAGTAGTGCTGAAACAGGAACCACCACTTCCAAGTGCCGACAGGTAACACCTGAGTGGAGAGGAACTGGGTGACTGCTGGATTTAAATGGCCTGTCGGCCAGGGGCTACTGTCTGGACAGTGCAGATACAGAGCACGGCGCCTGCCCACCTGCTCCAGCAACCACAGCTATCCCCGAATTGCTTGGGAGCTTCCTAGAAATGAAGAGCCACAGGCCTGGCCTGGCTCGGCAGCAATCAGACTGGCCAGCTGCTCCGTGCATGACGGGCAAGAAGAGCACCGACCAAAGGCCGGCACGCCTGGGCCAGGGACACCGAGAGCCACCGCAGCCCTGGGAATTTACAGGCACACTGGCATGACAGTCACCGTGGCCCCTCTGGCATCACTGGGGGTGAACAGTACACAGGGCTCCACACCCGAGAGCTGGTATTTTAGATGACAACTATGCTGTGGACGTGCACACACACATTTTAAAATTCCACCTGTTACTGAATTTTTCACCTAACACCAAGCAATTTTTATATTTTTATACATTCCAAGAATAGCCCATGTGCATCAAAGATGTACTTTTTGTCCAAAACTTGACCAGGCCTTGCTCACCATTTCACAGTGACTTGGCCACACTTGCTGTTAGGTACCCTGTTCACACTGATACTCAGTGCAGGCTCAACCACCAGACTCCATTAGGAAGGTGCTGTGGGTAAAACAGTATTATTAAAAATTACTTCCCTCCAGAAGGGGAAGTTGGTAAAAGCAGCCAGTTGTACAGTTAATTGGACTTTAATAAACTTACACAGATTTTTAAAAAAGATTTATTTTTATTTATTTATGCACACACGAGCTGGGGTACAGGCCAGAGGTGTGGGGAGAGGATTCCCCAGACAGAGCGGGGAGCAGAACAGGCGGATTCACTGAAATACACGGTTGAGGGGAGCACGGGGAGACAGGAGAGGTCTGCTGCGCCCTGTGGGTCAGCTCCCTGGACAGCCGGGGATCGAACTTGTGCTGCAGAGGCTGCTGATAGCTTGAGACTTGACCCCTGTGCCACCAGGGAGGACCCAGATGTTGAGACTCCAGGAAAAAGGATCCGTGAAGAGGCATCACACTGCCTCCCGCCATTGCCAACACCGGGCTAGAGCTCAAGATGTGGCCGATTCCCCACCCACTTCCATTTGCACCACTTGACGGGCGTGCACTGACGGGCAACGCTGGGGCCGCGGACACGCGTGGCGCCCGCACCGCGGGCCTCCTGGAGCGGGGGCTGCGGGCCGGCCGTGGGCCCGCCCCAGAGGCCACACTGCACCGCCTGGGACAGCAGGATGAGGCCCCGGGGCAGCGGCCCAACATCACGGCAGCGGTTCTGAAAGACTTGGAATCAACGGGGAACCCTGCAAGGAAAGTGTGCGCAGGGGGAACCTGTGGGGCCCCGAAGCACCCACCCCCGGCTCCGGCGCAAACCCCCGGCGCGCGCAGCAGCACAGGACGCCGCCATGCCTCTGACTCCTGAGCACGGAAACGGGCTCCAGGCAGGGAGGTCTCGCCCCTGACCCGTCCCGGGGTGTCTCGCGCCGAGACAAACACCAGGCATCAGCCCAAACCGTTCCAAGGCTGAAGGCAGAAAGCAGACACGACCAGCGCCAAAGGAAACGCCGTGAAGCGGGGCTTGCGGGGAAGGCAGGGCTGGTACTGCGGCTCCTCAGCCCGGGCGCTCAGGGCTCACAAGGCAAAAACAGATTTTTGAACTTTGGAAAGTACAGGCTCCAGCTTTCACCTGCAACAACGCTGGCTCACTGGAAAATGAAGCGATTAAAGGACAATCAGGGAAACATGGGGGGAACTCAGGGCGCGAGCAGCTGCACACGGTGGCGACACCGCAGCTCACACGCGAGGGCTGACCGTCTGGGCTGGGAAGGGCAGGAAATAAACGCCACCTGCTGTTGTTCAAGACAAGCGAGACTTCGCAGGCCAGCAAACGCCACAGCGCAGGGGCACGACACGGCAGCTACACGGGGAACTGGAGGCTGGGAGACTGGCGGCCGGCCAGGGTCACTCACCACCGGTGACGGCGCAGGAACCTCCCACCGCGCCCCACGCAGACACCACCACAATTGAATGAGAAGACACTAGACAAACGACTGTGCAGAAAGTCACACGTGCGCACGCACACCTGGTGTAAGCACAAACACTTACAGACGTGACTGAGTGGAATCCTGAAAAAGCAATGTGACTGCAGGACACAGAATTCTCATCCTCCTAGAGATGAAATTAAATACGCATGTGACAAATTTGGTCAAACATTAAAGGGAAAAAAAAATCAGCAGCCAAAAGAGGGCCGCTATGCATACACCACGCCAACAGACACACTTCAACATGCTTCAAAAATCCTCAAAAGCCTGTTAGAAGAAAACGCTGACATTTCCAAACAGCGTCACCGCATAACCGAGAAAGGGCCGCAGCTCTTCCCTTCGACAACTACACAAATCCAAAGGGCACCCCAAGTCTTGAACAGCAGTAACTGGCCCATGCGGGTCTGGTTGCGTCCCATAGTGTGACCTGCTTAACTCAATATCGACGTCTTCAGAGCAAACCACCTCTTTCTGGATTTCCCTCCAGATACTCCTCCCCAGGAACACAAACCCTAGGAGTTCCGCTTCAGCTAACACCATCTATTTCAGCACCTCCCGCTTTATTTTCATCTCAGCATCGTCTGCTGATGCAAGGTCATCACAGACAGCCCGTTTCCTTCTGCTGAAGAAGCCCCCAGAGCAGGGAAAGGAGACTCGACACACACCTTTTGGAGAAAAAGTAGGGGCAGCACTCCTTTGGTAAAACTCTAAGGAACAAGGGCCGAGGTAAAGGAAAAGGAGGCAAGATAAAAATGTGAAAACCGGCCCTTGTGAACTGGAAGACACAGCGTCATGGGAGAGCAGACACCCACAAGCCAGGCAGTAGAAGGAATCCATGCAGCCTAGGACTCCTCAGGGTACCGGGAAGGCTGCCTGATAATGTCTACTTTGGAATAACATCCAAGCAGATGCAGAGTACTCCTGAGAGGTGCTACAGACACATCCAACGTGAGGCCAGGCCACCAGCTGCAAAGAGACAGTGGCGAGATACCAACCTTGTCTGAGGGACTCATGGGCCAATGAGCCGACGCTGCTGTGGAAGAAAACCTGAGAAGTGTTTTTCAAACTGTATGCAAAGGACACTCTTACCTCCCAAACTGCCCGTCAAAAACATACCTTTTGTAAAATGTGTCAAAGAAAATGAAACACTAGAGGAGAGATAGTACTTTAATGTCACAGCAGTATCACATTACTATACCAGTTTCTAGACCCCTGATTTTCATCCTGGTGCAGATACTGGGTAGTGCTGACCTTGACCTGTTTTCTAGTGTCCATCTGACCTAAAACCTGACATTTGTCTGATGTGTCTGACTTGAGTCAGAAAATTCAGTCGTTTGCCCTGCTCAGGCATGGAGACAATCCTTAACAACTAGACATAAAAAGTAGCAGACACTTGTCATTGACTTGTTTTAATTTTAAAACATAAAACATCTCATATCACATTGCCTTAGTAAATTAAAATCCTTTTAAATGCAAGTTTCAGCATTTAAGAATGTCAGCTCCCATCAACGTCAAAGTGTAGCTTTATTGTCACTTAGAGATAACAGGACAACAGACACTCAGAACGGTGTATGAAAATATTTACTCACCCCACATGCTTATAAACTCCTGTAACCCGTTGTGTCTGCTCTCAGACCACCCCCCAACGAGCTCATCTGACTGCTAACAGAGTGAGTCAAGGGGGACTCTTCACTGACTTCGGCACAGGAAGTGAAACGGAGAAACGTCTCTACCCCTGGCACGTACACTGACTACACCCTGACTCACTATCACCTCAGGTGCCTTCCACACTATCTGGAGACTAATGTGATTTTTTTAAAGAGTGTCTGGAACCCTCTTTTCTAGGACTCAAGTCCAGATCCCGCAATTCACAAGCTGTGAGGTGACCAGTCCTCCGCGCTCAGTTTCTGCATCTGTAACAAGGGAGACAGTAAGGCCCACATCAAGGATTACTGCTTAGGCCTAAAGTGCATGTCAAGTGCTTGGAGCACCGCCTGGCACATACTAAAGACTCTCCACACCGTGGTGATTAATTCTTACCTAGTATGCTTCAAACCCTTCTGCAGAAGTAGGACCGCTAGCAATAAAATTGGTTAAATGAAATGTGTCCCATCCTACAATGAACTACTATTCATTCACTAAAGATTCTCTTCATTCTCTATTATGAAAATATATTTATAATATCCTGTTGGACAGAGAGGAAAAAGTAACTTAGAAAATCATGTACAGTCTAATCTTATATTTAGAAAACATGATAATGAAGCTATGAAACTTGCAAGTCACTGTGATACTTGAAGGGCATTTGCCAAAAATGACTCAGAGTAATTTATCATTCCATCCCACCCACCAGGAAAAAGACTAAAAATAAAATGGATTGTGATTCTAAAATGGCAATGATAATCAAATGCTGTAAATGAAGAGCCTTTTAAAATTTAGGTCTGTGTGCATTTAACGCATCATTCCTACCCCAATCCTGAAAACTTACGCTTCTTAAAATGGACTGCATCTCAGAATTAAGGAAATAATGCACCGACTTCTAATAAATACACTACCTCGATCCCTTCCCATTTCCAACACACCAGCACCATCATCATCTTAAGCAAGTTCTTGAAGTGTTAGCAACTACACACAACAACACAGACAATAAGATACTTTAGCCAATAATCTAAGCTTTAACAGGAGGTATTAGCTACAGCATGGTGAGATTACACACACAAAAGATCCAGTATTTCTAGAATCCTGAACAAAAAGTGTGGTACAGAGTGCTTTCAACTGTTTCAAAATTCATCAATGAAATCAATACCATCATTTTCTTATGGGTTTTTGTCAAGTTTCTAAGTTTTCAAATGGTTAATTCATTATCACCATTTCAAGACAAATTTTCTTCTCAACTAAAGATCTTCATTCTGCTAGTTCCTGTCCAGAGCTTACCCTTCTGTCTGACAGCCACATTTCACGTCACAGGACCTGGAATATACAATTAAGTATTACAGACAAACTGTTCTCAATTTTCATTTGAAAAGATGCCTACAAAAAGAAAGTCAAGTTTTCAGGTTTACATAAGCATACCACACCAGTTACCAATATAAATGTCTTCATACCTATTTATTCCAATTCTATTTAGACACCAAGACTAACAAAATTCTCAAAGCACATGGTCCCACCACCTGTACACATCCCCTAAGCAACCATTTTGACACAACAACTCAATTCAGCAACCAAATGTTACGACCATCCCTACCAATCAAGATCTCAATTCTTACGAGTCTTAACATAGTAGGGTTACATTATTTACCTATTACTGAAAGATTGAGCCTGACTTTATAAAAAACAAGGATAGCCACATCAATTCCATATACACGATACTACCTATTTCATTTATTAAAGGTTGTCATAAACACAGTAATCAAACTAATGCTCCAGACTGCTGCTCATGGGGAAGGCACCACAGAAGAGACACAATCGACACTGCCTTGCATTAAAGTGCAGGCTCCTGCTACAGAGATGGAGAAATAAAAGGACAAATCTAGTTGTCTAAAAGACAAGTCACTGTACACATTTTATTTACAGTTTTGTACACTGTCTTATATGAATGGGACTGCTTTTCTACTTGAGCCATTTTTTAACCAAAGCAAAATAACCTAAGTAATACAAAGTGTTAAAATACAGCATAAAGATACAAAAACGACATACTAATTCTAATTAGGAATGTAATTATGATGTTACATTTTTTAATAATCCACAATTATGTTTAGGAAATCACACAAACATAGATCACTGATTTGAATGAAATGCATAAATTTGTAGCAAAGCTTGGTAGTTACAAAAAAACAAAAAAATTACCAAAGAATGCACAAAATTAATGTTTATTCCACCTTTGTTTCATATTCCTGGATCCTTCACCAGTTACATTGAGGGAAAAAAAACAAAAAGCAAAACAAATGAAAAATCTGAAATCAGAATCACTAATGTTATCAAGTAGGGAAACAAATAAATTAAAATCTAGCAGCCATCAGCAAGACTACAGCACAGACGATGCTGTAAAAAGAAACAAAGAAAATTGCTAGAAAACTATGCATTATACGCTTTCAAACCAGTAAAATATGCTCCTGCATACAATGGAACATAAACAGAATTATCTTCCTGTAAGGTGTAGAAATGCAAGTTCTTTTTCAATATTGTGGATAGGTAAACGGTGTTTGCAATGGTAATTCTACTATGCTATATGACAGAGTGGGCCTGGAACACATTTATGGATTCTGGGGACCATATGTACTGTAATTCTTTGATTGGGATAGTGGACATTCTAGCCAAAATTAAAAAAAAAAATATGAACACAGAAGTACAAGACAAAGGCGAATGAGACTTCTCTTATATCTTAGCAACATTTAGATGGAAATCAAATTTAAGTGCAGTCCACTCTGCTTTTGAAGAGGCTTTGGTTCAGCTCCCAAATCTCGATTGCTTGACGCAGTCTCCTATGAGAATATTCAGAAGGTCTCTTCTTAAACAACAAACCTATTTTTAGTGGTCGAGCCGCTCTTAGTAGCTGTGTCTGCATGGGACTGATAACCAATCACTATCTTTGGAGGAAGTCCTAACCTTTCCTTGTATACCCTCCTAAAAGGAAAAAAAAAAAAAAGAAAAGAAAAGCTATCAGTTTTTATTAAAAACACAAAAATTCATTATTATTCTTTGTATTAAAAAAATAGCAGACATGAGAATGAAACCAGAACCAGACATCTTTACCCTTTCAGCAAACATGTATTTTCATCATCAGTCTGTTTGTATATCAAGTACTGCGACAATTACCGATAAATCAATGGTAACCAAAGCAGGACAGTCCCTGAGCTCGAATTTCTAACATTTCATCATTTACAATCAAATCATCACAAGCAGTGGAGCTGTGGTGGAGCTGTAGTACAGGCAGATAATTTACACAAAGCCAATGACCCAATCACATGCACATGATCGTATTTTAATTCTTTGGCTAAATTGCTACAATTCTATCTTATTATAAGCCCTTATAAATACTTTACATTACTGCAGTTGCATCTGTCATACTATCTATCATAAGACTATACACACACAAATTAAATATTTTGAAGGCAATTTACATTTTCCGACTAAGTTCCTTACATACCACCTCCACTACATAACTCTCAATAGATGAGTCTGTTTTAAGAACAAAATGTGATGTGCACAAAGAAGAGAAATACAAGGGCTGAGACTAACAGGAAGGGCTAATCGCATCTAGGAGAGGGCCGCTAAGTGTGTGAAACATGGCTGGAGGCTGAGGAGCAGACACAGGCTGTGTGATGTGGCTCACGGGAGCCAGTGGAGCGAGAAAGCTACAAGGTAAGACTGCTCAGGTCAGAGACAGCACCACAGGTCAGCCCAGGACTCCAGATCTTTATTCTGAGAAAACAGCAAAATTTCAGAACTAAACCACAAAGTGAAATAAAGGGCTACACATATTCATGGAGATAAATTCCCCAGTATGATGATAACAGGATGATTTTATTTATATTCTACCCTCCAGACATTTCATTATCTTCTCCTGAATAAGGTATCTAAAAGTAATTTTGTAACTAAAATTACACCTCATATCAAACTTAACCTGTAATACAATGTATTTCCTCAACCATACTTTATCATTAAAGCTGCCAGAGAGCTCCAGTTCTGAGCTATGCAACTTGGAAGTGTTTGAAAAAATCTTTCCTTTGGTAACTGACATTAGATGTTCTATAAAGATTTCACTACTTTTAATGTTGACACAAGTACAACATTTTTAGGGAAGAAAGTTCCTATTTCACTCATTTTCAAATAAATATGAAACCCCCAGAATTAACAAGTTTCAGCACTGACAAAAAGATCAGGAATGATGACAAATCAGCAAACAATTCCTCTCTCTTATAGACACTCCCTATGTAGAATGAAACCTAGAAACTTTCCATCCCTTTTAATTCAAAAAAGGAATTTTTGTTCAGAGAATTCAGCTATGAAAATTCACAAAGGGACAACCAACCATACTGTTATCTTTGCCCCATACTTACTTTTAAACAAATTTTAAAGTAGATCTTACTAATTTACATGTAGTAGAAAGAAAATCTTTACTGATAATGACTAAAGGTTAGTTGGCGTAAATGACAGGCAATTTTTGCAAAGAAAAGTATTTACCAAGCAGTTAAAAAAAGCTACACATGGGCTTTAAATATAGACAAAACCAAGACAGCGTCGCTTTACTGTCAGTAAGAATTCTGTGCAGTGCATACACACGTATGCAGAAGACCATCGGGCAATTTTCACTGAATTATTTGGAGCATTATACAATAGCACTACAGTTTGTAAGTAGAAAAATGACCCTCTCGTTTGATAAATGAATAAAATGCTATATGCTAAAATATAAAGTTCGTGAGTCATTACATAATGCATTGCTAGGAAAAAGTGTTTTCACAAAAATGAAAACAGTAACAAGACACTGAACACCAAACAGCAGCAGTCCAACATTATGAAAGAGTTCATTATAACTGAAAATAACGACCAACAAATCCAACTCTATATAAAGCTCCAAGTGAAAAGTGCTGCTGCTACTTACCCAATATCTCATCAAGTAAATAGCAAGACTCACCCTATGTGTGTGACAGCTTCCCGGTTCTCACATTCAGTAGTCCATATCGCTATCTTATCCCCTTTAGTTCTAACGTTAACAACTGCTCCACACACATCATCACTGTAGTCATCAAAAGATTCTCCAATAAGGCACAGCAGCTGGAAAACAATACCAGAACAATCCCCGTTATATTCAGGGAGCTGTAAACAGCTTACTAAACTGCAAACATCTGTCATATATTGGCAATATGTAAAACTAAGTCTTGAAGTCAACATTTGATTTTATAAATGTCTAAATTTTACTTATGTATAGTTCTTTGTCACGACTTTGTAAAAATTCACTTGTTTCTTTAACATGAAGAATATAAAAATTTTTAATTTTTCAGCAAACGGGGAGACTGAAGTCAGGACACATACATAAGGTGAGTGATTTTATTAGACACTCATTTGCTCTACTACCAATTGTGAGCAGAAGACTGCTGACGGAATAACTAAAGTAGCTGTGGCAGACCGTCGCTCTTTTCACGAACACTCCCTAATGATAACCACATGAGTACACGTAACACAAAACTCACCTATTTTAACCACTTTGGCATATAGTTCAGTGGCACTGCCCAACCAAAATCACCATGTATTCCCAAAAGTTTTGTCACCGTGCAAAACTGAAATGACTTTATTTATTTGAAATTACTTTTTAATTGTGTAATTCTAATATGGTATGTACTAATTATCTCTCCCACAAGCAAAATGAAGCTTGAGATTCAGAACCTCTCATTACAGGATAATGGTGATTTTCTCATATTTAGAATTTATATCTTATGAAGCCTTAAAGTTCCCACTCTATTACAACATACAAACTGGATTATATCAAGCTACAGATGCACTGCTTCATTGATGTAAAACGTTGAGTTATATTCAAAGTAAATCTCTGGGGGGGAGGTCTTAAAATTTTTCAACATACAAAATGTGGTTCTCTAATTTTGAAGTTAATGAAATGATGGGACGAGCTTATTGTGTAATGTGATCATCAACTGCCAGTCACCTTATGTGATTGGTGATGTGGCAGGGGTCCCACAGAATTGGTGTGTGAAAATATACAGGATTCACCTGACAAGATGAAATTAATGCCTGGCTGAATTTCTAGAGTGGGCAATTGCATCTTCTCCCTCTTCAAATAATCAATGAAAAGAAACTGTAATGTAAATGAAGTTTCAGTATTCCAAAACTGCTTTGTAATCTGAAAACCTTACTGTCTCTAGCCAAAAGCGATCGAGGTCACTTCGTCTCTGCTGCTTGTTCAATGTGATCAGCCATCGTCCTCCACGCTTGTTCTTCTCATCTTCCCACATGGGCTCAATACCATCCTACAAGGTCACAAAACATTAGACATTATTACGTTAACTTAAACAACAAACCTGCCAAAGTTTTACATTATTCTCCATAAAACTGTTATTGCTGTAGTGGGGGAAAGGCATACAGGACAAAGCCAAAGCGAAGAACTGCAGAATCAGAGAATTTACGAATCCTGACTTAGGCACAGATTAGCGATCAAACCTTGGATTTCATTTAATTCAGAGGTTCTTAAACTTTCTGAGTAACAGACACTTTTGAGATGCTACATACATTTCTATACCTAGAAAATATATGCAAAAATCATGAAATTTGATAAAGTTCACGAATGCTCCTACACACTACCTCCTGACAATCGTTTATAATTATCTCAAGGATCCCTCTGCTCCAGGTTAAGAATTCCTGACAAACTCTGGAGTCTATAGAGAAAGGGATTCCAATAGATAAAGAAGGGGTTGGATTGGATAATCAATCACAGTATGTTTTCATAAAACAAGACTCTCATTAACTGCTATGGTTTACACTAAGCCGGCAGGGCTAATTTAATTATTCTCCACGAGTCTCCCAAGTTTGTGACAAGATTTCTTAACAAATACCCAAGTGGTTCAGTCCCATAATTTATGAAATCAGCAATTAAGCATACCTTAAAAAGTGAGTAGTCACAGCCAGGCATTAAATTACTAGACAACTGGATATGGTTGTACAGACTAGGTTTAAAAAAAAAAAAAAGGTGATTATAAACACAGAACGTGTAATGCAGAGCTCAGGTGCTTACATATATTCAGAGACTATGTACAAAAATAAATGCAGATAAAAAGTTCATGTTTATGTGTTTTTCTATGGAGTCAACTTCTGAAATGGACCAAAGAGATCTCAAGAGTGGTCAGCTCAAAAATCAACATGTCATGATTTTCAAGAAAACACTTTCAATTATTTTATCTAATAAAAACATATATTTTGATGTCTCAGCTAACTAAATGCATACGTGTGTGTATATATAAGCAACAAAATAGAGGTATGAGCATAAGTAGATGCAAGAATTTGAGGCTAATGAGCAGTTTTAAACATAGAAAAAAAAAAATCAAGAGAAAACAAGACAAACTTTCTGACCATTAAGACACATTCCTTGACCAAACTCAAGGTTATTAGCCTTGAAGGTATCCAAGATTAGAACAGATCAGTATTTCTCGAACAACACAGATTGTTGTTACTGGTCAGTCATAATATTTTGGAGAGTTGGGAAAAAAATAATGCAGCAGTTCCAAGCCCTACTCTGAGATTTTAATCCCTTAAATATGGGGTAGAATCGTGGACTCTATAATTCTAAACTATTTCCAAATTATCAATGTAAGAGAGTAACATCTGGGATGACTTAGGCTCTTGACCGAAGATTATTTATCTCCTGAAGTCTCTTAAAGAAAATGGGTATAAAGCTGGCAGGAGGGTGAGAAGGCCTCGCCTGCCTCCACCATTAGGAGGAGAGGTCATTACCTTAGCTACATGCCCACAGACCACACATGCTGGTATTACCCTGAGTCAAGTTCTTTTGATGCTAGTTTAACCCAATCTGGGAATATTTCAAGCAGAGTTTCGAGAAAGAGTCTGGCATCGTTTGGCTGTCACACTGGACAACACGCGACACTGCAGTGAGACAGCGCAAACCCAGCAAGGCTGTGGCACCATCCCTGACAGCCCCACTAGGCAACAAAAAAGACTCAGCTACCAGGAGGAGTGACCACAGAATCCGCACCAGTGCCACTCCAAATTCATGGTCAGTGTGAAAATGACCTTCTTCGGTGGCATTCAAGGTAGAAAACACCACCGTTTCTCGCTATCCTTTCCTTTCTTCTTCATGGTACCCTGAGGTCGCTGAACAGTTAAGCTTACAGTGAAAATCTGTTACAGCACATTTCAGTGAAATCCTAACACTACAGAGAGATTGGATAAAACTGAAAGGACTCAATGACCATTAAATTTGACAGAAAATAAGTGAGAAATTAAGCAGTGACTTAGGTACTTGTAGAAAGCTGAATTTCTTCCCTGTGCATTCTGAAGTCAAACTCCCCCAAGCAACGGCAATGCTCACACATAACTCAAGTGGGAGCCACGCCTGACCAGAAGCCCAGTCAGAAACACAGTGACGGAAACTGGTAAAAGGCAGACTAGACAAATGCAAATCTGATTCAGTGGGCGAAATGGTTCCATTTGCTTGCTCATCCTCCTCCACAGGAGACCAGAAACTTTTTATATTTTAGAAGACTCTTCAGTAAAAACAACTGGAGAAGAAAACCACAGAATTTTGACAAAAAGGAAAACAGAAACCTAAGTGTAGTCAGACACCCAAACTACTGGTGTCTTATAAGTAGTTCCACTACTTTAAAAAAAAAAGTTAATGCTTTTAATAAAGCTGCTGACTCACAATTTACAGTTTAATCTATGTTTTGCTTTTTCACATGATTCAAAGCACACTAAATGCCTCCTATGGGAAAGCACTGTAAATACACAAAGGAATACTGCTGCTACCCTACAGAAAGCGTCCATGTGTAAACTTGTCTGAACCCACTCAGAGGCTAAGAGTATAACCTAAGGACAGGGCTACCGATTCGCTACATGTATATATATGATCCAGAAATATACTGGACGTACAAATTAAAATATTTAGATAATTGCTAGGCAATTTGCAGCTCGTTAAAAATGTTTTTAACAAGTTTTGTTTTTCATATTCTTAAATAGTTCTTCCCTGTCATTTTAGACTAACTTTGGTTTTCGAGACGATTCCCAAACTTCTTGAAAAAAGATTTGACAATTTAAAATTTTGTCATGAAGTCATACAAAAGGCCTATGATCCCCAAATCCAAACATTTTGCTAAATCTCAAAAATATTTCCACTATTCTGGAGTTAACCACAAAGTATAATGTAACCAATGAACTGCTGTAACAGACACTGTCACTCTTTGGCGGACCCTGAATCTTACACAGCCGCGGAGACCTCAGACCCCGGCAACAGAGCCCCAAAGGCTGTGCTCTGAGGGATCTGCACAAATGGGGGCCTGACAGAGGCCTGGAGCAGCCCCATACCAGGCAGCAGAGTAAAGGGGACCAGCTGCACAAGTTGTCAGAAAGTCCAAGGGCAATAAAGGCTCCTCAAGCAGGAAACATTCCGGCTAAAGGATAGCAAGAGTAAAGCTTTCTGAATCTGAAGAGAAATAACCACCAATTCAAAGAGCTGTGTGGTCACAGGTCTGCTGCAGAGGAAATGTCCACCTCTCCCCCCACTGCATGAGCGACTGACAGTGAGAAACGACACATAAAACAAACACCCTGAAGTGGTTACTTACGCCCAGAAGTCTTCAACAGTATCAAACTTAGAGATCAGCCGAAGGTTTGCTTGCCAAGTTTTGCTTTTATCATTCTTAAAAAACCACAGTGCCCATCTAAAAATAAAAAGTCATTGTCAAAACACTTACATCCATGATGACAGCCGCATCCCTCACAGTAGTCACAGGGGGAAAGCAACCTAAGTGCCCACGCCAGAGGTTTGAGCAGACAGCTGTGGCCCAAACGCATAATGGAAGCCTGAAAGGGAAGGAAACGCTGGCACTGCCACAATGGGGACACACCTTGAAAAGCAAGTTACGTGAACAGCCCAGTTAAAAAAGAGAAAAACGGTGGGATTCCACTTACAAGAGGTACTACCTAGGGTAGTTCAACCCCTAGAGAGGACAGGAGCGCGGGGGTGGCCAGAGCTGGGGAGAAGGGGCTGGGGGAAACCAGTGTTGAACTCGTTTCGCTCTGTGAGGAGGGTCTGGAGCGCCGCACACACGCTTGGTGCCGACACCACCGAAATGAGACTTCGCAACTGATCCCGATGATGAGCTTGAGCGCTCTTTGTAGATTACAGTGAAAAGGAAAACGCAAACGGCAGTTGTCTTTACAGTGGCACGTGAGTACTTATCTCTAGTTCTTTCATGTAAGAAGTATGCCTTTTGTGCCTACTACATAAAAGGCTTGTGTGAACAGAGACCACGGGGCACACCCTCAGACACAGCTGGCTGGACGCTGCGTAGATGGTCCAGTGGTCACTGAGCAGCAGCAGCAGCACTTAACCAGAAAAAAATGTGGGGAACAGGAACACTGAATTTTTAGAGGAACAAAAATAAATTAGTCAAGAAGGGAAAGAGGGGATGAGGGCTGGTGGAGAGGACTACTGAATAGGATTCAGTTTGCTCAGACACACAATGAAAAAATAGCAAATAAAGGACTGCACCGCATACATGCACTGAAATAACACATGCTGCACGTCTGCATATGTTTCTGTTAAAAGGGGCTTTATTCTAAGACCTTGAAGATGCTAACATTAAAATTACAATTTATTAAATATTAGCCCAAGTCTTTTCTTTAGAATTCTCTGAAACACTAAACCATAGTTTACATAAAGGGAAATCTGAGTTTCTATTGATAAAAAACGTCTGAAAATAGTTTCCAAATGGCCATACATGAATAATGCTTACTAATGTCTTTCTTTTTTAATTTGGTAATGTCATTTAGACATAAACGTGAGATGCATTTCAACACCTCAATAATTTGCACTTCCAACCACTATCAAGGGAAAAAAAGCAAAAGTAGAAGGAAAACTATTACATAGACACAGACAGCATGTGCGCACATACACAGTAAAGGCCCATAACCTGGACTGTTAGAAATCAATTCAGCCATTAAACTGAAGGAGGCAAAAATTGTTTACACAGAATGTCCAGAATTTGGAAACCTAGAAACACATAACGTGCCTACAAACAAGGGGTCCCCTAACTCAGAGGCTCCCAAAGTGTGCTCCGCAGGCCAGGGAAGCTGTCAGGAGCTCTCTCTCCTGGAAAGGCTGAGGTGTCCTCCGTGCTGACAGGCAGGAAAGACACACGTCGCCGGGGACACTGGCTGGAGCCTCCGCAGGCCCCGAGGGCCGCACTGGCTGGACGAGCAGTGGCCGGGCCTTTACCATACCAGCTTCATGAAGCCCCATCTGTGTGCACGTGGTGTGCACACACCCCACAACAAACACGTCTCCTACAGGCCCAGTACAATGCTGAGGGAACTATGAGGTGGACTGTTTACTTTTTACATGAAACATCTCTTTTACCTGAAAATGTGGGTGATAACCCATGATTATTTTTTGAAAAATGAACAGAATGAACTTTTATAATTTTTCAGGATTCATAAAAAATTTGTAAAAGCCTGCAAATGCCACCGTGAGCTGACAACTTGATCCCAGAGACCCTTCTGATGAGCTGAGCAGTGACACTGCTTCGACAGTGGATAACAAGAAGTGTCCTATCTGGGAGACCTGCATAACTCATTCAAACAGTATTTGAAGGCCGCGCTTCTGCCACCTGTGACTATGCAGATGCCTCTCTTTTCTCTTTTTCTTTTCCTAATAAAACTGTCCTTTAGAAATAAAAAATTTGGCAACTGCCCTCCTGCCTGTCTCCATGCAGGTGTCGCTTCTCACAAATCCGGCCCTTCCACAGGCGGCTCTTTCTGCCACTGTGTCTGTGCAGGCCTCCTTTGCTTTCCTTGCTTTTTAAAAAAATAATACACCTGCCCTTCTAGAAATAAAATTATCATAAATTTTTTTATAAGATTTATTTATTTATACAAGCACTGGATACAGTCAGAAGCGCGGGAGGGTGAGAGAATTCACCAGAGCCAGAGCAGGGAGCAGAACAGGCAGACTGATGAAATACACTGCTGAGGGGAGCAGCGGGCGCAGAAGAGGTCTGCGCACCATCTGGGACCCTTGCCGGGGGCCGGGGATTGAACCGGTGCTGCAGAGGCTGCAGGCAGCTCCACAGCCCAGTGCTCAACTGCTGTGCCACCAGGGAGGCCCTAATTTTTTTTTTTTTTAAAGAAAAGTAACAGTTTATTTGAAATGACCAGTGGGGCTGCAAAGTCATGGCTGGGTAAAAGATCCACTCCAAATGCAAGAGCACCCAAGAGATTTTAACACACCAGAGAAGGAGAAGTTCTTGGGTGGTTTCAGATTTCACGTGGCAACTAATCAACTAATCTAATCTATAAGCAACCTATTCTCATCAGAGGGGAATATCCATAGTTATTCTAAAAGGCGATTAAAATTCTCCATCCCTTTCCAACCACACACCTATGTGAGGCTGTATTTTCTCTTATACTATGCCTGA
The DNA here is from genome assembly GCF_014898055.3 of Talpa occidentalis. Classification (NCBI taxonomy): domain Eukaryota; kingdom Metazoa; phylum Chordata; class Mammalia; order Eulipotyphla; family Talpidae; genus Talpa; species Talpa occidentalis. The sequence goes on from NW_023601322.1 coordinate 101,645,655, forward strand.
TACAACCCATCTCCACAAACTGATTGTGAAGTAAATATGAAAACCCAGCTCACTCCCATTAAGTTCGGCACTCAGATTTACAAAAATGCTCCTCTTTCCACTATCTACGTTTATTGGATATTTTTCATAAAATAACTTCACATGTAATAGATTTTTAAATGATTATGTAATTTTACATATCAGGTTTAATTTCTTATAATCCATGACAACCAAAAATCTGCACAATCAGGGCCTCCCTGGTGTCACAGGGATTAAGTGTCAGCGCTAGGAAGCTATTGCCAGCCACAGCAGTATGAGTTTGATCCTGGCCAGGGAGCTGACCCACAGGGCACAGCAGGCCTCCCCATGTCTCCCCACTGCTCCCCTCAGCAGTGGATTTGAGTGGATCCACCTGTTCTGCACCCCACCCTGTCTTTGGGGAATCCTCTCACCCTCCCTCTCTGGCCTACACCCCAGTTCTTATAGGCATAAATAAAAATAAATCTTAAAAAAAAAATCTATACAATCAAAGCTCTGTGGAGACTAAACGGGCCATAAGACCAGAAAGTTTGAGAACTGCCGATGTAAAATAAAATATAACACACCGTCGCGAGAGACTGCCTGCAGCTACTAAATAGGATACCCGTGCAGGTGATGTTTCCTTCAGACTGGCATGAAACCCAGAAGTCATGGAGGACCACATGTAAATAAAATCTCTACAAACTATACAATCCCACAGACAAGGTTAAAGACAAACGCTTTGGACAAACGCTTTTTTCAACCCCATCCTCCTCTCGGGGGGGTTTGCATCCCTCATATACGAGGCTTGGAAATAAACTTGAATAAGCCAAAGGGAAAAAAGTGAATAGGCTGTTAACAGATAAAACAAAAATGATCAATGTGAAACTGCTTAGAGATTTCCATAAAAGAATGCACATTTAAAACATTAAGACATTGTTTTCATAAATCACACTGGGACTACGCCAAGCAGCAATAATTAAAAAGACTGATGTGATACTGCTTGACAGGGATGTAGAAACCAGAACTCAAAGCTGTGAAGGCATCTATGATAATAACGGAGGATAATTGAGCAGTGTAAATATAGTCACAAGAATTAGCATATACTTAAGGATGTACACTGTCTGCAAATGGGAAAATCTATATATGCATTAATGTAAGCCTGATAAAATACGGACTATATATTCATTCAATACAAGGCAATAATTTGAAATGAGACAAAATCTGCAGAAACAAAAAGCCAACAGTATGGCCACCCGTTATTTAAAAGTGTACATCTATGCACAGGCAAAGACTGCAAGGCAAATTTAACACAGAACACGCTAGAGAGTAAAGATCTGAAGTAAAGTAAAAGATTCTTCATACACTTGTCTCCTGATGATTTACTCGTTCTTATAGTAACTACAGGTTTTCAGAGAACCTGAACGACTCAGACTCCACTTCAGGGTTTCCTCAGTGTGCCGACTGGCGAGTTAGCAGGCTGCGGGCGCCCTGCGTCCTTCTCCCCAACACCAGCAACCCCGAGAGGCGAGTCCGCCACACTAGAGGGCATTACGGAGACAGCTTTTAAAAAAGACCAGAGGGTTTTGGTTCTGTTAGGTTGGACTGTGTGAAACTGCCACTAACCAACTGTTCAACCATCTTCGGGACAGTGCTCTCCTGAGCAAGAATTCCGTCCTTCCGGGATCACGTGAACCTTGGCACTGGCTGCCTCCATCACTAGTTGCCACTTCCCTGTTTACAGAACTCATTTGGTCCTCACAAGGATATACTAACCCACGGTCTTCTACACCAAACACGCACGCACTATTTCGGTAGGCCGACTGTGTCTGTCATGTGGTCATAAAGGGAAAAAAGACTTTAGACAAGTGAAACAAAATTATAGATAATCTCACAGGATCTCTGAATACAGTGAGTGGAACTGAAACATGGAGTTATCCTCAGAAGTTAATTCCAACTTATTCTCCCCAAATGTGTAGAATGTTTCCAAGGGACCATGTTCTTCCCATCATCGGCTCAATGAATGATCATTACACAGCCATGTGACATCGCATGTGTGATTTTACTACATTAACCAGAAAAATCAAGTGAAAACAGACATCCTGCGAAAGGGCAGACTGGAGTTGGGGAAAAACGGGGGAGCGCCCTACCAGTCAACTTGCACCGCACCGTGACGACAGAACCACCCTCCAACGCTCCTCTTCCTCTCCCAAACCACCCCACATGCAGACCCCACTGGGGCTCCACGTACAAACTTCTCCTCCACAGCCCGACTGCAAGGTGCCCGTTCTTCCTTACACACCTGCACTTTCTATTCACGCGTGGAACTACTCCCTCCATCTTCCATCAACTACTAGACTTTCTGCTAGACCTTCTCCTATATTAGATGAATTTTTGATATCATTCAATCCAACGGTGATTCTGAGACTTTACTGTTCAACCCAATGATAGTCAACCTTTTAGAGGCACAAATACTGCTGACCATCTTGCCTTTGAAACAAACCTTTTGGTTTCCATCACTGTCCTACTTTATTTGGTGTTAAGTGTCTATACCCTTTCAGACCTTCTCGCTAGAAGAAATCCCCTATATCCTGGTGTCCTAAGTCTCTGCTGTCAGGCAAGTTTATGCCTTAAGAGAATTCACTCTATCAGCTTCACCTAGCCCCGATTACCAATGACTGATGCATGTCAAACCCATCTCTCGCCCAGTTCTCCCTTCTAAGCTCAAGATTCAAGCATAGAGGTGCGTGCTAGACATGGGTCATCTAAATGAAGATGGAATCCTCCCCCTAATATAACCCAGCACTGGTCGCACCTGCCCTTTCCCGAAGCCTGTAACAGTCACCATTTACCTACATGTCCGAAAGCTTACCTGTTCTGTAAAGGATGTTTTATATAGTGTTCTGGATTAGCAACCTCCTGATTAGATTCTGTTTTTTCTTCTTCTGTAGGTGGGGGATTAGGAGTAGGGGTGGTTTCCTATTGGAAAATAAGAAAATATTTAAAGTTTACATATCTATGGCAACAATACTATAAAACTGAACACTCAATGTTTTTAAAGAGAATTATTGCAGAAGTGTATCATAAACCACAGACCAAGCATTAAAAAAAAAAGCATCAGTGGGCCTCCCCCGGTGGCGCAGCGGTTGAGCGCTGGTCTGCTAAGCTGTCCACAGCCTCTGTAGCGCCAGTTCGATCCCTGGCCACCGGCAAGGGTCCCACATGGTGAGAAGACCTCTTCTCCCGCCCGCCGCTCCCCTCAGCAGGTGTAGCAATGTAAGAATGGAGACAGAGAAAAGCCAAGCAAGAGTATGACAAATCTAACAACTGGCTGCCAAGAATCTGAGGTAGCTTTTTACACTCTAAAAAGACCACCATGTGGATCAGGCACGGACTGACCTCATGAGACAACCCTAGGATCATAAAGCCCAAATATAGCGTGAGCATCTCGCTAGCTCCGAGTCTTCGCTGCTTGCATTCCCACACCCAGGGGTGCTTTTCCATAGTTATGAACACTCAGGATCTCTCATCAACCCTCACCCAAACACACAGCTCTCTCTTCTACAAATAAAAATGAGCATTCCCCAAGACACCCAACTTCTGTGCAACACTTCGACAAAAACTACTCCTAAGAACTTTGTTTTCCAAGTTAGGACATCATCCAACCCTTACTTTGAAAATAAGCAAAAATCAACAGTTCCCCAAGCAATAAAAAAGGCTTGCGGCAGTAACAAAGTGTGGTCTATGACGCCTGATGGTTATGGGCTACAATCAGGGTACGCACAGAAATGCAAAGTAAAGACTTAGATAACTTTATAGAAACCTGAGAGTATTCTTACATCTGTTGAAACTAGTAATATAAAATTCAAACTTACGTATACTTTCATCTTTGTCTTATTTTTATCATTTTACAAAGCCATGAGGTTGGAAGTTATTTAAACTGAAACAGACCAGTTTTCTATCAGCACATGAGACACACCAGTCTGGAGCCCGTCTGAAGCCTGCTCCCGAGGCTGGGATCCGAGCTCTGCCATTCAGTGCTGAATCAGGACAGGGTCAATGCCCACCCCCCGCCCCAGATGGACAGCACTGTGTGGGTGACCTGTCTCCAGAACATCCTTATACGACCCTTCCTCACTTCACTACTTCTTAGTTGAAGATTATTGTAGCCTTAATAGAGATGCCGTAAGGACAGCTGCAATGATCTGTACCAGTCATCCAACATCTCAGTAAGCCACAAGCACTACATACATTAAAGAAAGATATGAAATAATCTGGCTGGTGGTGCAGGGGTTAAATTCTCAGCGCTATCAAGCTGTCACCAGCCACTGTGGCCTGAGTTCGATCCCTGGCCAGGGAGGCGACCCACAAAGCACAGCAGACCTCTCCTGTCTCGCCTGCTGCTCCCTTCAGCAGTGCCTCTCAGTGGATCTGCCTGTTCTGCTCTAAACTGTGGTGAGTCCTCTCACCTCCCCACACCCCTGGTCTGCATCCCAGTTCTTGCATGCATAGATAAATAAACCTTAACAAAAAAATAAAATTAAGTGACTTGGAAGAAACAAGCAGGCAGGGAAAAGAAAATGCCTTTAAAAATACCTACCTATATATGTCCTCAAGAAAAAAAGTTAAGATTTTGCATGCATGCAATAATTATAGGAAGCTATAAGTGAACGAGAAATAGCGAAAACATCTAGAAATTAAACATCCCAGAAAATAAAGCAAAGAAAAGAACATAGAAAATGAGAGGAAAATTTAAAATTTTTTTAAGAGTCAACACAGGAGATCAAATATCTGAATAACTGTTTCAAAAAGAAGAGCGAAGAGGGCCTCCCCAGTGGCGCAGCGGTTGAACGCTGGGTTGTGAAGCTGCCCGCTGCCTCTGCAGCGCCGGTTCGATCCCCGGCTGCTCCCCGGCCACCGGAGGAGGGTCCCACATGGCGCGCAGACCTCTCCTGCCGCCCGCTGCTCCCCTCAGCAGTGTCCTTCGGTCCTTCTGCCTGCTCTGCTCCCCGCTCTGGCTCTAGTGAATTCTCTCACCCTCCCGCGCTTCTGACTGTACCCAGTGCATGTATAAACAAACAAAACAAACAAATAAATAAATAAAAACATGCCTCTATTAAAAAAAAAAAAAAAAAGAAGAGCGAAGAAAATGAGAAGTGATGGACAGGAGAACTGTTATCCAGAAAGTCTAACAGGGGTATGTGTGAAGCCCACTGTGTACCCGCAGAGCGGGTGGAAACACCCACGCGAGAGCCATGTCTCTGAAAGGGCCACGGGAGGCAAACCGGGCACAGTGAAGAGAACCAATCTCCAGAGCGACTCCTGACTGGAGAGGCCACAGGAGGACTTCAAAAATCTAGTAATGGGCCTCCCCAGTGGCGCAGCGGTTGAGCGCTGGGTTGCTAGGCTGCCCGCAGCCTCTGCAGCGCCGGTTCGATCGCCGGCTGCTCCCCGGCCACTGGAGGAGGATCCCACATGGCGCGCAGACCTCTCCTGCCGCCCGCTGCTCCCTCAGCAGTGTACTTCGTCAGTCTGCCTGCTCTGCTCCCCGCTCTGGCGAATTCTCTCACCCTCCCGCGCTTCTGACTGTACCCAGTGCTTGTATAAATAAATAAATCTTAAAAAATAAAAAAACAAATCTTTAAAAAAGAGAAAGCACTGACTGCCAAGGTGCATCTGGCCCAGACCGACCTACAGGCAACTTGGTAACTCAGTGCAACCATGTACTAATTGTAGCTGCTTTCCTCACCCTTGGGCCCTACGCCCTGAAGAACTAAGAATTTCAAACCACAGGACTCGGCTCTGACCACTCTGTGCAAGGACAGAGCAGGACCTTCCACAGCCCCTACCGGGCTCTGCAGAGACCGACGAGCACGGGCCGGGACGCCTGAGACCCCGAGACCGCGCCCGCGCAGGGCTCTAGCGGGGCCTCCCTGGACGGCCACCGGCCAGCACTGGAACCCAGGCTCCGTCCAGCTTTTCTTCTCTTAGCAAGTGTCACGTGACAATAGCAAGGCCGTCCTTTCCCTACCTACCATCTCAGTTTTGACGTTAGAGCTAAAATCCACGTCGGAGAAACACACTTTGCAGATGACACTACAAGCAGTCAGATGGAAACAACCTGGGAGGGAACGAGGGCCCCAAGTGCGGACGGCGGGTGGACGCGGGGCCTGTGATGGGAAGCGCGGAGAAGGGGCGCCGATGCTGCTCCGGGGACAGGTACCAAGGACTCAGTCACCACCGTAAGGTTCACGCACCTAAGTCTACATTTTTTTCTGTGTACCTGATACGTGTGGTTTTTAAACATTTCACAAATGCGAAGAACTCTAAAAGAAAAACTGTCGTCTAAACACCCAGCCATAGACACAGAAGTGTTGTATTTGGTCAGTAGGTCTTAAATTTCCATTGGTTGCCAACATCATCTACCTTACAGATACACACTTCAGGGATGGGAAACAGACTAAACTCCAGTGGTTGGAAACAGCCTAAATGTAAATCAAACAGGGGCCTCCCCAGTGGCACAGCGGGTTGAGCGCAGCGCTGTGAAGCTGTCCGCAGCCTCTGCAATGCCAGTTCCATTCCCGGCCAGCCAGGGAGATTCCCATACGGCGGGCAGACCTCTCCTGTCTCACCCGCTGCTCCCTCAGCAGCGTCTTCCGTCCGTCTGCCTGTTCTGCTCCCTGCTCTGTCTCTGGTGAATCCTCTCACCCTCCTGCACCTCCGGCCTGTACCCCAGCTCTTGTATAAATAAATATATTTAAAAAAAAGGAAAAAAAAAAACAAGAAATAATCATGCTAAAAACCAAAACATGCAATATACACTATCAGAAAACAGTGAAATCTTTGTGTTTATGCAATGCTCTGAAAAACATACTAAATGAAAAAACATGCCAGAATGGTGATATTACTGGCTACCATTTACCTTGTGAAAAGCAAATACATCACATTTGCGTGCAAAGATGTAAATCTCTATGGAAAGATATGAAATGACAATGCCGGTTGCCTGTAAAACTGATTCACCCCATGGAAGCAGCTTAAAAAGCCCTCACCGTATACTCGTTTTTTTTTTTTTTTTAAAGATTTTATTTATTTATACAAGCATTGGGCACAGTCAGAAGCGCGGGAGGGTAAGAGGATTCACCAGAGCCAGAGCGGGGAGCAGAGCAGGCAGAAGGACCGAAGGACACTGCTGAGGGGAGCAGCGGGCGGCAGGAGAGGTCTGTGCACCATGTGGGACCCTCACCGGGGGCCAGGGATCGAACCAGTTCTGCAGAGGCTGCCAGCAGCTTCACAGCCCAGCGCGCTCAACCGCTGCGCCACCAGGGAGGCCCATCTCACCGTCTACTCTTTACACCTAATCTGAGTTGTGAATACTGTAAAGTGCTGCCGAACCACACATACATTTTTAAAGAGCCAAAAATGGGGGAAAATGCCAAAGTCCATTTTAATTTCCTGCCAAACTAAATATCTTTGGAAGTATAAAAGAGATACTTCTTTTCCTAAAATAAAATTAAACAATTTATCCAACCAGTTTATATCATTGTAGCTTACATAGTTGAATCAATTGCATTGTAGCCACTAGAATATGCTGAGAGCTACACTAGCTAAGCTAAAGTGGAAGCCTTGAGTTACATATGGAGTTAAGTTTCAAGCAATCAAAATTAATTTCAATAAATTAAAATTAGATAAAGTTTAACAGCCCTTTCCTTGGTTGGCCTAATCACATTTCAAGTGCGTAACAGTTGTTGAGTTGCTAGCGGCTATTATAAAAGTCAGCATAATATGGAACATTTCCATTATCACAGAAAGTTCTTAGGTAACCCATTTATAATTTTTTTAAAAGATTTATTTATTTATGCATACAAGAGCTGGAGTGCAGGCCAGAGGTGGAGGGGATAAGAGGACTACCCAGAGATAGTGGGGAGCAGATCCACTGAAATACACTGCTGAGGGGAGCAGGGGGCAAGTCAGGAGAGGTCTGCTGTGCCACGTGGTAGCTCCCTGGCTGGGGATTGAACTCGCGCTGCACGGCTAGGGTCACCCTGCTGAGACTTAACCCCTTCTGCCACCAGGGAGGCCCAGGCAACCCATTTCGGAAAAATCTTCAAAAACTGCTTAACAGTTGATGCTGTGGAGGGGACCTAGGTGGCTGCAGTAGAACACAACTTGCCCCGTGTCGGGCAGCATCCTTAATGCTTCACATCAACTCACTTAACACATAGCAGGCACTTCAATACAACTGGTTTCCTCTGACTTTTTTTTTTTTAAAGATTTTTTTATTTATACAAGAACCAGGGTACAGGCCAGAGGCGCGGGAGGGTGAGAAAATTCACCAGAGACACAGCGGGGAGCAGAACAAGCAGACTGACCGAAATAGGCTGCTGAGGGGAGCAGCGGGTGAGACAGGAGAGGTCTGCCGCGCCATGTGGGTTGCACCATGGCCAGCGGGGATTGAATGGTCACTGCAGAGGCTGCAGACAGCTTCACAGCGCTGTGCTCAACTTCCTGCGCCACCAGGGAGGCCCATCCTCTGCATCTTATTTTATTTAACACATCTGAAAACACTATTCTGAGGGGCATCCCAGGTAACCTGAGGGATAGTCTCAGGCAGTCATTACCGTGAGCTGAGTGTGATTCTGGCCAGGAAGCTGACCCACATGGCGCAGCAGACCTCTCCTGTCTCCCCACTGCTCCCCTCAGCAGGGTACTTCAGTGGATCCGCCTGTTTCTGCTCCCCACTCTGTCTCTGATGAATCCTCTCACCCCCCCCATACCTCTGGCCTGCACCCCAGCTCTTGTATGCATAAATAAATGCCTCAGTTTATATGTGAAGTTATCAGACTTTTGACTACACAGGCTGTTTGTTGCCCTAAGACCATGTAAATCCCCAGAAGAATGTTATAGCAACACCAGTATTAGTTCACATAAATATTAAAATCTTTTTTGAATATTAAAACCTTATTGTCGCTATAATCAGCAGCGTACAGAAAGACTACAACTAATTCCCATACAACACTTTGTAGTAACAAGTTTAAAATACACAACTTAAAATATGCGACTGTAAATTTTATACCTATAAAGTCACCGTAGATATGGCTTATTACTAAATTCTCCAATTTAACTTTTAACAGTAGCAAAATATTGTAACTGAAACTTTTTCAACAACTGTTTACCTGAATTACAATACCTACAGATTGAGAGGAAACTCCATATTGCCCTCCCCCTTTTTTTAAATTTACTGTAATATTTCCAACACCAAAATATTTTAACTGGCACATCATGTGAACTGACATGGCACAGTAAAATCAAATGAGAAAGAAGAAGAGATGTAACCATATACCTTCTTCAGGATCTAGCCACAAGCTTCTGGGCCACTCACTAAAATATGACCATATATACTCAGTCTTCATATTCAGAAACCAAGGTGTGTTTCTGTGATTGGTTAGCCAACAGAACAGAGCAACAAAGCCTAAAATGAAATGTCCACACATGTTCTTTTACAGCTACAGAAAAATATCGGGTAAGTTCACCGAGTTAATCTTCCCCAGTCACACAGGAAGTCAGTGTCATGGTTAAGAACACTTAACAGAGAACTTGACTGCTTCAATTCAACTCCACCCCAGCCCGTATTAGCTGTGTGATCTTGGGCAAGTCAGCCCCAGTTACTTAAGCTCTTGGTGCCTTGGTTTCCTCATCTGTGAAATGACAATCATATCTAACACAGAGTGGCTGAAGGATCAAACACAGCATATACAGAGTTTGGTACTATCTGGGGTACTGGGGCTCCACGGGGGTCTTGGGACATATTGCCCCCAGGAATAAGGAGGAATGACTATATGTGAATTTACTAGGAAAGGGTACACACACACACACCCCCACTGCATGCAACATATTCACCAATATTAACTTTTTCTAGTTTCTCCTAATTGACAAATTGTCATCTCTGAACACCGTAGCTGAAAATCAAAATCACTGTATATTTTCTTGTTCCTATTTTTCAGCTAGACTTTCAGAGTCACAAAGATCTTATTTTTTCTTTCACCACCCAAGCTCATACCCCCTCCGATGGGGTAAGATATTAACATTAGGCTGTAATCCATGCTTAGTTCTAGTTCTCAGAAAGTCTCTATGACAAAGACACAGCAACTCACAGGGAACCAAAAGAGCACGGAAATTTCCAAGAGCAGCAGGGAAAGAAAAGTAGAAATTATTATCGCTAGACCTACTACTTCACAGGTTCCTTGTTATATTCAGGACTCCTGGTACCCCCCAGTACATTCTTTGCCTTATATAAATTAAGTGAAATATTTTATTTAAAAAATTCTTGCCTAGAATTTTCTGCCCAAGTTGGATAAAGTTCACATATTTCATACTTTATTCTGAAACTTTGGTATGTAAACTATGTTTCCAACTTGAAGTTCTGTAAGTCAAATAGTAATGTTAATAATGTATTAAAGAATGTAAAAGATAATGAAGTAATGTATAAACACCAGAACTGAATTTATTTGCGTTATGAATGAACCCTGACATAATGGCTTCTTTCATTCAAGAAAAACAGGCAAATTAATGTGCAAGGTTTCTACAGTCAACAAAAAACACAACAACCTATACACCTATATATTTAGGCCTAATTTTCTGTCAATAAATTTTTTTAAATATTCATTTATTTATGCATACAGGAGCTGGGGTACAGGCCAGAGGTGTGGGGGGTGAGAGGATTCACCAAAGACAGAGTGGTGAACAGAACAGGCAGAATGACTGTAATACACTGCTGAGGGGAGCAGAGGGCCAGACAGGAGAGGTCTGCTGCGCCATGTGGGTAGCTCCCTGGCTGGCTGGGTATGGGGATCGAATGCGTGCTGCAGAGGCTGCGGACAGTTTCGCAGACTGCATCTTAACCCTTGCGCCACCAAGGAGGCCCACTGTCAATAAATTAAACTTTACAATAAAAAGCAATACAAAGCATGTTTCTAAGGGTTAAAAAAAAGAGAAACATTCACTAACTGACAGATTCCATTTACGAAATTAAGTTTAAAAACTTCAAGAGGGGGCCTCCCTGGTGGCACAGGGGCTAAAGTCTCTAAAGTCTCAGCGCTATCAAGCTATCCACAGCCACTGCAGCCGGAGTTCAATCCCAGAGAGGGAGCTGACCCACATGGCGTAGCAAACATCTTCTGTCTCACCCGCTGCTCCCCTCAGCAGTGTGTTTCAGTGGATCCACCTGTTCTGCTCTGTCTGGTAAGTCCTCTCACATATACACACCCCCCCACACCTCTGGCCTAGACTCCAGTTCTTGTATGCATAAATAAAATGTTAAAAAAAAAAAACTTCAAGGGCTACAATATAAAAACAAAGACAACTATATACCATCAGTTTAATTTAAAAAAAAAAAATCAATCTCCTAGCTTGAGAAAAATTATTAGTCAAAGCAAAACAAACAGCCCAGTAATAAAGAATGCAGAATGAAGATGAAGCTACAGAGACATCACCTACAGGCGTCGGGATGGCCTGGGGAAATTGCCTCACCATCTCCATGAAGTAATAATGGCTAATTTTGACCTAGTCACAGAGTCTAATTTCTGACCCAGCCACAATTTAAACTGTGACTAATAGGAGCGACAACAGACTAATAAGAGAGCACAGTTTATCCCAATGTTCAACACTTTGCCATATTACCTATTTGTAAAGAGACAAAATGTTTCCATTAATTTACCCTATTAAATACTTGCTCAGAGCAACAAGTACTTAAGATACACCAAGTAAGCCACATCTTAAATGTAATTCGGCTCATCTACATACACAAGAAAAATCACACAACTGAAACTGACTGCATTTTATATAATTTCCACAGATTTAAAAATGGCCCAAGTGCCTATGAAAGGTGGGACCAGCAGGAAAACACCAAGGCTTTCTAAGTCTTATGACTAGGTGGAATAGAAAATCAATCAGTAAACTGGCGAGGTAGGTGAGACTGCAATGAGTATGATTTTTGTAGGCCTCAGCAGGGATACCTCAATCAGAACAAATATTAATCAGCTGCTAAAAAAAATCCTTGATAAAAAAGATTTCTAAATGACAAAGCTATGGACAATAAAGCATTAAAAATACCAGAAGCCTTCATTTTCACTAAAAATAAGCATTTTTGTGCTATTACACATACATACATCCTCAAACTATTACAGTTTGAAGCTGGCTTTCCACTTTCACACACTTGATGCTTTTACGCTCACAACTCCCCAACTTACATGTGCATTCACTTCACCCAGGGACCTGCACTGGAGCAAACACTATAGTGTATCACTGGGAATCATGCTCCTTAAGAGTTTACACTGAACAAGGTATAGAACCATATCTTATATAACTGAAGAACGCCTGGCACAACAATCTAAACCCTATCAAGGGCTATAACTATTTACTGACTCAAAACAGTCCAACACTTTGTCCTTCGGTGCTGTGCTGTTGAAACAAACCACACAGGTTTGCAAAATCCAAAGACCCTAAACGTTACTGAAACTTCACAGAACACACTACCATTACTGGTCAGAGGTTTTACTCTCGGCCTTACTGCCAACTCTAATGAGTTTTGGTGACGCTGTGGTGGGCTGTGCGGTGGGTAGTTGAGCACGTTCAGTGAAAGGTGGGCGTAAGACCCCACTCGCACTGCAAGGGCTTTAAGCTAAAATTTTACGTATTTATGTGGCACTAATGTTGTGAAATCACTTCACTGGAGCAGCAACTTAAGGAGACAGTTTCGCAGTCAACCTCATTTCTAAGAACAAATGAAAACTGTTACCAATGAAATGAACAAGTAACCACACTGCCTTAAACAACGTAAGGATAGCTTACATCAACGTAACAAAATATAAGCCTTTTGTATTTCAACACGCCTTCGCCAGACTAGTTTCTGATACTACGGTTTGGAAAGTCAATAGCTAAACCTGTACCGAGATCATAAACTACCAGTAAGACACAAAAACATCTGGCGACCATACTCCACAACTGGTTCCTCGGTTTTCTAGCTGTTAATATACGCCATTTCGTCCCCAACGACATCACCTGGATGTGACAGTCCTAAAAAAGAGCAAGATGGTTACAGGATGTTCCGAAATCCTGGCCCAGCAAAGCCAGTGAGAAGCAGACACCCTCTCCCGCGAGCAGCAGCTACCAGCTCTCTGCCCTGGGCCCAGCTTTCTTCCCAAGTCTGAAATGTCGCCTGAGCTCACGAGAGAGCCCGCGGTGCGGACACCTGGAGGAGACGCACTCGGAGACGGTCGGGCCAGTTGCTGCCGCGCCTGGACCAGGCTGACTCTGAGTCTTCCCGACGCCGGCCCGGCGCAGCGTGCGCGAAGCAGAATGAATGGGCCGCGCGGGCCGGTCCCGCCGGGTCCACGAGCCTCGCTCCTCCCCTTCCCCCGGGATGGCCGCCCCGGCGCGGGGGGCGCGACAACGTGCTCCGCTCGCCGCCATCCGCGCGCGCCGCGCGGCGACCTGCAGCCGCCAGCCCGCGGGCCCCGGCGCCGGCGCGCGCTCCCCCCCGCCCGCGAGGCCGCCCCGCGCCGCGCCCGCCCAGCCCGGCCCACGCCCGGCGCGCGGAGGGCCCGAGGGCCGCGCCGCCCCGCGCTCCGCCGCCCCCCGCCCCGCGCCCGCCGCCGGGGAGGACGGGCCGAGCGGCGGCCGGGCCCCCACCCCACCGCGCCGCGGGAGCCGCCCTCGGCCCGCCCGGCCGGCGCCCGCCCGCGCGCCCGGCCCGGCCCGCAGCCCCCTCCCCCCGCGGACCCCGAGCGCGCCCCACGCCGCCGCCCGGCCCGGCGCCCCCGCCGCCCGCGGGAGGCCGGGCCCGGAGGGGGCCGGCCGGGGGCGGCGTGCGCGCCGGAGCGCCGTGCCGCGGGGTCCCCCGGTCCAGAGGGGGCCGGGGCGCGGGCGCCGAGGGGGGTGGGGGCCGAAGGCCGTGCTCACCGGTTCCACGGTCGCCATCTTAGATCGATCTGCCCGCACAACCGCTCCTGAGGGGGCGAGGGGGAAGGCGAGGCTCGAACCCGATTGGCCGCCGCCGTCCACGTGACGGCCGTGTCCGTTTGGCCCGGGGCGCCTGCGCGAGACTGCGGCTGCGTGGGCGCCCGGGGGCTTCTGGGAAGTGGAGTCTCTCTTTTTTAAGGGCAAAGGCGTTTGAAAGGAGGCCGGTCACGTGGCCCCGGGTGCGCGGGGCGGCGGGCGGCGGGCGCGGGCGCGGGCGGCCTCGGAGCGCCGGGCGGTGTGGCCCGCGCCCCGCATGGCGCCGCTCAGCACGCGCGGGGCCCCATCACCCCGCGCCCGGCCGGCCGCCGGCGCGCAGCATCCCCGGCCCGGCCGCCGCCGCCGCTCCCGCTCCCCGCGCGCGGGCCTAGCTGGCGGCCATGCCACGCGCCGGCGGCCTGGCTGGGCGAGCGGGCGGGGCGGGCGGGGGTCGCGCCTGCGAGGGCTGCGGCTCGGCGGGGGCGCCTTCGGCTGCGGAGGGAGCGTGGCCGACGCGCGTCCGCGCTCACGGGCGGGAGTCCAGGCCGAGCCGCGGACCCCGCGCGGGCCGTCCAGCCGGCGCCGGCCTCTGTGACTCATCGTCCTTGGCGGTGACCTCAGCGCCGCGCCCCCGCGGTGATGCTGCGCCCACCTCACAGGCCCGGCCGCGCCGCCGCGCCCAGCCCCGAGCCCGCCGCGGCGCGGCTGGGAACCCCACGCCGCGTGCTCCTCGGGGGCGCCCCGCCCCCAGGCCCCCAACCCGCCTGCTGGAAGGCGGGCCCCGCGCGCGCCCCCCGGACGCCGGCGGTCACCCCGCGGGCCGCGCGGCCTGCAGCCTGGTTGCTGACGCGACGGCATCGCGCGGCCGCGGCTCCAGGTGCTAACGAGGAAGACGCCCTGGCATCGCTATGAGTGTCGCGCGGCCCAGGAATGGAACGCCGGGAAGCAGGCCGGGCGGGCTGCCTCTGCGGCCTGCTCCGCGCTGCGGGGCCAGAGCTGGGTCAGGCCTGTTATTGAGTCCATGATGGTTGCTGGCGTGGACCAACTCATAATCGAGGCTGTTTAAGAGCGCAGAGCCACTGCCTGTTCCTCTGTTTTTGTTTACCTGGATGTCAGAGGTGATTAACAGCCGCTTTGAACCTGTCAGCTTCGTTGCAGTAGGTTTAGGGTGGACGGAACGCTCAAAGGGTAAACGTGGATTTCGACTCAGAAACTCCTGTCACCAAGTATCAAACGGCAACCGATTTTCTGTTGCCTCCAGTAGTGTTTTCTGTTGGTTACCTGTGACATCTGGTTATCCTCGGGGAGGAGATAGCATAGAGCTACTATTTTCACAAGAATTAGGGAGCTTTTAGCCCTTACTTGGGTCTGAACGCCAGTGATGTTCTTTACAACTTTTTCATGATAGCGTCCCTGTCTTACTAACTCCTCTTCATCAAGAAATTCCACTTTTGGGCCTCCCCTGGTGGCGCAGCGGTTGAGCACTGGGCTGCGAAGCTGCCCGCAGCCTCTGCAGCGCCCGTTCGATCCCCGGCCACCGGCGAGGGTCGCACATGGCGCGCAGACCTCTCCTGCCGCACCCCTGCTCCCTCAGCAGTGTATTTCGTCCGTCTGCCTGCTCTGCTCCCCGCTCTGGCTCTGGTGAATCCTCTCACCCTCCCACGCTTCTGACTGGACCCAGTGCTTGTACAAATAAATAAATCTTTAAACAAAAGAGAAATTCCCCACTTTTGTCAAGCACCCGAGTACTTGTACAAGACTGACCTTCCCTCCTGCTCCTGGTGGTTTCACATCACTCCATGTTGTATACACTTTGTTGTGTTTTTTATGGAACTTTCAAATGCCTGCCTCATATCACAATCAGATTCTAAGATGTTTGGTAATTAGGTTTTTATCTTTGTGTGTATGTCACTTTTGTTTTTGCTAATTTGAAATAAAGCAGAAATTTTATACTTTATTTCTCTAGTGACAAAGTATGTTTGTTACTAGTATATTTGTGCTTATACTTAAAGCATAATAACATGAAATAGGTATATTGTTAAAATATTACTCTATCAAGTTATGTCATGAATATATAACTACTTACGGCCCAGCACTGAATCATGGTGATGATTATATATCAGGAAATGGTTCATTATCATTAACATCTGCAAATAGTCATGACCTCTTCTCTGCATAGCATATTCCTCAAGCTGATGTATTATTAGACACCTCTTTGTGGAAGTTTCCTGCATAATCATGGTCATTTTTCTGTTGGACATTGTTCAACTATATTTCAAACTGATCATATCCACTATCATTTCCACTATGATCAATCCTTCAGTAATAGTACTGTGACTGCCTGGGATTAAAAAAAAAAATAGACCTTGAAATTTTAGTCTACTTAGATGAGATGCCTTTTTATTCTCTAATCAGTACTAAGCAGTTTTCTTAAATGAGTAGTTTTTGAGGTAGAAGATAAGAAATTTCATAATAAGGGCCTCCCTGGTGGCACAATGGTTAAAGTCAACACTATCAAGCTATTTCCAGCCACTGCAACCTGAGTTAGGTCCTCAGCAGTGTGTTTCAGTAGATCCGCCTGTTCTGCTCCCCACTCTGTCTCTGATGAGTCCTGTCACCTCCTGCACCTCTGGCCTACACCCCGGTTCTTGTATGCATAAATAAATTTTTAAAAAAAACTAACAGCAGATTTTTTAAATTAGCATTGGGCTTGTGCACACTTTAAACTTGGTTATGCTTATTCTTTAGGATCACATTTTTTTCGGTGTTATTGTCTGTTTCTACAATAATGTTTCTTTAGTAAAGATTGAAGATGAGGGTCCTCCCCTGGTGGCGCAAGCAGTTGAGCGCCATGCTGTGAAGCTGTCTGCAGCCTCTGCAGCACCGGTTCGATCCCAGCCGGCCGGCGAGGGTCCCACATGGCGTGGCAGACCTCTCCTGTCTCACCCGCTGCTCCCCTCAGCAGTATATTTCGTCAGCCTGCCTCTTCTGTTCCCCGCTCTGTCTCTGGTGAATCCTCTCACCCTCCCACGCATCTGGCATAAATAAATAAATCTTTTAAAATAAATAATCTTTTAATTAAATAATTATAGTTGTGTAGTTCAGTATTTCAGAACATGAACTCTGATGACAAATTATCATGGTTCCTAACCCCAATTCTACTTGTTGTGTGCCTCATTTTTGTCTAACATTAAATGGGCATAATAACAGTACTTATATGGTTATTGCAAGAAATATATGAGTTAACCCATGTAATATGTGTGCTTAGAATAGTTCTTAGATCATACACTAAATGTTAACTATAATTACTATGATGTGATGTTAGACTAGCATTTCTTATTTCTCCTTTTTTTTTAAGATTGATTTATGTATGCATACAAGTACTGGGTCACAGACCAGAGGTGTGGGGGGTGAGATGATTCACCAGAGACAGAGGGGGGAACAGAACAGGCAGACTGAAATACACTGCTGAGGGGAGCAGCGGGCAAGTCAGGTGAGGTCTACTGCTCTATGTGGGGAGCTCTCTGGCCGGCCGGGGATCGAACTCATGCTACAGAGAGTGCAGATAGCTTCAAAGGCTGTGTCCTAATCCCTTGCACCTCCAGGGAGGCCCTCTAATTTCTACTTTTTAGTATAATATGCTTAAGATTATTTTGCACTGGAAACTATCTCCAATCCATTATCTTTAAAGATATGTCAAGCTTTGAAATTTAGCTAACCTTTTTTTTTTTAAAGATTTATTTATTTAATTTGGCTTAAAAGACCTGGGGTGTAGGCCACAGGTAAGGGTAGTGAGAGGACTTAACAGAGATAGAGTGGGGAGCAGAACAGGTGGATCCACTGAAATCCACTGTTGAGGGGAGTCTTGGGGAGACAGGAAAGGTCTGCTGTGCCCTGTGGGTCAGCTCACTGGCCAGGGATCGAACACTATCACAGGGGTAGAGCTGAGATTTTTTTTTTTTTTTTTTTTTTTATATAGAGGCATGTTTTCTTTCTTTCTTTCTTTATTTGTTTGTTTTTGTTTATACATGCACTGGGTACAGTCAGAAGCGTGGGAGGGTGAGAGAATTCACCAGAGCCAGAGCAGGGAGCAGAGCAGGCAGAAGGACCGAAGTACACCGCTGAGGGGAGCAGCGGGCGGCAGGAGAGGTCTGCGCACCATGTGGGACACTCCTCCGGTGGCCGGGGAGCAGCCGGGGATCGAACCGTCGCCGCAGAGGCCGCGGGCAGCTTCGCAACCCAGCGCTCAACCGCTGCGCCACCGGGGAGGCCCAGAGCTGAGATTTTAACCCCTAGGCCACAAGTGAGGTCCCTCAGCTAAGCTTTTTTGATTTCTTTAACACCAAGTATTTTTCATATCTATTATTTCTTTTGGCCTTTACAACTATAACAAGAATGAAACATCCTCCCCATTTTAAATGAGAACAAAGAAACTCAGAAACAGTGGTCACATGCAGTAGCCGGTGGAGAGCTGAATTCAAGCCCATTCTCTCGATCCAGCCGTTCTTTCCTCTGTGCTGTGGCTGCTTTTCCTCTGAAAGGAAATACCTATTTCTCTTCAAAGGGCTTGGAGTACTGAGTTCATATACAGAACTGACCCAAAAGTCAAGAAGTCCTAGGTCATAATGGGAAATGTGTAATCGCTGAAGGATATTTAAACTATGTGGGAAGCCCAGGCACTTCCTTTCTGGACCGTAAAGTCTGATTGGCATCCTCAGTCATAGGAATATAAATAGTTTAGTGCGCATATAAAGAATCTGTGCAACTGCGAAGCAAAGAATGCAACTCGCAAGCTCTATCACAAGCCCTTACTGACCTCATGAATGAGACCGGCCCTCCTTCAGATCTCCTTGCCAAGGGCTGTGAGGGAAGCCTTCCTGGACCACCCTCACTAAATTAGCATGCCATTACTCTTTCCCCCACCCTATGTTATTTTTATTCAAACCACTTCACAATCCTAGTTCTAAACACTATTAAATTGTTGATTGTCTCCACTAGAAAGGTGATAGTAACCTATAGGTACGTTGCTAACAATTATTTGGGGAAAACCCAAATCTAATTTGAAAAATTGCACCAAAGTCTAGCCTTGGGACGAATAAAGGAACTAATATGAAAATTGCTATGTGACAGCCACAGTGCTGGGCAGGTCACAGCACTGGTAATAGCTCAGTTGTTTTTTTGTTTCCACCAGCACAAGGAAGTTTATTAAGAAAAAAGGAAGAAAAGAAAGAAAGAGCGACTCCTGCATAGACACAGGCGGGCAGAGTTAAAAGGGACAATAACTGATGGCAAAACCTTGCTTTATTTTCAAACAATATTCTGAGATAAACTGAGGTTTAATAACTTTCCCAAGAACACAACAGTCCTGTCTTCAGTCAATCTAATAGTGACTAGATTGTAATTGGACTGCCTACTAAGAAAGATCATTGAAAGAATCTGCAAAAATAATCTGCTAAATTGCTGTAAGAAGTGTCAAAAGAAAAAGAAGCGACAAACTCAACATGGAGTGTTCGTGCTGGTGCCCAGCAAGAGCCAACCCCTAATTCCAGTTTCAGGTTCTCCCAAAAGTGGAATCCAAACAAACCATGATAAGACAGTCCCCTGCCTGCCCCTGAGGGAGGTGGCTTTGCCTGAAGTAATCTTTTTTATTTTAAAGTGTTGTTTATTTATGCCTACCAGAACTGAGGTGTAGCCCAGAGGAACGGGGGTGAGAGGATTCACCAGAGACAGACTGGGGAGCAGAAGAGGCGGATCCACTGAAACACACTGCTGAGGGGAGCAGCGGGTGAGACAGGAGAGGTCTGCTGTGCCCTGTGGGTCAGCTCCCTGGCCAGGGATTGGACTAGTGTTCCAGTGTCTGTGGATAGCTTCACAGTGCTGAAACTTAACTCCTGTGCCATCAGGGAGGCCCAAGGATGGTTGTTTTGAAAACTATCCCTTACTTTGTTTTGTTTGTTTGCTTATGGCAGTTTCACAGTCAGTACTGATAAGGTCATTGTGACCTTCCTAGGTTGATGCAACACTTTTGGATTTGGGCATTTTGACAGAAACACAAAATAAGCGATGATCTTTCTCGGTGCATCCCACCACTGACAGTGTGTTCACTGACTGCCACGTTGCAGGCCACTTACCCTGTCCCCACAGGCGGGATGCAGGTTATTCCCAGTCTTCTATTATAAGTCATCCAATGCAAACAAACTATGAGAAGTTTGTTTTCATAATTTAAATGATTCCGTCAGGACAGATTTTCAACAAAATAATCAATGGTTTATAAGGTGCAATCAGAATTGAGATTTCCTATTCCTATTGGAATTTCACATTGTTTTCCAAAATTCTTGTATCAGCAGGTCACAACAGACTTATCAGCATTGCCTGTTGAAAATAATTGAAAGAATATGTTGTTAATGACTCTTGTCAATAGATTCAAAATTTGCCTTTTTCCTGCTTTTTATTCTGGACATTTTAATATCAACAACATGATGAAACAGTACAGAAAACACCTGTAAATCTTTTATCTGGATTCTCTACTTATTGATCTTTGGGTCAGCAAGGATTGATAAGAATGCTGGTGATTGAGTGTGTAGCAGCCAGGGGCAACTGTAGTTAAAAGAGTTAATGGCACATGGAACCTCTAGGTACCAAACATCCAGTGGGGTCTACTCAGTGTGTACCGTCAGATGCCAGGGATGGAGCATGAAGTGGCTGAAGACAGCTGCACCAATGAAGCATCACAATCTCTGCCCAATCCCTTGACCTAAGTCATTTTCAGACCCCGAATCTACTGAAGTATTTGGGTGCCCAGAGGAAAGGAAGCATTTCCAGTAATGGGGAGATGACCCCCAGTCCTTCTCTAGTGGACCTTGGTTACAGCAGGCGAAGGGGGCAGTGAACGCTGCGGTGCTTGCATGTGACTGTATGTGGGTACCCAGAGCCCTGAAGCCTCACCCTGGCTCCCTTTTGAAGGTTGAGGTAATCTGAGCTTTCAGGTAGTAAGTGGAGTCGTGCAAATGAATAAAGAAATTGTGTTTGTGCTCAATGGGCTACTCTGCTATTAAACAAGAGAAATGGTCCCTTCGGGTACAAAATGGGTGGAGCTTGAGGTGACTGTGCAAAAAGAAGTAAGTCGGGACTGGAAGACAGTTACTGGATGGTTTCACGCCTTCGCTGCTGTGATAAGCAAGCAAAACACACTGACAAAGAACAACCAAAAATGTCTTAGACCCTGTGAAATAGATTGTGGTTCCCAGGGGGGTGGGGGGAAGACAGGAGAGGTTATATAGTAGGACACTGGCACTGGAGCTTTGGGGGCGGTGTAGGAGCATGTGTGCCTGTAGTGGCTGAGGCTGTATTCCCCAAATCACAGCTATGGAAATGACTGACAAGTCAATAACATCAGAGAAGGAAAAAAAATAACTAGAATCTTTGTTAGGTTAAGGTCTGATTTGCAGTGAGTCCACTGCAGCCAGAAATCCACCTGCTGGTTAGTTTAGCAGTGGAGCAATGTATAACCAAACAGACCCCCTTGGGCCTTGGAACCTTGGCCCCAGGAAAGAGCTGTTACAGTGGGGAAGCCCAAGGGAAAAGCTCTAAACCCTCCCCCAACTGCAGTTAAGAGAATAAACCCAGGGCCTTCCTGGTCCTGCAGGGGTTAAGTCTCAGCACTATCAAGCTCTGCACAGCCACTGTGGCCTGAGTTCATCCCCGGCCAGGGAGCTACCCACATGGCGTGGCAGGCCTCTCCTGCCGCCCGCTGCTCCCCTCAGCAGTGTGTTTCAGTCAGTCTGCCTGTTCTGCTCCCCGCTCTGTCTCTGGTGCATTCTCTCCCCCTCCTGCGCCTCTGGCCTGTACCCCAGCTCTCATATTGTAACAGGTGTTGATGCCGCCCATGGCAGAACCTATTTAGAGCAGGCAGGTGTGGGGGTCTGGGGTGCACCTCTTCCTGTCCTGTAACAATAGGAATAGATCTTTAGAATAATAATAATAATAAACCCAAAGCAATATACTTCTGGGTAGGACGGCGATAAGACCACTCTTAAAATTCAAAAGGATGCAAGCATGGTCACCGCTGTCTTACCTGGATGCAGTTCACCAGGCTAATCACGCCAGACTGGGTGGCTCCCGAAGGCTGCCCGGAGGTGAGACTTGGCCGAGAGGAAGCTGCGGGACACGGCGTGCTGTCAAGCGCGGTCCATTCACGTGCTGGGGCTTCTCCTCCAGCCCTACCCAGACGCCAGATAGCCAGAAAGTCGGTCTCCACGTGCGCCACGCGTGTTCACACGCATAAGTTTACCCTCAGGCTGTGTTGTGAGAGGGCGTGTCACGAGCTCCGGCGCGCGGGAGGCGGCCGCCCCTTGCGTCGAGGGCCTCAGGCTCACGGAACCACGGAGCAGCGGAGGGGGGGGGGGGGGGGACCCCGCCAGGACGGCGACGAGGCCCCTGCTGCCGCCCTGGAGGCCGCCCGTCGGCACCGCTGTCCGGCGGGGTGACGCCAGGACAGTCCGTCCGCGCGAGGGGCCGCCTCTCGCAGTCCACACCGCCCGCGGGGAGGCGCGCAGCCCTGGCGGGGCCGGGGGCGCGCGGAGGTGTCCGGCGGGGCGCGGCTCGGGCTGGCGCGGCCGGGAGGCGCGTCGGGGCAGCAGGCGCAGCCCCAGCTCCCGGGTCGGCGGGGCGCGGGGCAGCAGCGGCGGGAGGAGCCGGGCCGCCCACCGCGGGGAGCTGAGTCGGGGACGCCCGCCCGCCCGCCCGCCCGGCCGTCGGGGAGCCCGACGGCGCCGCCCAGCTCGCCGGCCCCGGACGGCGCTTCCAGGCGGGAGGCGGCCCGGGCGCGGGCGGGCGCGGCCGCCCGGGGCCTCCCACTGGGCGGTGGGCGCCCTCCCGGCCCGGCCCGCGGTCTCGGGCGGGACTGACACGCGCTGCTCGCGCGAGGCCGCCGGGGGGTCTCTGGCCGCGAGGAGCCCGCGAGGAAGTTCCGAGACCCGGTTCGGCGGCAGGGGCCTGGGAACCGCCCCGGCACCCCCGCTCGGCGGAGGAGAGGCGGCCCGCGCCCGAGGACCTGCGGGAGAGCCCGGGGCGAGGCGGGGAGGCTGCTGGGGGCGCAGCGCCCCTTGGAGGCCCGGCCTGGGCGTCCTGGGTGGCGGGCGGCGCCCTCGGGAGCTGAGCCCCCTGAGCCCGGGCGTCGCGGGGACCCTGGCCCTCCATCCTAGGGGCGGGGTTCGCGTGATCCTTGGGATTCCACGGCTTGTTACTATTTTGTGTCAAGATCTCCATCTTGGGCCTCCCTGGGGGCGCACGGGGTGAAGCACCCCACTGTGGAGCTGTCCGCAGCCTCTGCAGCGCGGGTTGGATCCCCCGCCTGCCAGGGAGCTCCCCACATGGCGCGCAGGCCTCTCCTGCCGCCCGCTGCTCCCCTCGGCGGTGCGTTTCAGTCAGTCCGCCTGTTCTGCTCCCCGCTCTGGTTCTGGTGGATCCTCTCACCGCCCGCACCTCTGGCCTGTGCCCGGCTCTATGCATAGATAAATAAATCTTTAAAAAATAAGAAAAAAAGATCTCCATCCTGGTGAGAATAGAATCCGCAAGGGAGTTGAAACCAGAAGTTTTTAGGTTTTGGTTCTTCTGCCGCTGAGGGTGTGGAGGCTGCTTGCCCCAGGCGCTGCCCCGGCCACTGCCAGGAAACCCCACCCAGATCCCCGGAGCGGTTTGAAACTGAGTAGTAATTGACATATAGGTGCAGAGAAGCACCTGTATTTAGTACACTTTATTTATTTATTTATTTTTAAACATTTATTTATTGACTGATACACGCACTGGGCACAGTCAGAAGCGCGGGAGGGTGAGAGGATTCACCAGAGCCAGAGCGGGGAGCAGAGCAGGCAGAAGGACCGAAGCACACTGCTGAGGGGAGCAGCGGGCGGCAGGAGAGGTCTGCGCGCCATGCGGGACCCTCCTCCGGGGCCGGGGAGCAGCCGGGGATCGAACCGGCGCCGCAGAGGCCGCGGGCAGCTTCGCAACCCAGCGCTCAACCGCTGCGCCAGCAGGGGAGGCCCTGTATTTAGTACACTTTAAAAGAAGAAAAGCACCAGCACTTGCGCTGTCCTGAAGATGTTTATGAATAAATTGGGGAAAACATATATATATGTATATATATACTGTCATAATTTATCACAGAACTCTGAAAATGTGTATCAAGTTGAATGTGAATCGAAGAGTGAAAAATGGTAAATTGCATATCTGACAACTTAAGCTGCATTTCCACATGTTTTCTAAGTTTGTCTATAAAGAATGAATATGTCCCAACTCCGAGGACTATTATTGCTGTTTAGAACTATATACTTGGAGACTGGGACTGAGTATTGTTATTCTTGAGTGGACAGCGTGCTCGTTTCTATTCGGAAATGCCAAGATCCTGCTTGTACTTACATGTCGTTTCGCTGGGATTGAGAACAGGTAGGAATTAGGGTTCGGACACACTGATTGCGTGATCTCCAGTCTTCACCACCCTGGCTGCAGGCAAGACCTTCTCTCCGAAGGACATTATGTGACTGCCTTAGTCGGGATTTTGCAGAGACGCAAAGCCAAGAGGATACAGATCTTCTACAACAGGCTCTCTAGTAAGACAGACCATATACACCACATTGTAGGAACTTACCCCTGCAGTTATGAAGACCGGAAAGGATTACAGCCGGTTATCTGCAAGCTGGAAAACCAGTGTTTTCAGTCTCACCTTAAGGCCCAAGAATGCAGAGGCTGGTTCACATCCAGAGAACCAGGAGTGTGGCCGCCCACAAGCAGGGGTGATGCTGTCCCAGCTCAAGGTGAGGACCGATCGACCCACCAGATTGTATGGTGCCCACCCATGTCGGGAGGTGGGTCTTTCTCCTTGATCTACCACACAAATGCTAATCTCTCCTGCAAACACCTGCACATAAATGTGCAGATCCAATGTTTTACTTGTAGCCCAGTCAAACGGACACTTTTTCATCACTGAGATGTTAGAGTATCTATCTAAAATTAATCCTGGGAATCACAAACTGAATGTAGAGACGGACTCACTTGCCTAGCCTACTCAAGGATAAGCTGATGTTTTTTATTTTTAAGATTTATTTATTTATGCATACAAAAGAGGACTCACCAGAAGCAGAGTGGGGAGCAGAACAGGCGGATCTACTGAGATACACTGCTGAGGGGAGCAGCGGGGAGATAGGAGAGGTCTGCTGCGCCATGTGGGTCAGTTCCCTGGGCAGGGATCGAATGCATGCTGCAGTGGCTGAGGATAGCTTCATAGTGGTGAGACTTAACCCTTGAGCCACCAGGGAGGCCCAGATGTTTTATTATTTTATTTTTTTTTAAGATTTATTTATATATGCATACAAGAGCTGGGGTACAGGCCAGCGATGTAGGGGGTGAGAGGATTCACCAGAGACAGAGTGGGGAACAGAACAGGCAGACTGACTGAAATACACCGCTGAGGGGAGCAGCGGGTGAGTCAGGAGAAGTCTGCTTCTTCGCCATGTGGGTTTCTCTCTGGCCGGCCGGGGATCGAACTTGTGCTGCAGAGGCTGCAGATTGCTTTATAGTGTGGTGCTTAAGCCCTTGCGCCACCAGGGATGCCCCCCAGATGTTTTATTTTTTAAATGAACAGCACATTACTGATATTGGTGCTGCCCCTTTGAATCCCTTCCAGGTCACACACCCTCCAGCCCTCATGGCCCTGAAGCATCCTCCCCAAACACTGAACCTTCAAAAACCTTTTCCTATATTGTTGGTCTTGTAACCTGTGAGATTTAGTCATCTGCTCTGATTGAAAATGATTGCTGTTTAATAGTTTCAAGAAAATTGTCAAGAAATTAATGTTAAGGTACTTTGTCAGAACCTGCCAAATGGAGTTACAAGTTTGAATACTCGTGATTAATGTGACAAGTAACTCATCAAGAGATTTTGAATAGAGTTGATGAAAGGTGTGCTTGAAATTAGGAAAAATGATCAGTTGTACGAGTGGGATTATGTTCGTGCGCTCCTCTTCAATCTGTCTTGGTGATTTCTCACCCAAGGAGCGAGACTTGCTTCTGATCGTCAGCCACTGCCTATTGTCACCCTCGCACGGGTGACAAGGAGGAAGTGCTGGAACGTGAGCCAACTGATTCTGCATGGGAGACGCCCGAAGAAACCGTGTCCACTATTTACAACTTCTGAGGGTCCTATTGTTGGGGGGAAAGGACGTCCTGAACGAACTTCACAGAACGGTTTTATGGGCCCCACCCCCACCCAGACCAGAGAGCCAAGATACCCAGGACTACAAACATCACAATGTCATCCCCACCAACAGGAGGATACCAGGCCCTGTGGGCGGAGCCAGTGAAGCAGACAGACTTGGTGTATAACCAGACATGTGGGTTTTGGGGGTGCTCGGTTTTTCAGCAACTTTCAGCGTGCTATTGGGGGTTCCAGATCGGGGTTCCAGATCAGCGACACTGGTAGGACGCATTCACCAATTTCTCTCTTTCTCCCTGAGTTATTCATTTTTCATTTCCTGTTTTTGCAAATAAACCCTCTATTACCCTTTTGTGTGTGCCTGCATTGAGTCTCAGTATAAGTCCCTTTAAAGCGCGTGCGGGAGGAACCACAGTCAGGCCACCCATTTCATATTGGCGTTGCCCTGTAACGCTATTAGTGAAGATAAAGCTCAAAACAGTCTGTGATTTTTTTTTAAGATTTATTTATTTATTTATGCAAGCACTGGGAACAGTCAGAAGTGGGGGAGGGTGAGAGGATTCACCAGAGCCAGAGCGGGGAGCAGAGCAGGCAGAAGGACCGAAGTCCACTGCTGAGGGGAGCAGCGGGCGGCAGGAGAGGTCTGCGCGCCTTGCGGGACCCTTCTCCGGTGGCCGGGGAGCAGCCGGGGATCGAACCGGCGCTGCACAGGCTGCGGGCAGCTTCGCAACCCAGCGCTCAACCGCTGCGCCACCGGGGAGGCCCCAGTCTGTGTGATCTTAAGGGCAAAGCTCCAAACATTTTGTTACCACCTCAACGAAGTGGCGCTTGAGATGAGAGTGGTGACCTGAGTCTCCCTGACTGAGGACATGCTGAGGGACCGAGCATGAGCAAGAAGAGGGATGCCTGTGGAGCTCTTTAATGGGAGGAACCTGGACACAATAAGAATGTAGCCAGGTCTCAGGAACACCGAATTGGGGTGACTCTTTTTTTTTTTTTTTTAAAGTTATTATTGATAATTGTCTCTTTTTTTTTTTTTTTAAAGATTTATTTATTTTTATACAAGAACCGGGGTACAGACCAGATACACGGGAAGGTGAGAGGATTCACCAGAGACAGAGCGGGGACAGAACAGGCAGACTGACGAAATACACTGCTGAGGGGAGCAGTGGGCGAGTCAGGAGAGGTCTGCCGCGCCATGTGGGACCCTCACCCGCAGGCTGGGATCGAACCGGCACCGCCGAGGCCGCGGGCAGCTTCACAGAGCTGCGCTCAACCACCTGCGCCACCAGGGGAGGCCCTGGGGTGACTCTTTCTGCCTGTCTCTTACCTGCTCTCTGCCTGCCTGCTTCGTCTGGCACGCTGCTTCTCCTTTCTCCAAATTGTGGAAGCATGGCTACTCAAAACCCACTGACATCCTCCTGGTGTGCCCCAGAGTGGTGCTGATACCCGTGGCCCCATGTCAGAGCACCCCCAGTGCTGAAAATCACCTGCCCGTGCCTGGGCCAAGGGTGACTCCAGCTGCATCTCATCCTCGGACCCGCCAGCATTGCCTGGCGTTCACACGACCGCACAGCGTGCGTGAGTGACAGTCTGAAGGGAAGGGAAAAGAGCTTTACAGAAAGGGAGGAGCATTTAGTAGAGAAGAAAAGCCAAGACCAGAGCGCAAGATAACGCCCAGATGAGCAGTCACAGACCAGCCATTCTGGGCACTAAAGACAAACAAGCTGTGACAGCAGTAGCTTTGAAAGCAAAGCCTGTCTGGGGAGAAGGACACCACAGAAACAGCCCTGGGCACGTGAGGGCACCAGCCTCGCTTCTCTCCCCGGAATTTGCAGGAGAGGGGCCGTGGGGATGGTGGACAAGAACAGAAAGACTGGAAGGGAGGTGCCCCAAGACCAGAACCTGACTCACAAGGAGGTGGGGGTAGAGGAAAATAACATGACCATTAACCTAGCTGTAGGGGTCAGACCCTGAGGCGCCAGTGCCTTGTCACAAGGCACAAGACCCAAGCAGGATAAGACTGCTATAGGGAGCGGAGCACAGACCTGAGGGTGAAGATATGGAGATTGGGCCCACCCTGGAATCTCCGGTCCCCTTTGGACTCTGCATGGTTATCCAAAATCTGCAACAAACTGAAGGCTCGCAAGGAGTGACACCTCCCAAACAGAAAAGGACTGTATCAGTACAGTCGCTGCACAGGCTGGGGGCAGCACTCCCACTGCCCACCTGTGCCTATGTGGGTGCCACTTTTTACCAACTCTCCCTTCGCAGGGCAGCAGCTTTCTGGCTGCCCATGACCTGCACCTGCCGGGACTCCGGGACTTCGCCTCACTGACCCCTCAGCAGGGCAGCTCTCTCAAGGCTGCCTGCCTGCAACCACGCAGGCCTCTCTCAGCAAACCTGTCCCTTTGGGGCAGCTTTAACTGTTTTATCTCTAAGTGTCTTTAACTGTTTTATCCCTTCCCTAATCGACCTGCCCTTTCAATGTAACTACCGTCTCTGTCTCGTGGAGAAACTGCCTGGGAAACTCGCCGTGTCCTGCTGAACAGGAGGCTCTGGGGAAACCTTTCCCAGAGTGAACCCAAGGACCCAGCATTCAAAAAACCTCATCAGGGACACTTTCACTTTTTACACCCCTATAGCGTTTGGGTTTGTTAGGAAGAGATGCAATGTGTAGTGGATCAAACTGTTGTAGAGCAACCCCGATACAAAACGGGGTGCCTGACTGTGGGTCCTCACCCGCGCGCTTAAAAGGACTTATCAATGCTCTACTGCAGGCACACGTGAAAGGTTAATAAAAGGTTTATTTACAAGGGAAGAGGAAATGAGGAAATGGACAGCTCTGGGAGAAAAGTGGGAGACAAAGTTTTAAATGAGTCCTACCCGATCCGCCGATCAGGAATCCCAAAATGGCGCGCTCAGAGTTCGCCGCCAGCCAGGAGAGGTGAAGCCAGGAGGCGAGTGATAGCGAGCCAGAGAGAGCCCAAGGCCCACGTGTTTGGTTTTTATATCCAACCTGGCTGCCCAACTCCACCCTCAGGTCCCAGCCACCCTCCCTTGGTGGTGATGGGATTTGTCTTTCCCAGAGTCTTGATGGTTTTAGTCTGGAGTGGGGGTGGCGTCCACAAAGCCTGTATGGGATTAACTCAGACATCATTTCCCCCTAACAAAACCTTGCGTAGAAATAACAAAGGTGGAAGACCCAAGCTCCCTTGACAGTCTTTTAAGCAGCAGTAACAGGGGGCTAGTATGTTCTGGGCAACACAGAGGGTCGTGAGTGATGAAAACCACACTGGGATGTGCGCACTGGCACGCAGCCTACTCTGCAGGCCCGAGATGAAGAGAGAATCGCTGAGCACACTCTGGGGCAGTCTGCAAGAGCCATAATATCCGAGCAGTGGAGTTGGCTGGGTCCTGACACCAGGTGACAATGGGCCTTGGAGTCTAGAGAGGCAAGAAAGAAAGATAGTTGATTAGGGGAACCCCAGGAAGAAAAAGTTGAGCGGGGATAGTTCAAGTATTTGTAAGGACTGGGTTGTTTAGATAGCGCTGGAGCCCCTAACTCAAAAATAACGCAAATGGGGCAAGGGTGTGAATGAACGTGGTTCAAGGAGCAAAGGCAGGACGCCAAGTGCCAGGAGCTGCCCCAGGGACACTGAGGAGGCATGGCCGTTGCCGGGAAGGTAGAAGAGCCACAGCCCTTTTAACAAATTAAAAAATCGCCAGCTGCTACTTTAAGTGGAGGCAGCATTTCACGTTAGAACCTCTCTGTTCTGTGTGAAGAATCAATGGAGTGATTTCTTTTAGTTATGTAAATGCAAGAAGAAAGGGACGCCCTCACCCTCTATTTTGAGGCTGGACAAAAGCTGTCTTGGCGATGGCTTTTGATATGCAAATCTTCAGGGACAATAAGAAGCCTCCTGGGTAGAGAGGAGTCAAGACCTTGACCTCTTCTCTTTTGATATTTCAATTTATCACACTCTGTTTCATAGACTGAGATGGTCCAACTGATAGCTTCTGGCAATGAAAGAACAGCAAAGGCTCCAGGGATTAGCTAAGAAGAAAGGGACATTTGGGGGTGGGGCCAGGCCTAGGGGGGCAGCAGGTGCCTCTAAAGGAAGCTGTGCGCCCCGCTCCCTTCTTACTTGTCTTCGAGGGTGCGTTTCCCAAGCTAAGCTAAAATGCTGTAGCTTTGGGAGCCCAAACCATGAGAGACCTGTGTCCCTGGTATAGGCGCAAAGGAAACATGGAGCCCAGGGCTAACTAGTAGCGGGTTCACTGCACCAGCGCTGACTCAGCGGATTCGCATCCGAAGGCCGAGCCCATGTCGGAGGTCAGGGGCTGCTGATGCGCAGTGTCAGTCTCTGCAGGCTTCCACTGGGTCTGCATTGGCAGCTGTGCATGGTCAGATGTGACTGACTACACAGCAAGGTGAGTTGCATATAAGGAGTGAGTCAAGGGTCAGCAGTCACAGGGCCCCCCCCAGGTCCATTCTGCCTCGTGGCGGTACATGGTCTAACATGAAGCAAGAATCCTATCGGGGACTGAGTTGAATACCAGAAGCTGATCAAAAGGTTGTGACTAAACCCCCCAGGCTGCTGGTCTTAGGTTGCCATGCTTCACCCCAAGTGGACTAGCTTGTTTGTAGGCAGAAGTCACAACCCCACATGAGGGCCGTTAGCAGGCCCCTCTGCTCCTCGGATTCTCTTTAGCAGCCAAGCAGTGGGGGCAGAGAACAGCCTTCTTTGGAATATGGAAGTATCTACGTTTTTTTTTTTTAAGATGTATTTATTTATTATTTATACTGGCATTGGGTACAGTCAGAAGTGCGGGAGGGTGAGAGAATTCACCAGAGCCAGAGCGGGGAGCAGAGCAGGCAGAAGGACCGAAGGACACTGCTGAGGGGAGCAGCGGGCGGCAGGAGAGGTCTGCGCGCCATGTGGGACCCTCCTCCGGTGGCCGGGGAGCAGCCGGGGATCGAACCGGCGCTGCAGAGGCTGCGGGCAGCTTCGCAACCCAGCGCTCAACCGCTGCGCCACCGGGGAGGCCCAGTATCTAGGTTTTTTAATAATTCCGGGGGAAATTCCAAAACAGACTTAATTCACTCAATCCTAAGTAGAAATGATCAGCATTCAATAGAGATGAACTAGATGTAATTTTAAGAAGGCACAATCCAATTGCGGTTTGTTTTTTTCTTTTGGGATTGTGATTTTAACCAAGACACTTAAGACTTAGTGATTGCAAGATATTCTGCCTGAGCATCTGTGCTTTAATACAAGAGAGGGAGTTGGGGGCGTTGTTATCACCTCAGAGTGGCGAGGTGGGAACGGTTCCACATGGGATGCAGGCGGGCACCAAGTTGTGCTTGCGTGGTCCTTAGAAGAAAGTTTGATGTCCTGCGCCTGGAAGGCTGAACCAGCCCTGAGAGATTCTCGGCGCTGAGCTGGGTCACGAGCCAACGTCCCAATGGGATTCACAAAAAGGTGGGATGGTGCCAAAGGCTCTAGCTCTTCCCTCTACTTGCAGGGAAGCGGCCAGCAGGTGTTCTTTGCTTCTGCCACCAAAATGACAAAAGGAAGTGTCAGTCAATTTAAATGTAAAATTAGCAGCTCAGGACAGTCTTCAACAACTTTGGGGTTTCCGTTCCGGTAAAGGCTTTATTAAAAGGAGAAATTGCCTCTGTTCCCAGAAGGCCCATTTCTTGTGGTTTGTGACCAATTTTCGTGAGAGGGGAGATATGTATTGTTCAGGAAACCCAGTAGCAAAACACCAGCTTTATGGTTCAGCTGAGCATGGTTTCTAGCATAAAAATCAGGTCACCCACTGAGACAGTAGGGCCGATGCCATCGCGATTTCTAAATGCAGGTTGGGTACTAGTGACTTGGAAACCAGGTAAAAGTAAGCACTTTAGATCTAAGTAAAGTTTGTCCAGTCTCTGAGCAGAACCCAGAAGAACCTGTCAGGGTAAAAACGTGCATCCTTTCTGAAGCTGGTGGGACAGACTTCTCCTGTCTCCTGAAGTGTGGGAGGGACACTTCGCTCTGGCAGTGCTGGGAGGGATTATTCACAGACACCGCCACCAAGGAGGCACTCTGGGGGAGTTACGTGAAACCAGGAACTGAGTGTCCTTGATGGCGAGGCACTTCTGGAAAGTTCCAAAATGGAACTTCTCATTCCTGTGAAGAAAATATCTACGAATGGGCTAGTGAAATAACTGATTACCCTCAGGATCATCCAGAATGCTTTTGTTTATGTTTTTTTTTTTTTTTAAGATTTATTTATTTATCTATACAAGCACTGGGTACAGTCAGAAGCGCGGGAGGGTGAGAGGATTCACCAGAGCCAGAGCGGGGAGCAGAGCAGGCAGAGGGACCGAAGGACGCTGCTGAGGGGAGCAGCGGGTGGCAGGAGAGGTCTGCGCGCCATGTGGGGCCCTCCTCCGGAGGCCCCAGAATGCTTTTGAGCTAGAACTTAGATTAGTACGAATTATGTTTAAAAGTTGCAGGTGGGAGCCTCCCCTGGTGGCGCAGCAGCGGTTGAGCGCTGGGTTGTGAGGCTGCCTGCAGCCTCTGCAGCACCAGCTTGATCCCTGGCCACTGGGCGAGGGTCACACACGCACACGCACACGCACACACACACAAGTTGCAGCTGGGGAACATAACACATATTATTTGCAAATTATCTTGGATAAGATGCAGCTTCTGTTTTTAACAGTGATGCAGCATAGTGTAGATGAAAAAGAGTATAAAAAGTGAATCGGCTTCTAAGGGTTTGCTTTTGTTTGGGGTGTACTTTTTCCTCATTAAATCTTAAATCCAAAGTGGCCATTTTCGTTAGTGTGTGTTTTAAATGCTCATTACAATGTGGCTGTCATTTCTTTAAGTGCTCATTGGTAGAAGTTGGTAGGAAAATTCTAAGAACCAAGAAGGGAGTCCAGCTTTCCAAGTATTGTAAATACTTTAGACATTCCTTATCAGTATGAGGAACTTCCATGGAAGAAGAGTTTGCATAGTAAAGCAAACTTTTGAAATTTTGTAAAGGAAACACAGATGTACATGCTTATGTCCATGGATGGGTGTTAAGTTATTTGATGTAGGTTTGGGTTTTGGAGATTTGCTTGTAAAATCAGTAATGGAAAACACAAGAACCTTTCCTCATCTTCAAGATAATAAAAGGTAGCCTCTGAAGCCTTGTGTGTAATATATGCCAGTGAGAAGTAATTACTGACTTTGGTTCAGTAAGTCATGCATACAATAGAATATTATGCAGCGATTAAAATGATGTGTTGAAAGTATATTTAGTGACAATAAGCGAAATTCACAACCGAATAAACCGGGCAAGTAAATACTCTGAATGGTACGGTCCAGTTTTGGTTAAAAAAAATTATAGACGCATATGCACAGGGATAGACGTGATACATAAGTACAGTCATTGGGGGCCGACTTCCTTTTTCCTTATGTGTCTATACATTTTTAAGTTTATTACCTGACTTTATTACACTGTTTGCATGGCTTCTACAGCGGAACGCCGCTATTGAAAAGGAAAAAGAAAAAGGGAAAAAGAGGGGCGCTCGCGGCGCAGCGCGGGGCGTGGTGGCAGAGGGGGGTGAAGGGGTCCCGAGGGACAGCCCCGCGCCGCGAAGAAGCGGACCCCGGGCCCCGCCCGCGGACGAGCCCGCCTGCCCGCCCGGGAGCCGCCGGGAGGGGCCTCCCGCGCTTTCACCGCCAGACGCGGGCGGGCGGGCGCGCGGGCGGGCTGAGGGGGCGCCGAGGAGAGGCGCGGGCCGCGCGCTAAGCTCCCGCGACTCCGCCGCGCGCCCGCAGCCCCCGCGGCCCGCGACCACCCGGCTGCACCGCGGCGCGGGGGGCGCGGGGGGCGCGAGGGGGGCGCGGGGGGCTCCCGGGCCCGCCACAGCGGGAGGTGCTCGGCGGCCGGGCGCCCGGACCAGCGCGGTCGCCTCCGGCGCGGGGACGAGCGGCGCCGCCCGGACCCTGCCCGCCCGCGGGGAGCGGCGGGGGCCGTCGCGGCGCCGGCTCCGGGCGGCTCCGGAAACCCGGCCCTCGGCGCGCGGGCGGGAAAACGGCGTCCCGGCGGCCGGAGCCCCGGGCCGCGCCCCGCCCCGCCGGCCGCGCGACCGTCCCGGCGGCGCAGGGCCCGCCCCGGCCCGGGCCCGGTGGGGACAAGCCGGGCCGCACAGCCGCGCGGACGAGGCTGCGGAGAGGCCGCGCCGGGCAGGGCCGCGGGCCCGACGCCCGGGACCGGCGCGGGCGGGGGCTGCGCGCCACGTGCGCGCCGGCGGGGGCGGGGCGAAGCGCCCCGGAGGCGGGACCGCCGCGGGGCGGGGCGAAGGCCGGGGGCGGGGCGCCGTGGGGCGCGGGCGGGGCGGGGCTAAGGTCGGGGGCGGGGCGCCGTGGCGCGCGCGGGCGGGGCGGGGCTAAGGTCGTGGGGCGGGGCGCCGTGGCGCGCGCGGGCGGGGCTAAGGTGGGGGGCGGGGCGCCGTGGCGCGCGCGGGCGGGGCGGGGCTAAGGTCGTGGGGCGGGGCGCCGTGGCGCGCGCGGGCGGGGCGGGGCTAAGGTCGTGGGGCGGGGCGCCGTGGCGCGCGCGGGAGTGCCGGGGCTAAGGTCGTGGGGCGGGGCGCCGTGGCGCGCGGGGCGGGCTAAGGTCGGGGGCGGGGCGCCGTGGCGCGCGCGAGACGGGGCTAAGGTCGTGGGGCGGGGCTAAGGTCGTGGGGCGGGGCGCCGTGGCGCGCGGGGGCGGGGCGGGGCTAAGGTCATGGGGCGGGGCGCCGTGGAGCGCGGGGCGGGGCTAAGGCCGTGGGGCGGGGCGCCGCTTGCGCTCGCGAGCAGGGGCGGGGCTAAGGCTGGGGGCGGGGCCGGGCCGGAGGCTGCCGGGGGCGCGAGGCGGGCGTCACGGAACCCGGGGCCGAACGCTCCTGTTCCTCCTCCGCGCCGAGGGAGCCAGGGCGTCCTCTTCTTTTCTGCGGTCGCTCGCCCCCACCCTCCGCGCCACCGCCCCGCCCCGCCCCGCCCCGCCCCGTCTGGACTCCGCCCCCGCCGCAGCCCCGCCCCCGCCGCGGCTCCTCCCCGCCGAGGCTCCGCCCCCGCCGTGCAGCCCCGCCCCGCCGCAGCCCCGCCCCGCCGCAGCCCCGCCCCCGCCGCGGCTCCGCCCCCGACGAGCAGCATGGCGGCCGTGGAGACGCGCGTGTGCGAGACGGACGGCTGCAGCCGCGAGGCCAAGCTCCAGTGTCCCACCTGCATCAAGCTGGGCATCCAGGGCTCGTACTTCTGCTCGCAGGTGCGCGCTCCCCGGCGCCGGCGCTCCCCGCGCCTCCTCTGCCGCCGGCCGCGGACGGGCCGCGCGGGCGCGCGCGGGCTCTGGGCCGGGGCTCGGCGCGGGTCTCCCGGCGGCCCCGCACGGCCTGGGCCCGGCGGGCTGCGCGCTGTGCGGCCTCCCAGGACCGGCGTGGCTGCGGGCACAGGCGTGCGGGCTCCCGGGACAGGTGGGGCTCCCGGGGCCGGTGGGGCTCCCCGGCGCAGGTGGCGCTCCCGGGGCCGGTGGGGCTCCCCGGGGCAGGTGGGGCTCCCCGGGGCCGGTGGGGCTCCCCGGCGCAGGTGACGCTCCCGGGACAGGTGGGGCTCCCGGGGCCGGTGGGGCTCCCCGGGGCAGGTGGCGCTCCCGGGACAGGTGGGGCTCCCGGGGCAGGTGGGGCTCCCGGGGCAGGTGGGGCTCCCCGGGGCAGGTGGGGCTCCCCGGGGCAGGTGGCGCTCCCGGGACAGGTGGGGCTCCCGGGGCAGGTGGGGCTCCCGGGGCAGGTGGGGCTCCCCGGGGCAGGTGGGGCTCCCCGGGGCAGGTGGCGCTCCCGGGACAGGTGGGGCTCCCGGGGCAGGTGGCGCTCCCGGGGCAGGTGGGGCTCCCGGGACAGGTGGGGCTCCCGGGACAGGTGGGGCTCCCCGGGGCAGGTGGCGCTCCCGGGGCAGGTGGGGCTCCCCGGGGCAGGTGGCGCTCCCGGGGCAGGTGGGGCTCCCCGGGGCAGGTGGCGCTCCCGGGACAGGTGGGGCTCCCCGGGGCCGGTGGGGCTCCCGGCGCAGGTGGGGCTCCCGGGGCCGGTGGGGCTCCCGGGGCCGGTGGGGCTCCCGGGGCCGGTGGGGCTCCCGGGACAGGTGGGGCTCCCCGGGGCAGGTGGGGCCCCCCGGGGCAGGTGGGGCTCCCCGGGACAGCTGGGTCTCCCGGGACAGGTGGGGCTCCCGGGGCAGGCGGGGTTCCCCGGGACAGGTGGGGTTCCCCGGGACAGGCGGCGCTCCCGGGACAGGTGGGGCTCCTGGGACGGGTGGGGCTCCGCGAGGCTGGCGTGCCAGGAAGGACAGTCAGTCCCTGGTCCGGGTTGGAGGGGCCCACACCGCCGCACAGGGAGGGGGGACTTGGGAAGGGAGGGAGTCACGACCCAGCCCCCCCTTTGCCTCTGTCCTAACTCCTGAGGTTGGCAGAGCAGCTTTGGGGGGGGACAGGGGTCTGTATGATACATTCTTTTCCTTTGGCACCTCAAATCCTAAATTTAGAAAGCCACGTTACAGAATTTCCCCCTGACTGCAAAAGACCGTTCTTTGGAGGGTTTTGCCTCCAAGCCGCGGTGTCTGAGCAAGTTTTGTGCAGTGCAGCAAACCTGCAGCGCCGGACCCTGACTGAGCGCTGGGCTCCTGCTGCCTTTCCACACTCCCCTGGCGGGGTGTCCCAGCTGCCCGGACTTGTCAAGAGAGGCACGTGAATGTGTAATTACTGCGTTAGAGTGTCAGGAAGAGCAGAGGAGGAAGGCCCAGAGGCCCTGCCCTTGTCAGTTCCTGTACCTTTGAACCAGTCCAACTACCTTGGAGCTCCAGTCTCCCGCGTGTGGTTCCTTCACAGAGTTCACAAGGTTGTTCTGGGGCTTCTGTTATCCAGCAAAAGTGGAGTGCTGACATAATGTAAGGGTTTCGGCTTTTTTTAAAAGATGCCAGTAGGGTTTCACACTTCCATATATAAAAATGTTAAAGACTAGAGTGGCAACAAATACATAGGAGTAATAAATGCAGGTAATATGACTGTCTGAAACGGGAAATGTATGTCGAAAGGCGTGTGTAACGTAAGCATAAATAAGGTTCGCGTGGAAGTCACCCTGAGCGAGGGCCGCTGTGCTGTGCAGGTCTGTGGGCTGTGCTCCTTGCCCTTGTCAGTATCATCTGGAAAAAGTGGCACATGGAGAAGGTTGCTTGATTTAAAAATAGCGTTGAGCTTACTCCACATACTTGTATGAGTCCTTTGTGCTTCTTGAAAATAATTTTCGAATTCTAAATTGTTGAGGGCTTTGAGGGACCTGTATTTTAAAAGAAAAAATATTGAGCTAGGTAGAGTAGCGTGGTTTGCTTTGCCTCCAAATTAGGTGGCATTTTGTAATGCTCAGTAGACTCCCCTGTGCAGACGTTCGCCTGCTTAGGTTTTGAAAAGATACTGTGAGACCATGTTCATCAAGGGCAGAAACAACTGTGGGTGCTGGGGCTTGTGGAACAAAGCCCGCCCGGTCTGTGCAGGTACAGCGGGACTGCTCAGGGTGGTGGGGCTGGAGGTGTCTCGTGCTGGCTTCTGCAGGTTGTCCAGTTGTCTGTGTGCTGACCTGCAGTCAGGTGCTTACTGAATAGCTCCCAGGCTGTCTCTCTCTTTTCTTCACCACCCCCACCATTTTTTCATTTCTCATCAAGTCACTTGTAGGGATCTCTTAAAATTTCTCTCCTGTAATTCCCCACTTTGAGATAATACCCATGAAATTAACCACACAAAGCCTTTTCGAGCAGAAGTTATTTTCCCCCTGACATAGCACAGTTGATCACTTACCCCACCTGTTACAAATGCTCTCTCCTGGAGTGTAGGATTCCAGCCTCTTTGCCTGGACACCTCTTATGCGTTCAGTCTCTTTTTTTAAAATTTTTTTTATTCATTCATACAGGTCAGATGCGCGGGAGGGTGAGAGGATTCACCAGAGACAGAGCAGGGAACAGAACAGGCAGACTGACGAAATACACTGCTGAGGGGAACAGCGGGCGAGACAGCAGAGGTCTGCCGCGCCATGTGGGATTCTCACAGGCTGATCAGGATCTAACCTGCGCTACAGAGGCTGCGGACAGCTTCTCAGTGTGGCGCTCAACCAGCTGGGCCACCAGGGGAGGCCCCTCAGTCTCGTTCTTTTGGTCTGTGAGCGCCTGTGTTTGTACACTTGTCTTCACCTAGAATGTCATCTGCCTTCTGAGATCTTTTTTTACTCCCAACTTGAGATTTTGGTCCAATCATGGACCTTTTCTTTTTTTTTTTTTTGTTTAAAGTTTTATTTATTTATTTATACAAGAACCGGGGTGCAGGGCCTCCCCGGTGGCGCAGCGGTTGAGCGCTGGGTTGCGAAGCTGCCCGCGGCCTCTGTGGCGCTGGTTCAATCCCCGGCTGCTCCCCGGCCACCGGAGGAGGGTCCCGCATGGCGCGCAGACCTCTCCTGCCGCCCGCTGCTCCCCTCAGCAGTGTATTTCGGTCCCTCTGCCTGCTCTGCTCCCCGCTCTGGCTCTGGTGAATTCTCTCACCCTCCCGCGCTTCTGACTGTACCCAGTGCTTGTATAAACAAAAACAAAACAAACAAATAAATAAATAAAAACATGCCTCTATTAAAAAAAAAAAAAAAAAAAGAACCAGGGTGCAGTCAGAAGCACGGGAGGGTGAGAGAATTCACCAGAGCCAGAGCAGGGAGCAGAGCAGGCAGACTGACGAAATACACTGCTGAGGGGAACAGTGGGCGTGAGAGGTCTGAAGAGGTCTGCGCTCCATGTGGGACCCTCGCCGGCGATCGAACCGGCGCTGCAGAGGCTGCGGGCAGCTTCGCAGCCCAGCCCTCAGCCGCTGCGCCACCAGGGGAGGCCTGACTTTTTCTTTTTAAAGATTTATTTATGCATACAAGAACTGAGTTACAGGCCAGAGGTGCGGGAGGTGAGAGGATTCACCAGAGACAGAGCAGGGAGAAGAACAGGCGGATCCACTGAAACACACTGCTGAGGGGAGCTGCGGGGAGACAGGAGAGGTCTGCTGCGCCATGTGGGTTGCTCCCTGGCCGGCCTGGGATTGAATTCGTGCTGCAGAGGCTGTGGAGAGCTTCATAGTGCTGTGCTTAACCCCAGGGCAACCAGGGAGGCCCAGATTTTGTAAATTTTTTAAGGATGGAGGCAGTGCATTCATTTTTGTGTTTTTCTACGTGCCTTGCACACAGTAGGCCCTGCAGTCATTAAATGGAAGGAAAGAGGTTGATCTATCTGGGGGTGAGCACAGAGCATCAGCTCCTTTGTGTGTTCACAAACCCAGGACAGTTGCCGTGTTGCCCTTAATTAAAGCATCCTGAGAAGTGAGAAAACTGAGTGATTTGCAACCCCTAGAAGGCATAAGCGCTTCGAGTCAGTTAATTGTCACTGGAACAAGACTGAGTGTGAGTCGGGCCTGGTCAGTCTTAGCTGCCACATCTGGTGAATTGTCAGTTTGGGGAGAGGGCTGCTGGCGTGTCTGCGCGGGGCGTCTGGGAAGAGCGCGTGCCTGGCGCCCAGCAACAGTGCAGTGAACAGACGGCCCCACGCCCGGCCTCGGTGTAGTCAGGGTTTAAAGTTGCCCAAGGAGAAGAGCCACCTGCCCGTGAACGTATTGGACCAGATCTTCCAGGAGAAGCAGTGGTCCATTGAGGTGGCTGCAGGGTCTGCCACCGGTGAGGGGTTGGCATCTTGCAGGCGGGCCGGAAGGTGAGGAAGGGACGGCAGCGCCGCGGGCAGCGTCCTGGAGACACCAGCCGCCCTCGGAGACCGTTCAGTGGCCACGTTCCTGGCCGCGCGGCATCTCTGAACGCGTCTTGTCATGGCATCAACACCATGTCCCACATTTGATTTCTCTGTCAGTCCCTCGTATCACCTGACGCCAGGCAGATGCTGTTGTACGTCGGGTGATGGGAGTAACTCTTCGTAGTGTCAGCGCAGGAGGAAGGTATAGAAAAGGTGGCTTTTTAAAAAGCAAAAGTAACTTTTTATAGTACAGCCTCGGGGAGTGCAGGTGGAGTACAGTTTCCAGTGACTGTTTCCTCCGGACAGCAGTCCCTAACCGTTTCTCTCTGGGGAATGCCAGACCCTGATTTTCGTGTTTGCTCTTTCAGGAATGCTTTAAAGGAAGCTGGGCCACTCACAAGCTGCTGCATAAGAAAGCAAGTAAGTACAGCTGCGGGGTCACGGCCAGCCGTGCTGAAAGGCAGAGCTGTGGCCTTTGCGTTCGCTGATCCGCCCAGGCACACCCCATGTGGCAGAGGAGGAGCGGGCGGCCACACATGGCTTTTCTTTGGGGTTAGTTTCCCCTTCGATGGCATTCTCTACCCAGGAGGGCACACAGGCGCACCTCGGCGGTGGGGGGGCTCTGGCTCCAGGCTGTTGCAACACAGCAGGCTGCACAACTCTTGTGTTGCTCTCAGTTGGGAAATTTTGCCTCAGTTAGATTTTATATTTCAAAATGGGCTCCCAGTGTCCTGGTGGTGTGGAGAGACTACGCCGTCCTTGAGGAGAGGGGTTCTGTGAGCTGCTCCTCCTTGATGCTGTGTAGAACCTAGAATATGTTCAGCTTGAGCCTTTCTCTGCAGACCCTGAGGCCTGTGAGAAGGGTCAGGCCTGCGGGACCGGGTGTGCTGCAATGGCCAGGAAGGGCTGGGTCTGGGCAGCTCTGGGGCTTCCAACAGTGAGATCGGGGCCGCCTCTGGGCCTGCCCTGAGCGTTCTCCCCTTCTCTCCTGCTCAGAAGATGAAAAGGCGAGGCGTGAAGTGTCGTTCTGGACGGTGGAAGGCGACGTCAACACTGACCCGTGGGCCGGCTACCGCTACACGGGGAGGCTCCGGCCCCACTACCCGCTGGTGAGCACCAGACCCCGCCACGCCCTCTTGAGCCTCTCCAGTTTTTACTTTCTTGAAAATGTTACATGTGATTTGTATTCCAGTAATAATTCCTAGAATCAGTATGGCGTTCACATTCTGGTTCTTTAGCTTTTATGTTTGATTCATTATTTGAAAGTTAGCAGGGACACTTGGCAATCATGGACAGAGCAGGAGCAACTTCGGAGGGAAGGTTTAAAACTCATTTAATCGTGGGCCTCCCCCGTGGCCTAGGGGTTAAGTCTCAGGCTATCAGCCTACTGCCTGAGTCCGTCCCCGGCCAGGGAGCTGACCCACACCGCGCAGACCTCTTCTGTCTCCCCGCCGCTCCCCTCAGCAGCCTAGTTCAGTCAGTCTGCCTGTTCCGCTCCCCACTCTGTCTCTGGTGAATCCTCTCACTCCCTGCACCTCTGGCCTGCACCCCAGCTCCTGTATGCATAAATAAAAACCAAAAACTTATTTTATCTTTAAAAAGCATGGGAAAAGTAGCTATTTCCTGCCTGTTGTGGTGGTGTGTATTTTTAAAAAGGGATTTCTCTTCATCTAGTTTCCTTTCTGCCACTTCACCTCTTCCTGTGGTATTGGTATCTATTGTCTTCCTTAGATATTTAAGTTCTCATTACTGATACTTTTTTCTTTAATGTGTCTTTGATTACAATTTCGGGGAAATAATCAAAATCATAAGTTTCTTCACGCCTCCCTGTAGCTATGGGGACAGGACTGTGCTGATTCCATTACTTTGAGACCTTATTTTTATTGTTGGTTTGTCAGGTTTTTTTTTTTTAAAGATTTATTTATGAATATAAGAGCTGGGGTGTAGGCCAGAGGTGCAGGGGAGTGAGGGGGTGAGAGGATTCCCCCAGAGAGAGCGGGGAGCGGAACAGGCAGATCCACTGAAATCCACTGCTGAGGGGAGCAGCGGGGAGACAGGAGGGGTCTGCTGCGCCATTTAGGTAGCTCCCTGGCCAGGTATGGAACTCGGGCTGCAGAGCCTGCTGATGGCTTCATAGTGCTGAGATTTAACCCCTGTGCCACCAGGGAGGCCCCCTATTTAATACTTGAGTGAAGTCTTTAGTGTTTTTCCCTCCAGTTTTATTTTCTTTGTTAATAAATTTTAATAATGAGAGCTGCTTAATATTTGAATCAGTTTTAATTCCCCTCTTGGATGTCATCAGATGCCAACCAGGCCGGTGCCAAGCTACATTCAGAGGCCAGACTACGCTGACCACCCGCTAGGTGAGCCCCCCTCCCCCACCACGCGCCCACGCCGGTCATGTCACAGGGGCCGGGCTTGTTGGATTTTCTTAGATAGCATCTTACTTGGGATTTCCGTATCACCATTTATTAAAAAAAGATAAATTTTTGTTTTGTCAGATACTGAAATAGTTACTATATTGACTTTAATACTTTTTAAAGGTATGGTTAATTTCAGTTAAGCTGATTTTATTAGTTAGGGCAAGATTTTCCAAACTTGTTTGGACTCTGGCCCAGCATGAGAAGCACATTTGCTGGCATCTGCGCACGAGCGGGGGTGTGCAGGATAACCCGGCCCCGCTTGGCGAGGCAGCTGGACGTTCGTGTCCCGTTTGGTAACACAGAGCAGGGCAGTGCAGCCCTGGGAGGGCCACAGGCGCAGGCTGAACCCCGGGAGGCTCCAGGTTGAAGGGACGCTCGAGACTGGCCAGCAGCTGCTCCATGAGGTGGCGCGGGCACGCCTGGGGACCACGCTGCTTACTGCGCCGCCTGCTGACCTTCTGAAGGTGCCGACTGCTAGCAGACCCCAGAATTTGTTCTTCAGAGTTCTCCTTGCAGTTTGTTCAGCAAGTTTCCCTTTCATATTGAAAATATTTTTTACAAAAGTCTGACCTGGGCCCTCCCAAATCACGCAAATCAGTGTCCAGTGAGACTTGTCAGTCATCAGCTGGGAGGCGGGTTTTCTCCTGGATACGGCAGCTCTCCGTTCATCTTGCTTTTGCTGACTGCTTTTCCTTTCCAGGAATGTCTGAATCTGAACAGGCTCTTAAAGGTACTTCTCAAATTAAATTGCTCTCCGCGGAAGACATAGAAGGCATGAGGCTGGTGTGCAGGGTGAGTCGGGGCTGCAGGGCCTGCACGCTCGGGTCGCTCGAGTCGAGGCGTGCTTGTTTTCTGTTAAAAAGCCGAGTTGAGGATTCATGTGGTTAGTGATCTGCCCTTGCTTGCTGGTCTGTTTTTTGTTTTTTTTTTTTAAAGAACTAGGTGTTCATGGTTTTCTGTCGTCTTGTTTTCGTGAGCGCCTACGGCTGCCCCGATGCCGGCAGAGCTGCTCTTGTGGGGTGGCTGTCCCCGTCGAGGGAAAATGCAGGCTGCACTGATGCTCATTTGGGAAATGACCCCTTGAGTTTTGATTCTGTACTTTAATCTGGAGAAGTCTGTGGTTCTGTCACTTCCTGTGGTTCTTTGAGGAACGTGTCGTCAGTCTTGTTCCCCGCACCCCCATTGAAAAGCGGGAAGGGTTTGCTCTCTCCACACGTGCAGGCCCCTTGGGCAGCCAGGCCTTGTCGTGAGCCTGCTCGCTCGCCTCCTCCCGTGTACCTGCACGTGTTTACTGATGGGCACTGGGAATGTATAAGTGGTTTTAAAATGAAAACTGGGGATGAAGATACTTGAGGTTGAATCTTGCATTAGTCACACTTTGCAATCTGCGACGCAGCCTCTGAGACAGCGTGGAGGTCACACTGCCCTGTGCTCCCCGCGGGGTGTCCCTCTCGTTGCAGCTGGCCAGGGAGGTGCTGGACATCGCAGCCGGGATGATCCAGCCGGGCATCTCCACCGAGGAGATCGACCACGCCGTCCACTTGGTGAGAACTTGGCTTTATTCTTTGAAAACAGGCTTGCGTTAGTTGATGTTTAAGTGAGCGTATGTTCTGAGGGTCCAGTCACTGGGCTGAGCTAATTTCAAAATAATTTTTGTTTTCTTTGAAAAATAGAAAGCACTCAACAGTCATTATTCTCATCTTTAAGTAACTGAAGTTTGGGAGGCACGTCAAACAGCTTGTGTCCGAAACCGCATTTTACAGCACTTCAGCTTTTTATAAAATGACTGATTTCATCAGTGCTTCAAATGCCATGCCAGTACCTGCACTGCATGTTCTGAAATAAATGAGAATACAAGCCCCGAATCGAGGGTGCTGGGAAAGACCCCTTCCGTGCCCGCAGCGGCAGTGCCATAACAGACACCTGTTTCGCTGTGTGGCGTGAAGGCTGCCGGTCCCTGGGCGGCCGTAGCCTGGGCCGGGAGCGCGGGCTGTGTGAGTGCAGTTGGCAAAGAGAGCGAGGCCCCGCGACTGAGAGGACAGAGCACGCACCAAGCCTTTCCTGGCAGTCACACAGATGCAGGCCAGGACCACCTGGTGTTGGTGTTTCGTGGGTGTGTGTGTCCATCACCCGCATGGAGATGGTGAAGCCGCTTTTGTAAGCTCTTAAAGAGTTTACAGAAAGATTTTTTTCAGAGTTTAAAAAATCCTGATTTTGGGGTATTGTCCCATTTGTTTAAATGCATAGGGTGCAAGGGCAGCATTTTGAGTGCTTCTTGGAGCAAGTGTTCTTTTAAGGGCTTCTTCTCCTACCTCATATACGCGCCCTCACGGCTTCACCAGGTGGACACTGCCAGCCCCTCTCAGCGGGGAGGACGCACCGC
Organism: Talpa occidentalis; assembly: GCF_014898055.3. Taxonomy (NCBI): domain Eukaryota; kingdom Metazoa; phylum Chordata; class Mammalia; order Eulipotyphla; family Talpidae; genus Talpa; species Talpa occidentalis. Next base: position 101,690,486 of record NW_023601322.1, read on the forward strand.
GAGCCGTCAGCTGACGTCCCCGCGCAGACCGTTGCTTCTGCGCTTAGCTGTGCTGCGAGATTCGCAGAAGTAAATCCTCAGAAAAGGGGAAAGTGGTGGATGGACAGTTATTGGTTGTAATTTTTTTGTGGTTGAGGAAACTTAAGTTCATTTAAAGGTCTAGTAGTAGTGGAGTTGCCAGCACAATTACGGTGTGTTCTACACGTTGTGTTCCATGCCTGTGTCTAAGAATTATTACTTCAAAGGATGTGTGGCAGTGTGGAAAGAGAACTGTGTGCTGTGATTTCTTACTGTGTGGGAACAACCAAGTAAAATGAGACTTTTAAGAAAAACCAGACCCTTCTCCCTGAGGGTGGTGGTTGCTCTACATGCGTGCCGTGACTGAAACGTTTCTGGAAGCACTCGAGTGCTCTTAATTGCGTTAATATTTTTGGCCCTAGGGAATATAGATTTTAAGGTCTTCATTTATTTTTAATTTTTATTTTTTTTAAGATTTATTTAATATACATACAAGATCTGGGCTACAGGCCAGAGGTGCAGGGGGTGAGAGGATTCACCAGAGACACAGTGGGGAACAGAACAGGCAGACTGACTGAAATACACTGCTGAGAGGGCAGCGGGCGAGGCAGGAGAGGTCTGCTGCGCCCTGTGGGTAGCTCCCTGGCCGGCTGGGGGATCAAACTCGTGCTGCAGTGGCCGAGGCCAGCTTCATAGGTTATGCCTTAACCCTTTGCTCCACCAGGGAGGCCCCCAAGGTCTTCTTTTATTACTTAGGATTTATAGCTTCCCTAAAATTGCATTTTAACATTTCCTTTAAATGGTATTTCTAACTTGAAATAATTTTTTCATGAGGAATAATTTCAAACTAGAATGTATGGCGACGTGTGTGTTCGTGGCTTGGCTTCTCCTCTGCCAGTGCTCTGGCCACACGCCCTTGTAGGCTGTTCAGCTCCTGTGTATTACTACTTCTAAGAGAAAACAGGCGTTCTTGAGGGGACCATTTGTACAAGTGTTTTCCAAACGTAAAGATCTGGTGAATTGCATGCGTTTTTTTTCTTTCGCACATTGCACATTAGTACTCTGTATTTTGGTTTGCCGTAGGCGTGCATTGCCAGGAACTGCTACCCGTCTCCGCTGAACTATTATAACTTCCCAAAGTCCTGCTGCACGTCCGTGAACGAGGTCATCTGCCACGGGATCCCAGACCGGCGGCCCCTGCAGGAGGGCGACATCGTGAACGGTAAGTGCCGGCTGGGCAGTGGCCACCTGCTTTCTTCACTTGCTTCCTGTCCTCGACTTCTTTTTTTGTATTAAAAACTCCAAATAAACCTAACATCCTGGCAGCTGTTCTGTGGTCTTAGGTCTGCCGTAGGGCGGAACGTGTTCCCGAGTGCAGAGCAGCTGTGAGGGGGGAGACCCGGCAGGACGGGAGGGTTGACGGTGTGAGCTTTGAGTCCCTGGTGGTCTGAAGAGTCCAGAGCGGCCCCTGGCGGTGAGGGCAGCTCCCTGGTGACAGACGGGGCCTGGAGGAAGAGGGTCCCTTAAAGCAGCGCCTTCTGCTCGAGGCCCCAGAGGGGACTGCAGCCTCCGCTAGGTATCCTGGGAAGTGGGTGTCCTGGGAAGTGGCCGTCCGTGTGCCCGTGACGGAGAAGTTCCTGACAGGATGGCTGGCATCTCCCATGCTTGGGGCGGGTGTTAAGTGTTGCGAGAGCTGTGGGGGGCGCTAGCTTCACCACACTGTTGGGCGTGGCTCTTACTGCTTTGGTTTATCAAGTTCGGTGAGTTTTGGGGGCTGTGCCCAGCCCTGTTTTTATTGAACTCACTCTTTTTCTTTTGTGCACAACTGTGAGGTTTTCCAGGAACGTGTGCTGGGTTGGGCCGACATAGCCTGCCCATGCGGGGTGATGGGGCCATATCCGGGGGGGTCCGTGTGGCTGAGTGGGCTGCAGAGGGGACCCACGATGCCATCTTCTCACTGTGTGGCCCGCTCACAGCACTGAGTGTGGTGCAGGGGACAGGTTTGGCTGCCTGTCACCATGCCCACAGGAACCAAGCTCTTTCACATGGGCACAGAGGGGAGGAAGGTTGTTCCCAAGGACGCAGAAGACACACAGGTTTTTGGAGAGCCCGTGGGCAGCGCACACAGTCCGTGTCCTCGCTTGGGGGGGGTGGAAGACGCTCTCGGCAGCATGTTCTGTGTAGTGCCTGCCCGTAGCGGCGCCTCCACTTCTGCCACTGTCTCTGCTCGCTGCCCCACACGAGCCTGTCCTGGGTGTTTCTTTCTTTTGCCACAAGTGGTCCAAGGCCACGTGAGAGGGCCTGGCCTCGGCTGTCCTCCTGGCGCCCCCGTGGTGGAGCGGGGAGGTGTTTCTGCGCGGCAGCTGCTCACCGGCGCTGTGGAGCCTAGGTGCCCACGTCCTCCTTCTCTTGCAGTGGACATCACCCTCTATCGCAGCGGCTACCATGGCGACCTGAACGAGACCTTCTTTGTTGGAGACGTGGACGAGGGGGCCCGGAGACTGGTGCAGACCACCTATGAGTGCCTGATGCAAGCCATCGACGCAGGTGGGCCCCCCGCGCCGTCTACCGGCCTCAGCGCCCTGGCCGGGGCTGCTGCGTGCCCACCGCCTGCCCTGCGGTGTCTCCCTTTTCTCTGACTTCCTTTCCTTTGGCTGCTATGTGAGGCGTGCTGGGATGGTTTTTAGTGCAGTTTCTTCCTATTTCTTTTATTCTTTCAGTGCTGCGTCATGAGAGAACGATGAATGGTCCTCTTTACTTCCTTTAAAAAAATTTTTTTTTTAAAGATTTATTTATGCGGGGCCTCCTTGGTGGCGCAGCCGGTTGAGCACAGCACTGTGAAGCTGTCCACAGCTGCTGCAGCGTGGGGTTCAATTTCCAGCCAGTCAGGGAGATACCCGCATGGCGCAGCAGACCTCTCCTGTGTCCCCGCTGCTCCCCTCAGCAGTGTTTCCAGTCCGTGTGCTTGTTCTGCTCCCTGCTCTCTCTCTGGTGAATCATCTCACCCTCCTGCCCCTCTGCCCTGTACCCCAGCTCTTGTATAAATAAATAAATAAATCTTTAAAAAAAAAGATTTATGTATGCAAGAGCTGGGGTGCAGGTCAGAGGTGCAGGGGTGAGAGGATTCACAGAGACAGAGCGGGGAACAGAACAGGCAGATCTACTGATATGCACTGCTGAGGGCAGCAGCGGGGAGACAGGAGAGCTGTGCTGCGCCATGTGGGTTGCTCCCTGCCCAGGGATCGAACTCGTGCTACAGTGGCTGTGATAGATTCACACTGCTGAGACTTAACCCCTGCACCACCCAGGAGGCTACTTCCTTTCTTTATTTCTCTCTTCAGACTTTTAATGTTTAAGTTTTTTCTCCCCTCTGCCCAGGAATCGTGTAATGTTGTACCTGAATCTGGGGTTGGACATCAGGTGGGCAGAGCAGGAGACCCAAGAGCCCAAAGCTCTGGTCTCCAGGAGCATGGGGGAGCCATAGCAGCCATGGCAACCCTTTTCTGTTTTTTATTGAAAAGAGTGGATAAGTCAGGAATCAAACACAGGAGGCCCGTACGGGGAGACTCACTCTGGACTCCGCCCCAGGGCCCTCTTAGTTGCTCGCTAAGTGTTAGCTATTGCTTTCTCACGCGTCTCTCTTGTTTTCAGTGAAGCCTGGTGTTCGATACAGAGAGCTGGGAAACATAATCCAGAAGCACGCCCAAGCAAACGGGTTTTCAGTCGTTCGGAGCTACTGTGGGCACGGGATCCACAAGCTCTTCCACACGGCCCCCAACGTGCCTCACTACGCCAGTAAGTGCTTCCGAGCCCAGCCGCCGGCCCTGTCCTCAGACACTTTGTCGCTGTGACCAGAGCGTGGGTTGATGCCCGTGCACGCTTGCGTAGCACACGGTGCCCTGCCCTGCCTGGCCCAGACTGGCTGCCACTGGTGCCATCACCTGTAGCTTTCAGGGTCACTTTGGGAGTTGCCTTCCCCATCCAGAGACACTGGGGCAGAGGGGAGCATGTGGGGATGTGCTGGGCGGTGGCTAATGATTCACCTGGAGTTGCTTAAGTTACTTATAGTAACTCTTTGCTGCTGAGAATTCAGTCGCGTGACTGTGGTGCGGGGAGGTTGGGGATCTGGCTAAGTCCAGGAGGAAGACATAGATGGTTCTGGTGGACACAGTTTCTGCCCCGCGTCTGGCCACCGCTGTCCTGCCCTCGTGGGGGAGGGTGGCGGGCAGCGTTTGGCTGGTGCTCGTGTCCTCAGACACCAGCCTGTTCGCTGCCATAGAGGAGCAGATGCCCCCTCCTCCAGTTAGCTGCGCCTTCCAGGAGAGACAGCAAGCAGGGTGGGCCTGTTGCTTGGGGTCAGACCAGGGCCGGTGTGGCGCGTTCGCGTGGGTGCCGGCCTGATTGTACTGCGCAGGGAGGCTCGGCCCTGGCGTGGCCAGAAGACCCGGGGTGGTGCCTGGAGTGCGCCATACTGGCTCGAGCATGGCTGGGACGGCTGCTGCCCACCCCGTCGTCGTGGCTGAGTGATTTCTGGCAGGGTCTGTGCTTGGAGGAGTCTCTCCTCTGCTCAGTTCTCACTCACTGTGATGGAAGCTGGGCCAGCGCTGGCCTGGCTCTCTGGCTGTCCAGCTGGCCTTTCCCTGCCCTGCATGTGGCATGGGGAGGACTGTGGGCAGCACAGGCGTGGCCTGGAGGCTGGGGAAGAGCGTCCATGTGGGGGGGCCCCATGCTGATCACAGACAGCGAGGCCAGCCAGTGTCTGGGTCAGAGCCGGCACAGACTACTGGGGTCTGCATAGTATCTTTGGGCAGAGGCATGAGCTGGGGGCTGCTCTTCAGGGGGTGCTCCTCGCACAGAGTCTGGAGCGCAGGCTGACGTGAGCCCTCAGCCGGCCTGGTGCTGCTGTGGACATGCGGTGGTGGCGGGAGCCGGGCGGCGGGGCCGGGCCAGCTCAGGAGGAGGAGCAGGCCCTGTTCAGAGCACAGGCTGACTTGTGCTGGTCCACGCCGGCCAGAGACCGGCCGTTCCTCAAGCTGCGAACCACGCAGACAGGCGCTTCCCTCCCCAACGCCGGTAGGCCCGGCTGGTCCCGGCGCCCCCAGAGGACCCTCCTGGCTGCTGTGCAGGCTTGTGAAGAGTGCGGGGGAAGTTCATTTCAGTAGGGTATTTCCCTTACTCCAGCGCATTCGAATACCAGACCCCAGCCTCTGAGCACAGGGAGGACCGCTGGGGTGTGTGAACGGAGCGGCTTGGTGCCGCGGCCCTGCGGGGCTGCCCGGCCCTCCTGGTGTGCGATCCCGCCCAGCCATGTCCTGGCCCCTGCCCGGCTGGCCTTGGCCCCGCTCCTCGCTTCCCGGGACACACTGAGGCCCTCTGCCGGCCGCCCCGGGGAGCGTGACCCCTGGCGTGGAGTCAGTCGCTTGGCCTGGAAGGAAAGTTTGAGAAGTGATGAAGAGTTGGGATTACTTTCGCCAGGCAGCGCTCCTGCCTGCTGGTGACCGTGTGTCTCTCTTTCTCCTAATGAACTTGTCCTTTTAAAAGGTGAAAAAATCACCTTTGCCCCCAGATTTTACAGAGTAGAAGCTCCAGCAGCGGGGGCCGGGTGCAGCGGGGCGCCTCCCCGGGTCGGGCGGCCGAGGCCGGGCAGTCCCGTGCCTGCCGGGCTTAGGGGTTTCCAGGGGGCAGCAGCAGCGTTTGGGGCCGCAGAACTGCCCCCCTGGGGTGAGTGTGCGTGGGCGTGGCCCTGCAGCACCCCAAGGTTTCCAGCAAGTGTTCTTTTCCCCAAGGGGAACAACACCTGTTTTCCCTTTTGCCGCCTGACACCCAGCCCGGGGTGTGTCTGGAGAACGGGGCCCGGGGGAAGGAGCCGGGTGGGGGGGGGCGCGGCAGCCACCCCGCCGAGGCCACCCCACGAGAGTCTTCCTCATTGCAGAGAACAAAGCAGTCGGTGTGATGAAGGCGGGCCACGTGTTCACCATCGAGCCGATGATCTGCGAAGGTAACCCCCGCGCTCCGGGCGGCCTCGCGGGGCCGGGGCCTGTGGGGCCTGGCCTGTGCCCCTCTTCGCAGCTGTGGGTGTGGGACGGCCCCCGGCCCTGGCCCTGTAAGGTGGGGGGAGGCGGCGGGATGGGAGCGGGGGCGGGGAGGATTCGCTTTGGTTTCTGGACCCAAGCGCTGGTATTTCTGGAGCCGGTTCGGTTGGATCTCCACAGCCCAGCGCCCCCCCGTGTGACCCCCGGGCTCACCCCAACCCGGAACGGACGGGCTGGGGGTTTCCTCAGAGTCACGGCCAACTATTCTGACCGACATCTTTAGCAAGGAGCCTGATTTGGCAGCGCACAGCAGACAGAGGGGTCACAAAGCCCTTTTGTGAGCAGCCGTTGGGTCCCGAGCACACCAGACCGCGGGGGACCGATGGGCGCTGACGGGCTCCCCGGCCTTGGCTGGTTTGCCTGGTCTGACGCTGTGGATGGAGGCTCGTGTCTGGGACTTGGGGCACCGAGGCCTAACCCTTCATCTATGGGCTGCTCAAAACAAAGAACGCTTTTAATTTTAATTGAGATGTAATTTGGAAACAAGAACATCTCTAAATATATTATAGTGGTGTCCAGAATTGCTTAGCTTTTTCTTTCCAACCCCGCTCCCCAGACTCCTCACCTCTCCCTGCTTCTCTCTCTGCCCCCATGACCCCCTCTCTAGCCCTTTCTGCCTCATTGAGGCTCATTTTCCTGCTACTCCCTATTGCTTTTTACCCCTCTTTCTGGCTGTGTGGGTGTGGTCTACACAGACATCACTGACTGCTGTCATTTATCTCCCGTCTGCTGTCATTTAAAAACCATATTGAGGGCCTCCCCGGTGGCGCAGCGGTTGAGCGCTGGGTTGCGAAGCTGCCCGCAGCCTCTGCAGCGCCGGTTCGATTCCCGGCTGCTCCCCGGCCACCGGAGGAGGGTCCCGCATGGCGCGCAGACCTCTCCTGCCGCCCGCTGCTCCCCTCAGCAGTGTACTTCGGTCCTTCTGTCTGCTCTGCTCCCCGCTCTGGCTCTGGTGAGTTCTCTCACCCTCCCGCGCTTCTGACTGTACCCAGTGCATGTATAAACAAAACAAACGAACAAACAAACAAATAAATAAATAAAACATGCCTCTATAAAAAAAAAAAACAAAAAAAAAAAACCCATATTGAGTGCTCTGAGCTGTAAGTTACATTAAGGAATTAAGTGTTATAATGGAAGGATGAACAGTCCTCATATTCCCTTCCTAATATACATTGGCTATGGTTTAGTCAAATGCCAGAGTTACACCAGGACAGAGCTAAATCCATTAATTCAATTTTCTAGTCATAGTTGTATGATTAGTGGTATCAAATGTTTTGTAAAATGAAGCCGAATGTCTTTATTTTGGAACTATCTTGAATTCAGTATTTGGGAAATATAAAAAATGTGAAGTTATAATGCACCGGAGGAAATGGAAGCATTACTTCATTGGCCTAAGACCAGAGTGAAGTTGGAAAGAGTTGACTGAAGCAGCTGAAGTGTAACTGGTGTCTGGCGTGAAACCGCTGATCGGTCTGACGTATGCAAGCAGGTGGATGCCAGCACACACAGCAGCGTCCAGCTGAGGGCGGGCGGGGGATCAAGAGGGTCTCTCTCTGTTCTGCAGGAGGCTGGCAGGACGAGACCTGGCCGGACGGCTGGACGGCGGTGACCAGGGACGGCAAGCGCTCGGCCCAGTTTGAGCACACACTGCTGGTCACAGACACCGGTTGCGAGGTCCTGACACGGCGGCTGGACAGCGCGCGGCCCCACTTCATGTCCCAGTGCTGACGCCGGCGCCCGGCGCCTCCGCTGTCTGTGCATCTGCACCGAGCACAGGGTGGAGGAGGAGACGTCTGTTTCGGGCTGGCTTGGGCTGTTGGTAAGGAGGGACCACAGCGTGTGTCCTCCAGAACACGTCTCGGGTCTGGAAAAGCCGAGAAGGATCAAGCAATCGTTTCTCACCTTTCCGTGCTCCCCTCTCCCCGCAAATCTCCTCAGTTTCTCCTTTGGCCCTTGAGCACTTTTACTTAAGCCGCCTCTGGCTGCTGTTATCACTGCCACGCGGCCTGGGGGCCGCAGCCTGCCAGGCGGAGGCTGCACAGGAGGGTCCTTGAAACTTGGGCAACGTGAGTTGCCGCAGATCTTTTTTTATGGTGTGGATGGAAATGTAGACGGACACATTTTTAAACTCCGTGTGTGTGATTCGCGAGTGCTCTCTGGCCTGAGTCGTGACCGTGCTCCGGCGTGTCCACCGCGCCCGCGACTAGGCTGTCATTCTGCAGCGATTTGTCCCCATTTGGGAGGTGCCCCCTGCCCCCGGCCCCACCTTCAGTATCTGCCCTGTGATTTGTGTGGGGGCACGCTCGGTCTACCAGGTGTTCCCTCCGGTATGAGCTCTGCGAAAGGATCTGGCAAAATTCACTTTGGAAAAGGTTATCAGGATTTTAAAGTCACTTAACTTTTTGTGAGAACAGCAGCCACACTCCAAGCGGAAGCAGCTGTGGTCGGGCCTGAGGCTGCGGTGTGCTTGGCCTTTCAGACTTTCTGGCGGAAACGGGAGGACCCAGCCCTCTTTGTTCCCTCTGTTTGAGTTCAAGGGCTTACGTGGCAGATGGATGGACCAGGGTGGACTTTGCACTGTGGAGGGTGCTGGGGAGGGCCCTTGCTGAAGTTTCTCCAGCAGTGGGGCGGCAGCGGCCACGCTGATGAGACAGGAGAGTCTTTGCGGGGGGGTGTACACAGCTGAGCACCGCACCGAGTGACCCTGGCTGCCAATGTCCTCCCGTCAGTTAGCGCAGTCCCTGTGGGCGTGTGTTGGGGAGGACATCAGCCTGCCCCCGGGCTGTCCTGTCCTGGTTCCCGGGAATCTGGGGACCCTTGTAACGTGATTGGATACATGGACATGTGCTTGTAGAATATCTTTCCCAGAGTGCCTCAGACCTCTTGCTTTCAAAGAATTATAATGTTTTCATTACTTTTATTATTTTAATGATTTAGTAAGGTGACCGAATCTGGTATAGACTTTTTGGGGGGTATGTGAGTGAAGTTTTTATCAAACTGTAATATTTGTGAATGGAATGCCTTGCAATATGAATGTTAATATAATGTGTAAAGGGAGATTAAAGAACTTGAACGATTACCCCTCCATGTAGTCATCAACTTTGCCGCAGTTGTTTGGGATTTCATAGGGAAGTGGTGGGAAGGGATGGCTGATTCCATAATCTTAAATAAATGGCCATTGGAGCAACGTTTTCACGTTTAATGTGTATCCGTGAATTCCAGTGCTGAGTTTGCTCTGCCAGCAGCATTGGTGACACCACCGTATTTTTGGAGAGCTTTTAAGACAGAGAATGCTGAATATTTAGGGAGCATTTTATCTCCTGATAGTGGAATTAACAGTATGGGCTTATTTAGTATCTGATTAGAAAATTAAGCTCAAGAAAAAAGATCTCTGGGAGTTTTTATTAAAAGACGTGCCAGCACACCAGCCATAGTGCTGCCCTCCACGCGGGAGATTTTAAAGCAAACTGGGTACATGTCTAATTGTATGTAAGTCAGTACAAATGTTTACTAGATGTAGATGAGAAAATACCTACCTTCGTCATCCTACTAACTTTTCAAAAGAAGTCATCCTATTAAACTTATTTTTTGCATTAACTTTTGAAATAATACATATTTTTTTCTGCCATTCCTCTGTCCCCCCTTGGGATTATAATTTGGAAGGGAAAATTTTGCCTTTTATCTAAATCACTGGACTTTGCTGGTAAAATGAAGGTACTTTGAGCCATTCACCACCACCACCACACTCATGCTGTCCGCGAGTCTAGCCGGCTAGGGCGAGGCCAAGGGAACGGAGTCCTCGCTCGGCCTTGAAGCGCTCTGGACTTGGGCAAATTGCCGTCAGGATGAACCCCCTGGCACCTGTATGTTTTCCCCTTCAAGTTTTATTTGTACTTCCAACCTTTTGAGTATTTCAGATTTATTTATTTAAATATACAAGAACTGGGGCACAGGCCAGGTGTGTGGGAGGGCAAGAGGATTCACCAGAGACAGAGGGGGGAACAGAACAGACAGACTGACTGAAATACACTGCTGAGGGTGCAACAGGAGAGGTCTGCCCACTATGTGGGTTTCTCCCCAGCCAGCCGGATGGAACCTGTGCTAGAAGAGGCTGTGGACAGCTTCACAGCGCTGCGCTCAACTGCCTGTGCCACCAGGGAGGCCCTATTTCACATTTACAGACGAGTTGAAAGGACTGTACATTGGACCCATCACTGTTTCACATGTTCCCCACCTCCCGGAGGCGGTGAACATGCAAGCCCAGGCTCAACTCCTGGAAGGTTCTAGAAAACTGGTGTTCATTTAAAACCCAGGGCACTCAACTGCCATATACCCGAAGTCTTCTCCAGAACAATTCCTGCCCTTTTGGTGAACTTGACCTTGAAATGGCAGGCGTTGGCTCATAGAATTGTACTTCTCAAGAGCGGGGCCAGGACATGATTTTACCAGGAGGCGGTTGGGGGTGACACGCTTGCTGGGCCTGGTGCAGGCGCTTAGGGCCATTCCCAGCAGGGCTGGCTTTGGGATAACTCGCCAGCCCCTGTCCACATTCATTAGCCTGGATTTGTCTACAAATAAGCACTTTTCCCCCTCACTTGACCCACTTTAAAAAAAAAAAAGTGGGCTCAACAATTATATTTAAAATTTTGTTTATGCATACAAGAATGGGGGTGTAGGCCAAGGGTGGGGGGGGGTGATGAGAGAACTCACCCGAGATAGAGTGGGGAGCAAAACAGGCGGATCCACTGTAATACACTGCTGCGGAAGCAGCAGGGAGACAGGAGAGGTCAGGGAGCTGCGCCACGTGGGTCAGCTCCCTGGCCGGGGGATAGAACTCAGGCCACAGTGGCTGGAGATAGCTTCATTGTGCTGAGACTTAACCACTGTGCCCCCAGGGAGGTCCCTGGAGAAAGCTGTTCTTAAGTTAATAGGCAAGACCCTGACGTGCTGCGTGGAGTCCCTGAGCTGGCAGTAGACATGGCTCAGCCATCTGCCCTGCCTCCATCTTCCCTTTAAAAACAAAGATGAGAATGAAATAAACCAAAGAAATGACAACTTCCACACATGTGCAGAAATGATTTTTATGTTAAACGATTCCTTAATGAGTTGACAGTTATTCATGTGAGAGTCCTGCAAGCAGATTTAAGACTGTCACTAGCCTTGTACTTGATTAGATTTAGGATTTATATACAAAACACCCCAGAGTAGGTCACTACAGGTCTACGAGGCTGTGAACTGTGCGAGCCCCTCCAGTCTGGCTGCGCCCGTCAGGCCACATGATGGGTGGGGACGTCTTTCCTGAATTTAAAATTTTACAACTGTTCGAATGCTGCAAGAGAAGAAAGTCATAAACAGGCTGTGAATGGCATCTTTTCTTGGAGGACCACAAAAACTGTAATTGTGCGCCTTTCTCTCAGCATTAATCTCAGTCATTACTTGTTCTATAACACCCAGCCACAGAGGAAGCTCACCTCTTTCCCGCATGCAGCAGGTCAAAGGCTTTGTTAATTTGGTCAAAAGGAAGAGTGTGAGTCACAAATTCGTCGACTTTTATCTTTTTGGACATATATTCAGACACCAGCTTTGGGACGCTTTCCACACTCTTCCATCCTGAAAGAGATCAGACTTACCCTGTTATAACAAACCTCTAGGGTCAAGTCAGTGGGTGACACAAAGACATTTCAGAAGGCGAATTTCATAACTCAAAGAGGAATGACAATCTTAGAAATTCAGCAGAGAGGATGGTATTAGAGCACATCAGTAGTTAGGGGGAAAAAATTGTCTGAGTGTAGTTTCTATGTTCATATTAACTACAATTTCATTAAGGTTTTCTAGCCAGTTAAGACTAACGACCCAGGGCAGAACTCCAAGTCTTCAGACAAGCTTCTTTAGGTCCACGACCATTAAGGATTTCCGTAATCATTAAACTCTAGGAAGAAAAGATTTGATGTGACACATGACTTTCTTTGCTTTGAAATTCAATAGGGAAATAGGAACATTTCAAAACACAAAACTATGGCCCTATAAAAGTAAAGTAGGAAATCCTTAGCTATATACGATTTTATTTCATTATTTGTTTTTTACTAGTCAGGCATTCTGCTTATTTGGCTTCATAATTACAAAAGTGTGTCCTGCCAGGCACAGCACCTCTCTTGTTCCGGTCACCAGCTATCCCATGGGGCAGTCTCAGGCTCCCGGGCATAGCTCTGGGGCCGGCCAAGCCGCAGGCCAGCACACCTGCTCAGGAAGGCTCCTGCAGCATGCCCAGGGGCATGGTGTGCCCAGGTGTCTGTTCAAGTGGGAAAGTGGTGGCACGGCAGGGCAGGGGTGCTGGCCTGACCCCGGGAAGAATCCCTTCTGGTGGGGCAGCCTGGTGGTGGGGGCTAGGGAAGGGCACAGAGGATTTTAAACAGTATCACAGACTTCAACTTTTCACTAAAAAAACAAAAACCTGATAAATCAGCAAAGAAGTTTTCCCACCTTTGAAACCAGGGATGTTTGGGGCCATATTTTAAACCTGTCCTTATATCCCCTGCCAATTATCTTTTCCCTTATAAATTGGGGGGCATTTCCGTTTTCCCTTAAACGGCCTTGCAACTTCACATGTCACCACTACTCTCTCTGTGGGCTGTATTTTAGAGGCTCAAGCTTTTCCCACTCCGCGTGGGAGGGCGAGGCTGCGGTGAGAGCTGACCACCGCCCAGCTCAGCCCCATGCGTGGAGATGCTCACGGAGATGGTGGGTAGAGGCCCCTACGGAGAGAGCAGCAGGCACAGCTCATTCTCCAGGGCTCTGCAGAGGGGGACAGAGGGCATGACGTCTCCTCTGGCAAATGCTGTAATCTGAAGAAGGAAAACATATTCTGAGGCCCTTCCTCTTCCCGAGCTGAGCACACAGGAGGAAGCTCTCCAGCGTGGGCCTTCCAGCCTGGAGTCCTGCTCTCTAGAAGGTGTCGGCACCGGCCAAGGCCACAGCAGCACGCGTGGCTGGCGTTTCTGTTTGCTTATTCCAGCCCTGCTTTGTCATTGTGTGGAAGTGGCTCTGGCTTCGGAAGCCAACCGAGCCCCCAGCCCCAGAGGTGAGACCCTTCTGTTAAGGTGACACTGCATGCAGCGAGTTAGGATCAAAAAGTAGCCCCTGAAGACTCTTGTTGGAACAAGAAAACTCTCCTGGGATTAAAACCCTGCCAGTGGAAATAACCAGAGAGAAAATGTACCCACGGCCTACCACATTACCAGCATGTTACCTCCAAAAGCAGTGCCTTTCCAGGTGCGGCCGGTCACCAGCTGGAAGGGCCGGGTGGCGATCTCCTCTCCGGAAGCTGCTACCCCGACCACCACACTGACGCCCCAGCCTTTGTGGCAGGCCTCCAGGGCCGCTCTCTGCAGGGACAGGCCATGGTGCATGCGTCAGTGCCCTCGCGGGGACATCGGCTCCCCAGAGACCCCGGTCACTGGCTGCCCTGGTGACAGTGTCACTGGCTTTCCGGGGAGAGACCAGGCCCGTGCTGGGGCCAAGGCAGACGTGGCATCGACCCCACCCTCAACCAGCGCAGCCTGGGGAGATGCTTTGTTCTCGCTGGGGCCAAACACAGCTGGCCCGGTGTGGGAGGAACCAGGTCCCGGCAGCTGGCAAACGTAGCACTGACGCCTCCAAGCCCCATACGCCCAAAGATTCGCTGTTTTTGACAGGAAATCCCAGCTCAAAATTCTAAAGACTTTAACAAAAGCAGCAAGTGGATAAATAAAAGCAACATTTTGCTTCTGGTCTGCTCTGTGTCAAGCAGGAGCTGTTACTACCAGCACCCTACAAGGAGGACTGAGGTTCAGAGGGCTGCAGTCACTGCCTGCCCAAGGCCACTGTGCCAGCCGCCCACGCTGCCTCTTCCTTTACAGAGGCACATTCTAAGGCTGACCATACCCTGAAAGGCAGAGGAACGCCTTTCTTCATTGTCCCCCCACCGTTCTTGTATCACTCCCCACTTGCGGATCAAGTATTTATTTTCCCCTCCTGTTAGAGTAATTCTCAGCAAGAGACTTTCTCTTTGCAAAACCAAAACAACTTTTCATCTAATTAAGGAAACTGCACTTAAAAAGGCAGCAGCACCTAATGAGGACCGGGCCCCCCTCGCTCACCATGACCTTCACATTCCCGATGCACTCGAAGGAGTAGTCCACACCCCCGTCGGTCATCTCCACCAGCACCTCCTGCATGGGCTTGCTGAAGTCCTGGGGGCTGATACATTCAGAAGCACCAAACTCCTTGGCCCTCGCGAACTTGTCTTTATTGATATCCACACCAATGATGCGGGACGCACCGGCCACCTTACAGCCCATGATGACCGCCAGCCCGACGCCTCCCAGACCAAAGACAGCACAGGTCGAGCCTGGTTCCACCTGATTAAAAGAGAGACCATAAAACGCTCTTCCCACAAGAGCCAGGGGGATCACTGGCTGCTTAAAGACCAGGCTTAAAGTTTTACGCTTCCAGCGAAGCTTGTGTGAGGGAGAAACACGCCGGCCACCCGCTCACCTTGGCGGTGTTCACAGCAGCACCATAGCCAGTCGAGATGCCACAGCCCAGAAGGCAGACTTTATCCAAGGGAGCTGAAGGGTCAATTTTAGCAACTGAGATATCAGCTACAACTGTGTATTCAGAAAACGTGCTGGTTCCCATGTAATGCAGGACTGTCTTGCCTTTGCAAGTAAATCTGCTGGTGCCATCTGGCATTAATCCTTTCCCTTGAGTCACTCTAAAGAACAAAGGAAAAAGGCAGAGTTGAACCAGATTTCCTCAAAACCACAAGAAAAAGAAACCAGCTTAAAAAACAATGTTAAACAGATGTGTGCTAAATGTGAAAGTCCAGTTTCTGATACGTCTAGTAATGATTTAGTATCTTTCAAGAATGCTCTTCTGGGAAAAGTTTCAAGAGATTTATAGTCTTCCCTACCCCAAAAGTAAGTAGCCTTCTGGATCCTACAGTCAGAGTATAGAAATCATTGTCACAGGTACGATTTATAGATCTGATGAAAAAAAATAATTTTATTTTTAAAGATTTTTTTTTTTATTTACACAAAAGCTGGGGTACAGGCCAGAGGTGCGGGAGGGTGAGAGGACCCACCAGAGGCAGAGTAGGGAGCAGAACAGGCAGACTGATGAAATACACTGCTGAGGGGAGCAGCGGGAGAGACAGGAGAGGTCTGCTGTGCCATGTGGGATTTTCGTCGGCCGGCCAGGATGAAACCTGCACTGTAGAGGCTGCGGACAGCTTCACAGTGCAGCACTCAACCCGCTGTGCCACCGGGGAGGCCCGAAAATTATTTTAAAACTCCATCATAAAACTGAGCAAGTATTATTTCATCAAGTGTAACACACATTCACTATCCACAGAAGGAGAGATTACAGTCAGTTATCCAGATTGGATGATGAAACCAGATGGCCAAACTGGCTAATTTAGATCTTCAAAAGGCCTTTCTGAGAAGTGACACAGTCCCAAGTTTTCAAGTTATCTTTTCTCTGTAATTGGTTTGTTTGCCCAGGGAGGGGAAGGCAACAGATATGAAAAATGTTAACCAAACTATGTTCAAGATTCTCGGGCCTCCCTGGTGGCGCAAGGTATGAAGCACTGCACTATGAAGTCATCCACAGCCTCTGCAGCACGAGTTCGATCCCCGGCTGGCCAGGGAGATACCCACATGGTGTGGCAGACCTCTCTTGTCTTGCCCGCTGCTCCCCGCAGCAGTGTATTTCGTCAGTCTGCCTCTTCTGTTCCCCACTCTGTCTCTGGTGAACCCTCTCGCCCCCTACGCCTCTGGCCTTTTGTATGCATAAATCCTCTCACCCCAGTTCTTGTATGCATAAATAAATCTTTAAAAAAAAAATTGTGAAGCATTCCATTTGAAAAAAAAAAAACTTACTGGGATCTAGCTTTGACAAAACTAATGGCATGTTACACAATAATTGGAATCTTTTTAAAATAATACAATGTATTTATTTTTGTGTAGAAGAGCTGGGGTGCAGGTCAGAGGTGCTGGGGGTAGGTGAGAGGACTCATGAGACAGAGTGGGGAGCAGAAGAGCTGGATCAACTGAAACACTGCTGAAGGGCACAGTGGGGAGACAGGAGAGGTCTGCTGCGCCCTGTGGGTCAGCACCCTGGCTGAATTTTTTTTTTTTTTGGTCAGTGGCGTTAGAAAACAAATGCAAAAACATCCTGTACACTGATGGTAGGAGTGAATCCTATACCTCAGAAATTCCATTCCTGGGCTTCCCTGGTGGCTCAGGGGTTAAAGTCTCAGCACTATGACGCTATCACCAGCCTCTGCAGCACGAGTTCAATTCCCGGCCAGGAAGCTGATCGACCCGGCAAAGCAGACCTCTCCTGTGTCCCTGCTGCTTCCCTCAGCAGTGTGTTTTAGTGGATCTGCCTGTTCTGCTTCCCACTCTGTCTCTGGTGGATCCTCTCACCCCTGCACCTCTGGCCTGCAACCCAGTTCTTGTATGCATAAATAAATAAATCTTTAAAAACAAAAAAAGAAATTCCATTCCTAGGAAAACACCAAGAAGGGGGAACTGTTCGCCACAAACAGGTAAGAGGGACACGGGGACTAATGTTCACAGCTTTGCTCACAACAGCCAGAACAAGGACAGCTTCAATGTCCAGAACAGGAGAGCGGGTGAGCAGCTATGTCTGGGATGGAGCATGACTGAAAGAAAAGGGAACTGAGGTGCAGAGGAGCCTGGACACATCTCACAGATGTTGTGAATGAGAGAAACCAAGCAAAAAGCAATCACATGCTTATACTTGCCTGAAGGCCTACAGTGAAGAAGTCAGAACAGTGGGTACTTGAGGGACATGGAGTTGGAGGAAATGAAGGACTTTGGGAGGTGCCGGAGTGCTCCCTATCTTGGTCTGGGTGGTGGTAGTACCCATTAGGTGTGTATATATTTTCTTAAATTTTTTTTTAAATAGAGGCATGTTTTATTTATTTATTTGTTTTGCTTTGTTTATACATGCACTGGGTACAGTCAGAAGCGCGGGAGGGTGAGAGGATTCCCCAGAGCCAGAGCAGGGAGCAGAACAGGCAGAAGGACCGAAGGACACTGCTGAGGGGAGCAGTGGGCGGCAGGAGAGGTCTGTGCACCATGTGGGACCCTCGCCTGGCAGCCGGGGACCGAACCGGCGCTGTGGAGGCTACGGGCAGCTTCGCAACCCAGCGCTCAATTGCTGAGCCACCGGGGAGGCCCTAGGTGTGTATATTTATAAAAATTCATTGATGTGTACATTGAAGATTTGCATACTCTATGTACATTCTTTTGTGAAATAAAAAATTAAAAAGAGGAACAATGATAAGTTTTTAAATCCCTCAAAGAATCAGTCCTTTAAGTGCTGTTAACCTCACGACAATGAAATAGCTCTCTCTTTTATTGTCTCTTCTATTCTTCCCAGTAACAGTAAGAGGTAGTTTTATTATTTCAATTTCAAAGGGCAATAAAATGGCTCAAAGTTAATTTAATTTCTTAAGTATGTCCTTCCCTGCTACATATATATATATATTTTTAAGATTTATTAATTTATTTATACAAGCACTGGGTACAGTCAGCGGCACAGGAGGGTGAGAGAATTCACCAGAGCCAGAGCGGGGAACAGAACAGGCAGACTGACAAAACACACTGCTGAGGGGAGCAGTGGGCGTGGCAGGAGAGGTCTGTGCACCATGTGGGACCCTCGCCAGTGGCTGGGGATCGAACTGGTGCTGCAGAGCCTGTGGGCAGCCTCGCAGCCCAGCGCTCAACAGCTGAGCCACCAGGGGAGGCCCACTGCTACATATTTTACAAATTCAGCCTAGTTTTATGGAAAGCGGACAGGTTCAGAAAATTCTGTATCTTTTTTTTAAATTTAAAAAAAAAATGTTTTTTTTAAACTCCTTTAGTTTTATTTATTTTTTAAAAGATTTATTTATTTATTTATACAAGCACTGGGTACAGTCAGAAGCGCGGGAGGGTGAGAGGATTCCCCAGAGCCAGAGCGGGGAGCAGAGCAGGCAGAAGGACCGAAGGACACTGCTGAGGGGAGCAGTGGGCGGTAGGAGAGGTCTGCGCGCCATGTGGGACCCTCCTCCAGTGGCCAGGGAGCAGCGGGGATCGAACCGGCACTGCCAAGGCTGCGGGCAGCTTCGCAACCCAGTGCTCAACCGCTGCGCCACTGGGGAAGCCCTAAAAAAATTTTTTTTTTTAGGATTTATTTTATTTATATAAGAACTCGGGTACAGGCCAGATGTGCGGAAGAGTGAGAGGATTCACCAGAGACAGAGTGGTGAACGGAACAGGTAGGATGACCGAAATGCACTGCTGAGGGGAGCAGTGGGGTAAGACAGGAGAGGTCTGTCACGCCATGTGTTGCTCCATGGCTGGCAGGGATCTAACTGGCACTGCAGAGGCTGTGGACAGCTTCACAGCGCTGGGGACAACTGCCTGCGCCACCAGGGAGGCCCAAATTCTGTATCTTTTAAAAACTGATGATACTGGACAAACTACTTAACTTCTGAGGTGTGATTTCCTCATCTATGAGAATGACATTTTAAATAATGGAAGTGAGGGTACTATCAAATAGAATAATTCATGTAAAATGCTTTGTATACACTGCCACACAATTACATATTATCATTGATAATATGACTTTTAACGTTAAAATAAATACTAAACCTTATTTTCTGGCAAAGGTTCGTTTTAGGATTTAGACAAAATTTGCATTCTCCGCACTGTGGGATGTAAAGTGGGATAACAGTATCACCTGGAAAACAAATGCAAAGACGTTATCCCAAGTAGACAGAACCTGTTTCTAAACAAACAAAATTCTCCAAAATTTCTATTCCCGTCAACCCACGCGCCTTTACAAAGTTAACTTCAAGGCTCAGAATTGCATGATGTCATTTGAACAATGCCTGACATTGCAAAAAATTTAAAACTTTAATTTTTAAAATAATTTTTAAATTTTTTTTACATCATTGTTCATTTTTAAACAATATTTGCTTCCCCCACCCCCAGGTGTAGTCCCCATAGAGTTTCCTTCACCAATGCACCTGTGCACCATCACCTCAGTCCCCTGTGCTCTTCCTTCCCTGCCTCTGATCCCTCTCCCTCCTCCTCCCCTGCAGGATGTCTCTGATTTATAATTGTCTGTTAAAAATTTAAAACTTTAAATGAAACTCCTAATAACTGGAGAATAGAGATCATATTTCACTTATCTGACTTACTGATGCATCTTTAAAATCTTGCTTAACTTGGCAAAAATGACTGTGGAAATGAATAACTGTCTTCACATCAGAGAGAAGGAAACGCTCAAATATTTGTGCTTTCCAGAGGACGAATTAATCAATCTTGGCAACTCACTTAGGTGATAACTTGTTCAAAGTTTGTCAGAAATATTATTTCCCAGTAGAAATAAGCCAAAATCATGTAAGTGGTTCAAATACTCTCTCACCTGCCTTCAGCTTAGTCACTCCTTCACCAACACTCTCCACAATGCCAGCACCTTCATGCCCCAAGATTACCGGAAAGCTTCCCTCCGGGTCAGCCCCACTCAGGGTATAGGCGTCGGTGTGGCAGACAGCTGTGGCGATGATCTGTCAGGAGTTTAAGTAAGAGCATGTGAGTCTGTGCAGGCAGCGCCTCTAGGCATTGTGGGAAAGGCACTTGTACTTGATACCGTATTTTATTGATTCTCTTTAAAATCTGCACTGCTTACAATCTATGACATCTAGTTAAGATTGGCAGCATTTTTTAAAGTGTCATATAAAAGTGATGGTACATTTATATGCCATGAACATGGTTCTTCTATGCTCCTTTGTTAGTGAATGTTAGCAAGAGAAGATGGAACATGAGTAGGAACAATTTGGCAATTATACTTAAATAAACAATTTAATAAAGAATAACTTAATACTTAATGTAGCAATTTCAACTTAAATAAGCCCTTTACCACCAAAAGCAGAGAAAAGAAAAAGTCTTAGGGTTTATATCTGTGCCTCTTACCTATCTAATTACATTGTGACATTTTTTGCTATTTCTGCAGCCCCGCTTCCATCCCCTGCCACCGGCGAGGTCCCACATGGCGTGCAGACCTCTCCTGCAGCTGGCTGCTCTCCTCAGCAGCGTATTTCGTCAGTCTGTTCCCCGCTCTGGCGAATTATCTCACCTTCCCGTGCTTCTGACTGTACCCAGTGCTTGTATAAATAAATACATAAATCTTAAAAAAAAAAAAAAATTTCTTTCTCAGGGCCACAATCAGGCTCATTTCTGAATTTTCTGAGTAACTTAAAGAAAAACATGCTTTTATTCGAAGATACCAGATTCCTCAGTCTGGGCTAGAAAGAACCTCAGAGCGTCATGTGGTACTGGGCTTCTCAGCCAGTGAGTGTGACCCCCGGGGGGGAGGAAAGGAGCTACCAGCTGTGCAGCTAGGGCAGAGTGGGGGTGCTGCCTCTAACAGCCCAGCAAAGACAGCTCATTTTTCCAGAATGTTAGTTTCTTTCAATGGTCAAGATCTGAAATTATTTTTTATATCAAAACAAGCACCGAGTGGAAAGCTGAAAACACCCACTGTCTGCCTTGGGTAATAGGCCCCTCTCCAGGGGCCACCTAGCTTCTCTGCTGCAGCAGAGGAGAAGGACCCCCGAGCCCAGCCTGTCTGCAGGGTCAGTTTACTTCAAAGCACACTAAGCAAGCTGGTGGCACTTGCTTACTGCTGCAGTCAACCAGGAACCTCTTCCTTTTAAAACAAGACTGAGGATTACTTCTTTTTCTCTTGTTTACACTGTGTCGGCAGACATTTTCAGTGGTGGAAGCAGTGGAGAAGCACCTGCAGCCACCTTACACCCAGGCCATGGAAGGTAACAACCTTGGTCCTTGGGAAAGGCTGATCAGCCTGACATCAGAGCCACTGAGATGTCAGTGCTGCAAAGAGAGGATAACGCGGGAGGAAGATGTTGGGGCTCCATGGCTGGATACCTTTCAGTTCCTTCTGGACACTGCCCATTGGGACTCATCCTCTGCAGACTTCGGAGGAGTCACACATCCTAGACCTCACTGTAAGCTTCCCTTTCCAGTGCCGCAGATGCATCATTACCTTGATTCGGACTTCATGAGCCTTTGGGGGTGCCACCTCCACCTCCTCTATGGAGAGAGGTTTTCCAGCCTCCCAAGCAACTGCAGCCTTGCACTTGATGACCTGAAGTGGGGAAGGAGAGCAAGCATCTATCATTGGGCACTAACAATAATATACTCATGAGATTACATACGGTTACATACTGATGAATGCTGCTCTTAGAAGATGGAAGATGTAGAACAGATTCACAAGGAACACATGCCTCTAAGTGATAGGGAGAACAGTTTAATGTTTTTAGATTTCACATTAATAATATTCATTAAAAAAGATTTAACTGAGATGTTGACTTGGTCAAATATAAAAGCCTCTTGTAACTAAGATATTTTAGTATGCTATTAATAATTAATTTTATTAATGATGCTCTTGATGCACAAGTACAAGCACATTAAGCATCCAGGTTCTAAAGAGATTCTGGTTCAGAAGGTCAGGTGTGGGTGCAAGGAGTCTGAATACTGCTTTCAGCAACACTGGCTTAGTGAAAAATGCAAGGTGGAAAGGTGTATAAAGAACATCAGGATGGGGGAGCTTTGAAAAATGACATCTAGCCCCTTTAACCCATGGTTCCAATACAGAAGCCACTTGTCATATGGACTATTGAGATTTTGGAAAATGGCCAGCCTGAACTGTGCAGTTCAAACTAAGCAAGTGCACAACGTACCCAGATTTCGAAAACTTAGAACAACAACAACGACAAAATTTCAACATTATTTTAAAAATACTGGTTACATGTTGTGATATTATTTTAAATATACTGGATTGAATTTTAATGCCATTTTACTGTGACCTTAAAATTGCTATAGCATCTCATTGCTCTAGAGAAGAACTCATTACCGAGGATCAAGCACAATGAGAAAGAGTTTCATCAATTCACTTAACGCTTATGAAATGTGTTAGCAGAATAAAGGCTGCAAGCCTCTGGGTTACAGGACAGACCTGAAAGTTAATAATTTTTGAAACGTGTGATTTAAAGAGGGGGACAAAGTGCAGCAGAATGCAAAAAAGTGGAGAAAGATGGCGATTGGTTGTTGGGGGTGGGAGCTTAACTTTCAAGTGGGAAGCAGCGCTGAGGAATGGCAGTGCGACAAGGGTGACGCGAGCCTGAAACCCGGATCCGGCACGCGGAGGGCGACAGCGCGGGTGCCCCACGCGGCAGGACAGAGTGGGGGGGGCGAGCTGACGGGAGGGAGGCGAGCGTAGGCCGAGAGCAGATCCGGGCATGCTCGGGCAGGACCCAGCGCCCAGACCCCGCCCGCGTGAGGGGCTGTTCCCCTCCGCGCGCCGTCCATCGCCTCCGACGCCCCAGGCCCGATTCCAAGCCTGGGCGCGGCCTGGTCGAGCGCCGAGCCCGGCCCCCGCGCCGGCGGCCCCGCCGCGGCCGCTCCGCCGCGCCAGCGCCCGGGGGCGTCGCGGGCGCCTCCGAGGACGCTCGCGGGGTGACGCCGGCTGGTCGGGCTGCTCGGCGCCTCCCCGCTCTTTCCACGCCCGCTTCGCGTCAGAGCCCTTCCGGGACCGCAGGCGTCGCGATCAGCCCCGCGGACGCCCCCGCGTCACGGGCGCGCCCGCCCTCGCGCCCCGCCGGCCCGCGCGCGGCCGCTCCCCGGGAACCGCGGGCGTCGGGCCTCCCGCCCCCCGCGCCGAGCTACCTGCGGCGCCATGTCCTCGGGCCCCGTCGCCGGACGGACATCCGGGGAAGTGGCGGCGCGGCGGAGGCGGGCGCGGGGAAGGACGGGCGGGCGGAGACCGGGCCCCGGGGCGCGGCCGGGGCGGGCCGGGGCGGGGCCGGGGCGGGGCCGGGGCGGGGCCGGGGCGGGGCCGGGGCGGGGGGGCGTGGCGTGCGGGGGCAAAGCCGGCGCGGGGGCGTGGCTGAGGGTGGGGGCGTGACTGGCGCGGAGCCGTGGCTGCGGGCGCTGAGCGGGGGCAGCGGGGCGTGGCTGTGTGCGGGGCGTGTCTGAGCGCGGGGGCGTGTCTACGGGCGGGGGCGTGTCCGGCGGGGCGGGGGCGTGTCCGGCGGGGCGGGGGCGTGTCCGGCGCGGGCGGGGGCGTGTCCGGCGCGGGCGGGGGCGTGTCTGGCGCGGCTGGGACGCGCGGCCGCGGGGCCCCTGAGGTGGCGGCGTCGCCCCGGCACGTGGCGTTTTCTCGCCCCGCCTGGTGGCCGCTGCGCGTCGGCCCCGGGACTCGTGCAGAGCGGTTGCCGCGACCGCGCCCCGAGCTTTCCCGCGCCGGCAGCGTGTGGAGAGGGGCGGGTCTCCGCGGCGCGGAGGACGCCCGTGAGGGAACGAGACTGGACGCGAAGCGGGGCCGCCTCCCCGCGCCCCAGCGCCCCCGAGGGTGAGTGGGGTTCTGGGCGCCCGCAGAGCCCGGGAGGGCCCTGGGGAGGAGAGAGCGCGCGGGCGGGAGGGTGGAGGCCGCCGGGCCCTCGTCGCCGCGGGCTGTGGACGGTGGCTTGACGGAAACGCGCCCGGAGCCTGCCCTGGGGGGCCCCTGCCCTGGGGGGCCCGTCTCCACGCGCCTCGGGTTGTTCCCCGCTCCCCTCCCGCCGTGGTCACGCCAAGCGCCCGTCTCCGCGCGGGTCCGTCGAGGTTACCTCAAGCGCAGCTTGCCCAGCCGCTCCCCGTCCGCCTCGGCCTTGCCTTGCCGCACTGTCCCCCTGTCTGTGGGGTGCGCGGCCCCGGCTTCTGCCGCCCCCTTGCCCCGCACTGGGGAGTCCCGAGGCGGAAAGCCCGCGCGTGCGTGTCCGCTCCGGGCGGCGTCTCACCGCGCCCTGAGGCGGCGTCGGGCCTGGTCGGGCCTGGTCGCCAGGCCTGCCCATCCCTCGCGCTCTGACCTCGCGCCTTTCGCGATGCTTCCAGCACGTAATGACAACGCGCCATCTCATTTCCCCCTTAATAATTTGCAGGAATGCGGGCTAGGAATGAATGGATGAATGAATGGCGTTCTTTTATTTTAAAACCTCCAAGGGCTGAGAGAGGCATCAAATCCAAACCGGGTAGCGGTTGGATTTACCTGGATAACCTGGTTGGATAACCTGGTTCTGCTTCTCTCTCCACCCCTACTTGCTCCCGTTCACCACACACGTCTCATTCTAGTCCACTAAAGCTTTTGGAGTCTTACAAGGCCCTCTGGTTCAAAGAACATAATAACAGAGAATGGATTTCTTTAAAAAAAATATGTATATGACACCTTCTAGTAATAGTTGTAAATATTTGCACATCTCTTACATTGCTGAAGAGAGCAAATTGATATTCTTGGAATTTCTTAATATGTTATCAAATCAGGCTTTTGGAAAAGCTTGTGGTGCAGAATTATGTTTCTTGCTTCTTAGCTGCAACACTGGACACCTTTTCATCTCTCTCTTTTTTTTTTTTTTAAACAGATTTATGCATACAAGAACTGGGGTATAGGCCAAAGGTGTGGAGGGTGAGAGGATTCACCAGAGACAGAGTGGGGAACACAACAGGCAGGTTGACTGAAATCCACTGCTGAGGGGAGCAGCGGGCGAGTCAGGAGAGGTCTGCTGCGCCATGTGGGTCTCTTCCCTGGCCAGGGATCAAACTGCTGCCATGGCTGCAGATAGCTTCATAGGTTGTGTCTTAACCCCTTGCGCCACCAGGGAGGCCTCACCTTTTCATCTCTTTCTCAGATTTCTTTGCTTATTAATAAAGACTTTCATTGTTACTGTGCAGTTCTGAAATTAATGCATTATAAGCAGGATTATAGGGCAGAATTTTATTTGCAGAAATGGAGCGTGAGGTAAAATATTAATCACAATAAAGAGGATACAATTTCCCTTGTAGATTATTATGTGCTTATTTACTGCTAATTTCCTTGTAAGATGACCTTGAAGTTTCAGAGAAGGAAAGTGCCCATTCCTGTCTACAGAAGTGGAGCGTGGGGGCGTGGCAGCTTGCGGGGTAGGGGTGCCCCGGCACTGTACTGACACACATCTGAAGAGCACATCACCCCCACTGCTGCAGGAGGGAAGCCAAACTCCACTTTATTTTTTTTAAAGATTTAATCATAAACACAAGAATTGGGGTGCAGGCTAGAGGTGGGGGTGTGTGAAAGGATTCACCAGAGACAAAGTGGGGAACAGAACAGGCAGACTGAGTGAAATACACTGCTGAGGGGAGCAGCAAGTGAGACAGGAGAGGTCTGCTGCGCCATGTGGTTGCTCCCTGGCTGGGGTTCGAACTCGTGCTGCGGTGGCTGTGGACAGCTTCATAGGTTGCCTCTCTTGCGCCACCAGGGAGGCCCCCAAACTCCACTTTGACCAGAGGAAGAAACTGGTCTCCAAAGTTGTTGGGCCCAGGACTGGTTGGCCACCCATCAGGAGTCTTTTCAAAAGTGATTTATTTAGGCCTCCCTGGTGGTGCAAGGGGTTAAGCACTGCCCTATGAAGCAATTCCGCAGCCTCTGTAGCACGAGTTCGATCCCCGGCCGGTCAGGGAGCAACCCACATGATGCAGCAGACCTCTCCTGTCTCACCCGCCGCTCCCCTTAGCAGAGTATTTCAGTCAATCTGCCTGTTCTGCTCCCCGCTCTGTCTCTGGTGGATCCTCTCACCCCCTGCATCTCTGGCCAGTACCCCAGCTCTTGTATGCATAAATAAATCTTTTTTAAAAAAGTCATTTATTTGTTGAATTTAGAGTTAGAATTTTGTTTAAAACCATATGAAAGATGCCATCCATTCCTCTTTTAGCCCGGTCTTCTCACCATCGTCCACTGATGGACTTTAGGCTCCTTGTGTCCTGGCCTCGTAAATACTACCCAGTGGACAATACAGAACGGGTGATCTTGCCCCGGCGGCTGCTGGCTTTTGAATACACCCCAGGAGTGGCACTGTGGGGTCCTATGGCGGTTCCATTTCTGGCTCTTTATGGTGACTCTGGTTTGTTTGCTGCCAGCAGTGTCTCAGGCTCGTCCTCCCTGCGGCCTCGCCAGCACCGTTTCTTAATCAGGCTGTCTTGCCCCCATGGGGTCACGTTCTCCCCTCAGTTCTTTTCCTCTGGATTCAGGACCTGGGGAACGGGGACCGCCAGAGGGTGCTGTGGTAGCGTTTACTAAATAAGTGTCTGAGCTACCTTTTTCTTAGAATATGCTGTGATTCCACTGTCTTCTGAATTCAAGTCTTGTGACTCCTATGCATTGCTGCAGACAGGACAGCTGATGATGTTCTCTGCCATTAACAAAGACTTGGAGTCTAAATGAATTTGCAACGGGGGGAGGCTGGGGAGAGCCATCAAGAGCAGCTCTGCCTCTCACTCTCCCAGCCCAGGCTTTTATTAAAGATAGGAACCAAGGAACGAGAGAATGACATGCAATTGTGTTAATGCTTATACAGATTATGAAGTCACTGCTGGAACAAGTTTTTCTAATTAGTAAGGAAC
Organism: Talpa occidentalis; assembly: GCF_014898055.3. NCBI lineage: Eukaryota > Metazoa > Chordata > Mammalia > Eulipotyphla > Talpidae > Talpa > Talpa occidentalis. Next base: position 101,717,145 of record NW_023601322.1, read on the forward strand.
AGTTGCACAAGCCAGCACCTCCTCAGAGAATAGGAGTCAACTCTGGGAGGAAGTTCTGTTTGCAGAACTTCTAAGATTCTGGAACTCTGTGTGCAGAGTGAACAGGTATTCTCCGAAGACTGGCTCTCCTTAGGGTGATGGGCTGCCAGCAATGCATGGATATTCTTAAAGATTTATATTTATTAAATTTTTTAAAATTAGTTAAAAACAGACTATATCTTATTGTGTTGCAGAATCCAAACCTTTAAATATCTTTTGCCTTTGGAGGAATCAGGTTCTATTTCAGTTTTATTTGTTTATTTTTTAAAGATTTATTTATTTATACAAGAGCTGGGGTACAGGCCAGAGGCGCGGGAGGGTGAGAGAATTCACCAGAGACAGAGCAGGGAGCAGAACAGGCCGACAGACTGAAGACACTGCAGAGGGGAGCAGTGGGCGAGGCAGGAGAGGTCTGCCATGCCATGTGGGGTTCTCCCTGGCTGGCCAGGAATCGAACCTGTGCTGCAAAGTCTGTGGACAGCTTCACAGCGTGGCACTCAACCTGCTGCGCCACTGGGGAGGCCCTCCAGTTTTATTTCTATGGCTTGACCACATACAAGTATTTGTGTTGCCCCCTGTATTTAAAAAAGTATTATTTTATTTTTGAAAAGATTTATTTATGCATACAAAAACCTCTGGTGCAAGCCAGAAGTGCGGGGATGAGAGGACTCACCAGGGACAAGAGTGGGGAGCAGAACAGGTGCATCCACTGAAACACACGGCTGAGGGGAGCAGCAGGGAGACAGGAGAGGTCTGTGCGCCATGTGGGTCAGCTCCCTCCTGTGGGTCAGCTCCCTGGCCGGGGATTGCACTCAGGCTGCAGTGGTTGGCCATAGCTTCATAGTGCTGAGACTTAACCCCTGCACTACCAGGGAGGCCCTCAAAAAGTATTATTTTAATTGCAAACTTAAAAAATGAAGACTGAATGTGATAGCTCTCGGGAAAAGCAGATTAACTGTCAGTAGTTTGCAGATCTTTAAAATGTCTTTAAAATACAGTTTTTAAATGGACGGTTTCTTTATATTGCCAAATGCATCATTCGTGGTTTCTGTTGTTGCTGGTTTATCATATAAAGGCCCAGCATTCATTTCTCATTTTGAGAGAGCTGTTTGGGTCATGTATCAGGTGAACATTTTGAAGAATTATGGTGTAATTACCTTTAGTAAGAATTTCAGTTGGGTGCCTGGATGAAAAAACAGCTTCTGCTACCAAAGAAATGATGAAGGTTAAGATGTGAATCCCATACAGAGCACTCTGGGTTTTCCGATTTTATAAATAATTCCACAGTCTTTTTAGGATTAATGAGATTCCTTTTTTCCAGATAGGAGCCAGACACAGCCACGGAGCCTGGTCGAGGCAGGCCGCAGCAGCGAGGAGTGTTTCCTGAAAGGCTCGCTCTGACTCAGGCCCGGTGGTTTTAGGCCGCCCTCAAGGGCGGCTTTTGCGTGTTCTTGCCAGCAGGTCACACCTGTGGCCTCTTGAGCTGTCAGGAAGATTGATGGCCATTACCTACATTTATCATGCAATTGAAATTTGCACAGGAGCTGGTTGGCGACTCTGCTACCTGAACACCCACTCAGTACACAGTGTTGTCACCGTCTCCCCCGTTTTATGGCCCTGGGGGCAGCGGCCATAAAAAAAGTGGCGCACTTTCCTTCTCCAGGACCTCTCTCCGGCTGCATCGGGGCCCGCTAAGCCCTGCTGCGGCCCCAGCAGGGACCAGGGCGGCCGAGAGGTCGGGCTCCGGGCCGGCCCTGAGGGCTGAGCGCGGTCCCGCGTGGGAGGCCGAGGGGGGCCCTGGCCCCGCGCCGCTCTGCGCGACGCTCCCGGAGCCGCGTGGCGTCCCTCGCGCACCGTGTCGGCGGTGAGGCCCGTGTCGGCGGTGAGGCCGGTGTCGGCGGTGAGGCCGTGTCGGCGGTGAGGCCGGTGTCGGCGGTGAGGCCGGTGTCGGCGGTGAGGCCGGTGTCGGCGGTGAGGCCGGTGTCGGCGGTGAGGCCGGTGTCGGCGGTGAGGCCGTGTCGGCGGTGAGGCCGGTGTCGGCGGTGAGGCCGGTGTCGGCGGTGAGGCCGGTGTCGGCGGTGAGGCCGGTGTCGGCGGTGAGGCCGGTGTCGGCGGTGAGGCCGGTGTCGGCGGTGAGGCGGCGGAGCCGTGGGAAGCGCCTTTGACGCCGCAGGAGCGGCTGTGGAGGCCGCGACTGGGCCCTGGGCCGAGGGGCGTCGTTCTCCTCCCGCAGCCGGGAGGCTCCCCTGCCCCGGGCCCGCGGCCCTCGCCTGGGTTGGGGCCTGGGTTGCCCCGGCCGGCGGGCCGTGGTGTCTGAGGGGCGCCGCTGGGGGCTCCCGCCGAGCCGGCTTGGGCGGGCCGCGGCCGCCCTCCGTGGGGTCCTTCGCGCTTCTGCCCCGCGGGCCGTCCTGGGGGCTGTGCCCGCCCCGCCCTGGGGCCGCGCCTGGACGCCCGTGGGGTGGCGGTGACGGGCCGCAGGCCTCACCTGTGGGCTCGTCCCCCCCTTCCCGCCTTCGAGGCCCTTTCATCGGGTAAGGCCGGCGGCCCCTCCGCCCCCCGGGAGTCGGTCGCGGGCTGAGGCGCGGGCGCGGCCCCTGGGAGCGGAGCCCGGAGGGTCCTGGCGCGCCCCAAGGAGCGCGGGGCCCGCTCGTGCCTGCTGTCCCCGCTCACCCAGGGCGCTGACCGCGGCTGTACCTCGCCCGCTTCCCGGCGACACCCCTGACCCGGGCCTGAGTTCTGGCCCGTCCTGGCTGAATCCCGAGTTCCCCGTCCTCAGGGGCGGCTTCTGCGCGGGAGAGGGAGGCGCCGCACCCAGGCCGGCCGAGGCGGCTGCGCCGCAGAGCCCTGCCCTGGCCGGCGACGCGCTGTGCCCGGCTCTGGCTTCGGGCGGCCCGCCGTGCAGGCAGGGCCCAGGGGCTCCGCCGCGGGCACTGCCCGGGACAGCCTGGCGTTTCCATGTCCTGGGAGTTAGAAAATGGAGCCCCTGGTGTGAGGCTGGTCACCGCTGCCCCGGCTTTCCAGCGCCTCCCCCTGGGGCCCAGGGCCGGGAAAGAGCCTCCTTAAAGGCCGCCTGCCGGGAGGCGCCAGGTGGGCAGGGTGCCTTGAAGCTGCGCCATGAGAGCCTGTGGGTATTTTGACAAAGAACAAGGGAAACTACATTAGGGAACAGTCCTTGCCTTTCCCCGTCTTTTGAAAACCTGGCAGCGTGGGAGCGCCGGCCGCAGGGCTTCCAGCCGCGCACTCCGCGCACAGCAGGGAAAGCCGGTGGAATCCATGGGTACAGGGAATGGCGAGAACACACGTCCAGGGCTCACACTTGCTTCAGGGGACTGAAAGGAAACATAAATAATAACCAGCTAGAGGGGAGAGAGCGGATCAGGAACTGTGTGAACCTGCTGGGGGTCCTGAGCAGACACCCCCGGAGGAGAAGCAGAAGGGGGCGGGGGTGGGAGAGAGAGAAGGCCAGAGAAGCCCAGAGTGAAGACTTGCCTGGGGCCTGGAGGCCTGCGGCCCGTACCGGTTGCTGCAATGCATGTAAAGCTCAATAAAAGCCTGAGAAAGCCACCGAGGGCTTGAGGACCCTTCCTTTACCCGTCTGCTCAGATCCTAGACAACCAGCCCGGTGGCCTCTACATGAACCAAACTACCTTTCTCCCCTGCCTTTTAAATACGTATTTATATATTGCATCGTTGTTCGTTCTCCTCTCAGGTGTGGTCCCTAGAAAATTCCCATCAGCAAGGGACCGCTCACCCAGTCTCTGGTGCTCTTCCCCCCTCCTGGCCACCCCTGCCATGTCAGGGGTCTACCGTTTCCTGCTAATTTTGTCTCCTTTTTCCCTGACCCTTGTTTGGTTTCCCTCCTTTCTCCCCTTTTGATAATACTTCTGCATAACTGACAACTGGAAAAAAGAAAACCTGACTAATTCTAATCCAAAGTGATTTCTTAGGGTTATGATTCATGTTAATATTGTGCAATTAAACTTTGCACCCATTATCAATAACAACTGATAACTCATCAGTACTTTGGCCTTGGGGCGGGGGTGAAGCCTGTTTACCTGCACCTGCAAGTGAAGTTTGCCCTGGTCTGATGCCCTGCCTTTCCCGGGGGAACCCCCCACAGGCCTGCGTGAGCCTGGGGGGCGCCCCCACTTCCTCAATGCAGAGGGCTGGCCTGCACCCCGGCAGGTGCTGCTCTGCAGTTTATAACCTGAGAAAGGAGAAGGGAGGTTGGGGGGGAAGAGGGGGTGCCGCGGACCAGTACAGCAGTGGACAATGAGGCCGTCTCAGGGTTGAGAGATTGCGCGGAGTGGTCAGGGATTCGGCGAATAAATGACAAACAGACACACTTCAAGAGAGTGAAAATTTGAGTGTAATTTAATTTGAGTCAGTGGTCAGTATATCTATGTTTTTCTAAAGGCATAGGATCGGTTATCAGTGAACTAAACCAGCTGGCTCATAGGTTTAGCTTATCATTGACAGGGCAGTGATCTACGTCCGAAGTTACATCTGGACCTAGTCACATTCCTAAGTAGTCAGGCTAATAATTTTTATTTTGTTTTATGTAATTACTTTTTTGTTTTATAACTATTCACTACCACTAACTTATTTTACCTTTTATAATGCAATGCTTTTTTATTAACATCAAAGCTATCAAAGCTGAGCGTATAACCTAGAAATCACTAACCATTCTATTATTACACAAAATTTAGTAATGTTTCATTTGAATTAGTCTAGTTATTAAATTACATATGTTTTTTAATCAGCAATCAATGACCTTTTTAGACCGGGAAAAGAAAAGATTTTAGAAAGACAGTTATAGCAGAATAAAGTTTGTGGGCCTTGAGAAAGCGAGATAAGGTTTTGTGTGTTCAGTATTCCTTTTCACTTTCTTTGCGGCGGCTTCTGGTGGTCGTTCTCTCTTGGCAGGCATTCGGCTTCTCTGCATCTGAGGGAGTTTGCTGTTCTCCCCCTGCGTGCATGGTTCCTTGCCCACTCCAGACCTCAGGGACCATGGCAACAGCCATTAGCCCTGAAGGTCACTGCAGGGGGAGGTGCAGCAAGGGGGGGAAATGGGCAGCATTAAAGAGCATTCTGATACCTTGCTTTCATGACGAGGACTTACAGAGTTTGTGACTCAGGGTTTGTGGGTGCTGTCATTTTAAAGACAAGGGTTTTTAACTGAAAATAAAAATCAAATTGTGCGTCATAATCACTGCACTTTACATTTTTGAAAAGAGAAAGTGTATTGAAGTTTCCCCTAATATAGCAGCTTGCTTTCGGCAGGGACTGTCCAAAAAGCGTCATCCATGGTGCGACTCTGCAGCTTGACCTTGCTTGGTCTGGCAGAGACACCTGCACCTTGGCTGCTGACAGTGTGATGTGCCCTTGGGGCAGGAGGTGTCAGATGGCCTTTGAGTTCTCCAGCTGCAGCAACTCCTAGACCTGCCAAGTCGGAATCTGCATTTGCGCAAGACCAGGGGACTTAGGTGCAAATAAAACTGTGAGCATGAGTCTTGCACAAGTGCTGGATTTATCATTAAAACAAAAATAAGAATTTGGTCTCTTGAAAACCATCTGATAATAAATGAAGCCTTAAGGATTCTATAACACCCAGATTAAATGTTTTTTAATCTCTTAAAATCATATTTTTAATTTTAAATATAAGTGACTTGGAAAGAAAGTAGAAAAAATATCATCCATTCTAGTACTAGTGTTTTTACATTTTATGTGATTTTCCCAGTCTTCAGCCACACAAGTGTATGTTTTTGATAGTTGTTACACAATTTTAAATGATATTTTAAAATATAAGTCTTGGGGGCCTCCCTGGCGGCTCAAGAGGTTAAGCACAGCACTGTGAAGCTGTCCGCAGCCACTGCAGCACAAGTTCGATCCCCAGCCAGGGAGCAACCCACGTGTTGCAGCAGACCTCTCCTGCCTCCCCACTGCTCCCCTCAGCAGTGGATTTCAGTGGATCCACCTGTTCTGCTCCCCACTCTGTCTCTGGTGAATCCTCGCACCCCCCCGCACCTCTGGCCTGCACCCCAGCTCTTGTCTGCATAAATAAATAAATCTTTTTTTTTTAAATAAAACATCAGTCTTATTTCAAATACAATATAAATTATGGAAAGTTTCAACATACAAATCAGAGCAAAAGAAATAAAATCCACCTGTAATTTTATTAACCATTTTATGATTTTGAGGTAAATCCTGAGTATTTCCTAGTGGGATCATACTATATTTTAGCAGAAAGGGTGGGGGGGGGTGAGAGGTGACCTCTGAGCAGAAACCGGAGGGGGGTGACTCCTGAGCCCAAACCGGAGCGGGGGTGCTTTTTTTACTTATTAATATACCATTATGAGTATTTCCCATATTCTTCTCAAACATTTCTAAGAAATACAAATTCTATTTTATAATTATGGCTCTTAGGAGTAATGTTTCATTGAAATCTCCTGTAGTTAGTGCTGGGACAAGCCCCGTTATTTCCTTGAAGCGCTCAGTGGGAGTCACTCACATACTTTGGACCAACTTTAAATTCTGCTTTTTGAGAGTCATCCCCAAAGGAAGCTTTTTGGGGGCAGGTAGATAAAGAGAAAAAGCAAGCACTGAAGAGAGAATCCGCGCTCTCTCGTTTCCTCTGCGCTCCGGGCCGCGTTTCCTTCGGGACGTCCTGCCGTCCTCTGCGCGTGCGGGGCCCGCAGGCCCGTCCTCCCCGCTGCCCGCTCTGCCCCGCGGGTCGTGCTGTCCCGCCCCGGCCGCTGCGCGGAGAGGCTGTGTACTCATGTTTTTCTTTATTGCAAAATAGGAGATAATAGAGAAAGGACCTTTCCACGCGCACCTGGGCGGGGGTGACCCCTGAGCAGAAACGTGGGGGGGGGTGACCCCTGAGCAGGAACCGGGGGGGGGGGGGTGACCCCTGATCAGGAAGGGGGGGGGACCCCTGAGCAGGAACCGGGGGGGGGGTGACCCCTGAGCAGAAACGGGGGGGGGTGACCCCTGAGCAGGAACGGGGCGGGGGGGTGACCCCTGAGCCCAAACCGGAGCGGGTGCTCTGCTGCCGCCAGGGGCCGTTTCTGCGCTGCTGCGAAGGACGCTTTTGTAAACGCTGCTCTTGGAGCGTTTTCCGTTCCCGGGGTCTCTAGACGGGGGTGCGCTTTGCCGCAGGAGCGGAAGCGGCCGGCTGGAGGGTGTGAGAGCAGGAGCCCGCCGGGGACCTGCCCCCCCTGCGGCGCCGTCGCGGCCTCCACCGCTGGGAGAGGGGCCCGGTGGACGCCCCGCTCGGCCCGCAGCGAGTCCCCGCGCCTGCCCGGGAAGGAGCGCCCCGCCCCCCACTCCCACCCCATCCCCCCTCCCACCCCATCCCCCCCCCACCCCATCCCCCCTCCCACCTCCCCCCCTCCCACCCCATCCCCCCCCTCCCACCCCATCCCCCGCCCTCATCCCCCCACTCCCACCCCATCCCCCCACTCCCACCCCATCCCCCCCACCCCATCCCCCTCCCACCCCATCCCCCACTCCCACCCCATCCCCCACTCCCACCCCATCCCCCCACTCCCACCCCATCCCCCGCCCCCCAACCCCATCCCCCCGCCCCCCCATCCTCCACCCCCCCCCAACCGCCGGGCCGCGGGAGGCGCGACACCCCGCCTGACCGCCCGGCCTCGGCCCTGCGCTTGCAAGTCCCCGGCGCGGGCCGGCCGTGTGCGAGGGTCTCCGCGACGGGCCGGCGCCGTCCGTCTCGTCGGGGCGGCTCGGCGGGCGCGGCTGGCGGGCGGGCGGCGGGGGCTCAGAGCAGGAGGACGCAGCGGATGCTGGACAGGGCGGGCGGGCGGGCGGGGTCAGTCCCGGGGCCGCAGAGCTGCCGCCCGCCCTTCGCGGCTCCGCGGCCGCCCCTTCCCGCCGCCCCGAAGCGCCCCCGCCGGTCTGCGCGGGCGCCGGCGTCGCAGGGGCAGCGGCTCGGGCGTGGGCACCCGCCCCGACGGCCGCCCCTCGGGGGCCACTCGACCCCCGCCAGCCCCGCGCCCGGGGCGCCCACGGCCTCTGTGCGTCCTCGCCAGCGCCTCGGGGGCCTGGGCGCCGCCCCGTCAGCCGGGCCCTGTCCCGGGGCGTGCCCCGCTGCGGCCACCCCAGAGCCGAGTCCCGGCCGGTCACCCCGGGCGTGGCCCAGTCCCAAGCTCCTGCGCTCCGGACGGGATCCCGCTCAGCCCCCCAAGCGCCTGTGCCCTGTCTGCGCAGCCCGTGTCCACCTCAGCCCATACTACACACCCCATACTACACACACACACCCCACAAGACCCCACATGCACACATACCCCACACCCCACACCATACTACACACACCTCCACCCCACACACCTCCTCCCCACGCGTACCCCACACCCCACACCCCATACTACACACAACACCCCCACCCCACACTCACACATACCCCACACCCCCCACACACACCCCATACTACACACAACACCTCCACCCCACCTCCCCACCCACACATACTGCACACCCCACACCCCCCACACACCCCATACTACATACAACACTCCCACCCCACACACCCCACACACCGCACCCACACATAGCCCACACCCCACCCCCCCACACCCATACTACACACAACACTCCCACACCCCACACACACCTCATCCCACACCCCACACTCTACACACACCACATCCCACACACCACACCACACCCACACCACACACGCACATCACTCAGATGCTCACCAATTTCCATCTCGGAGCAATCCAAACGCCTCATTGATTTTCTCAAAAGGTAGCTTGTGGGTGATCAGGGGTTCTATGTCGATTCTCTTTTGCAGGTAGTCAGTTACCAGCTTCGGGACAGAATCTCTGCTTTTGTATTCTGTAGAAGGAAAGGCCGACAAGACGTGAAAAAAATCATTGTGCGATCGCCAGTGTGTGCGGTCGGCGGCAGTGTCATGGGAGACAGGACGCCATTCTCTGTAGGCTTCTCTTCGTCCTCACAACAGGGCCGTTTGCTCACACCGGAGCCCAGTCGCTGCACAGGCCTGAGGCCTCCTGGAGCACCCTGGCTGGAGCCTGCTGTGTGGGTGCGCTGTCTTGCTCATGGCACCCGCCGGCACCGAGGCCCCAGCAGCAGCCCCTCTCCTTCAGGGGTGTCTGCAGGGAATGGGTGAGCCCCGCTGGCGCCCCCAGGCCCCACTTACTCGTTGATCCCGGGAATCAGGCTGACACTGGCTTTATTTCCCCATTTTTATAACTTGGAGTGCACTGAGGTTTACAGCAGTGAAATGTTTTCACTGATTGTATTATTTTTTATTTTCTGCTGCTTTGACATCTCAGGGCCTTGTTAGCCAGGGGAGGGGCTCCTACACCTGCCTTCTTGGACAGGTGCTGGACCCAAGGTCACTATCGCTGCCCTGAGTCCCCCAGGCTTAGGCACCAGACACACCCGATGCCTGGCTGGCTGACCATCTGCACCGGCTGGCCCTTCCGGGGCCTGTGTGGCCTGGCGCCCCTGCTCCTGGGTCTGCGAGCAGCAAGTCTTTGGTCAGTCATCCTGTCACACCTGCTGAATAAACCCTGATGCTGTTAACAGCACAGCAGCTTGTCTGGAAGGTCGCGCAATCCAGCCTGGAGCCCAGTGTTTACATCCCTGCCAGGGCTCTGTCCCTACACATCACGTTCTTCGCAAATAACATGCAGTTTTCAGATACAGTTAAAAACAAACACACAGAAAGGCTGAGTCCCTCTGGGAAGACCCTGGCACCCTCTGTCATCTGCTCCCCGGCACCCCCTCAGCTGGCATTGGTGGAGCCCTGGCTGCAAATTAATGTTGCTTAATATGGTCATTTGTAGTTTGTATGCAGAATTTTCACCATCTTACAAACTTGGCAACGTGGATGTGAATAAAGGAAAGCCCAGCACGACTCTGCCATCCAGAGAGGACCTTGTTCAGGGCGGTTTCCTTGCCATGTTTGTACAACGTGCAGAGGGAATAAGGCTGAGAGCCTCCTGGGGCCAACACTGTTCATGCTGAGAAGAAACATCCCTCTCAAGTGTTCTGAGTCATTCTAGCTCCAGCCAAGCACTTTGAAATAGCTTAATTTTTAAGTTGTGTTTTTATTCAAATTGAAAAATCAGACATCTAGAGTTTCTTTTCATAATGAAAGAAACTTTTCACAATGGGAGGTTGTTCAGTGGATCGGTTTTCTCTGACCAGCTGGGCACCAACGCAGTCTCATCTACAGATTCAGCCATCTCAGAACAAGGGAGGAGCACCCAGATGTTTCAGAGCAGCAAACTGTCCTCCAGTTGTCTTTTGCAATCTCTGTGCTTCCTCCTCGTCTTTTCCTGTGCCAATAAGCGCCTGTTCTCATTGCTGCTGCTGCTGCCATTACACATTGGCTTTGAGCCTGTCAGTGGGCTTAGCAGGTGCTTACCTGCATTTTCTTACTTAGTTCTCACTACACTGTAAGAAAGGGACTACTTTTTACCCTGTTATTCAGATGATGGGACTGGCAACGAATGAGTTTAAATAACTTGCCACCGTTACATGTCTAATAAGCGATCTGATGGCGCAGTCCCGCAGTTGATCTTGTCTGAGCATTCTAGCGAAGACAGAGAACAAGATCATCAGCTGCGCTCTCTAAGAAGGCAGCCAGTAGGCATAGGTGTCTATTTAAAATTAGATTAATTAAAATGAAATACAATTAAAGAAGCTGTATTCCTTAAAACAATGCATAGATTCAATGCAATCACTGTTAAAATCCCAATGGCATTCTTCACAGAAATGTAAAAAAAAAAAAATTCATGAGATTTATTTGGAATTTTATCAGTTCTCAAGCAGCAAAACATTCCTGGGAAAAAAGAACAAAAATGGAGGCATCATACTCCTTGGCTTCAAACTATATTACAAAGTGGTGCTATTTAAAACAGTATGGTAGGCCTCCCCCGTGGCACAGCGATTGAGTGCTGGGCTGCGAAGCTACCCACAGCCTCTGCAGCGCCAGTTCAATCCCCAGCCACCGACGAGGGTCCCACATGGCTCACAGACCTCTCCTGCCGCCTGCTGCTCCCCTCAGCAGTGTACTTCGTCCGACTGCCTGTTCTGCTCCCTGCTCTGGCTTTGGCGAAGTGTCTCACCCTCCCGCACTTCTGACTGTACCCACTGCTTGTATAAATAAATAAATAAATTAACTAAAAAAAAAAAAAACAAACCAGTATGGTGCTGGAATTAAAAATAGGCACACAGATCAGTGGAACAGAATTGCGAGCCCAGCAATAAAACCACACAGACATGCACAATGAATTTATCTAATACCACGCACAAAAAAGTAATTCAAATGGATTAAAGACCTAAACCCATAAAATACATAGAATAAAATAGGCAATGTCCTTCTTGACATCAGCATCTGATATATCTTTGGGGACTCAGCTGCAACAGTGGGGGAAACAAAAGCAAAGTAAGTGAGTGAGGTGACATTCACCTTAAAAGCTTCTGCTTTTAAGAAACGTCAAAATGAAAAGACATCTTACTTAAGAGAAAATGTTTGTACATCATTTATCTGATTAAATGATGTGTAAACATCAGATAAATGATGTGCAAACACTAACCCTAACCCTAACCCAGCATATACAGAGGACTCAGAAATCAACAATAAAAAGCAAACAACCTGAACAGAGAATAGACTCGTCTCTGAAGGAGACATACAGATGGCCAATAGGGCGAACATGGAATATTCATCCCCTGTGTCAGAGACGCGCCAATCAAAAAGGTGGTGGGATGTCAGCTTGCATCTGCGAGAACGACTGTTACTCCAAAGACGAGAAGCCAGGGTTGGAGAGGATGTGGTGAGAAGGGAGCCCTCCCGCATTGTTAGGGAGTGTAACTTGAAATAAACGCTAGGATAGGAGTATGGTGACTGCTCAAGATTAAAAATAGAAATGCCAGGGCCTCCCTGGTGGCGCAAGGGGTTAAGCACCGCACTATGAAGCAATCCACAGCCTCTGCAGCACGAGTTCGATCCCCAGCCAGGGAGAAACCCACATGGCGCAGCAGACCTCTCCTGCCTCGTCCGCTGCTCCTCCCAGCAGTGTATTTCAGTCGATCTGCCTGTTCTGTTCCCCACTCTGTCTCTGGTGAGTCCTCTCACCCCCCCGCCCCAGCATCTCTGGCCTGTGCCCCAGCTCTTGTATGCATAAATAAATAAATCTTTAAAAAAAAAATAGAGGGCCTCCCCGGTGGCGCAGCGGTTGAGCGCTGGGTTGCGAAGCTGCCCGCAGTCTACGCGGCGCCAGTTCCATCCCCGGTTGCTCCCCGGCCACCAGAGGAGGGTCCCACATGGCGCGCAGACCTCTCCTGCCGCCCGCTGCTCCCCTCAGCAGTGTCCTTCGGTCCTTCTGCCTGCTCTGCTCCCCGCTCTGGCTCTGGTGAATTCTCTCACCCTCCCGCGCTTTCTGACTGTACCCAGTGCTTGTATGTATAAACAAACAAACAAATAAATAAATAAATCTTTAAAAAAAAAAAAAAATAGAAATGCCAGTTATCCCACTTCTGGGTATGTAGCCACAAAATACAAAAACACTAACTTGAAGAGACATGTAGCCCATGCTCACTGCAGCACTGTTTTCTTTTTATCCCTTAATTATTTATTGTAAAGATTTGTTGATTTATTTATGCATACAAGAGCTGGGGGGGGTGGTGAGAGGGCTCACCAGAGGCAGAGTGGGGAGCAGAAATATACTGCTGAGGGGAGCAGCAACGAGACAGGGGAGATCTACTGTGCTGTGAGTCAGCTCTCTGGCTTGAAAGCACTGAGGCTTAACTCCTGCACCACCAGGGAGGCTATTTATTCCCCCCATTTTTAAAAAATTATATATTTTTGCATCATTGTTCATTTTTGTACAAGTTTGATTTCTCCCCTCAGGCGTACTCCCCATAAAGTTAAAACCACCAAGTCACCTGTGAGCCATCACCATAGTCTCTTGTGCTCTTCCCTTCCCTGTTTTGACCACTCCCTCCCCCTCCCCCGCTGAATTTCTCTGATTTACAGTTTGCCTGCTAGTTTTGTCCTTTTTTCCCCCCATCCCTACTTTGGTTCCTCTATATTCCTCCTGTAAGTGAAACCATCTGATTTTTTTTTTCCTTCTGACTTATTTCACTGAACACCGTCCTTCCAGCTCCGTCCATGTTGCTGCGAATGGTATGACTATCTTTTTGATGGCTGAGTAGTATTCCATCGTGTATAGAGACCACATCTTCTTGATCAGTCATCTGTTTTGGGGCATTTAGGTTGTTTCCATATCTTGGCTATTGTAAATAGCGCGTCACTATTTTCAGCAGCTCAGAGCTGAGAACAAATTAAGTGCCCATGAATAGATGAGTGGATCAAGAACTTGTGGCCCGTGTACAATGTGGACTACTACTCAGCTACAGAAGAGATGAGGGCCTGCCATTTGTAACTACATGAATGCATCTAGAGGGCATTAGCGTAGGTAAGGAAGCCAGACAGAGAAAGACCTGCCATGTGGGATTTCGCTCAGATCCGGTGTGTAGAGAAAACAAACGGGGAAACTAAATAAAACAAGAACAAACTTTTGGACTCTAGATCGACTTGTGTTCACCAGAAGGGAACGGGGAAGGAAGGTGGGGAAATTGGAGAAAAGGGAGCAGCGACGTGGGGAGCGACCGAAGTGGACATTCAGCGGCCAGCCTCATGTGGTGCGCATGCGGTGCAGCCTTAGAGCAGAAACTTGGGCCGGAGGCTTCACAAGGCCAGAAACTGGAGGTGGGGTGGAAGTGACTAAGGTTGTCGTTAAACCTCCTACGGAATTCCTTAGGCACAGGGAATCTTTAGGTGATGACTCCTACAGAGATGGAGATGGTCCACGGAGGTGTGAACCCCCCAAAAAACACTGTGTCAGAACAGATCCTCCTTGGCAAACCGCAGTGCCTGTCCCCAGGCTGCCAGTCCCCAGGCCGCCCGCTGGTGCCTGTGCCGGCCCCTCTTTTGACCCGCCGGCCCCTTTCAGCAGCAGCTCTGTCTCCCGCCTGCGTCTGCGCCAGCACCGTCTCCTCCTGGCCTCTTCCCCCGAGACACCTGCCCTTTTGAACATGGCCTCCCCCGCCTGAGACTGAGCAGTTACCCTCCTGTCTGCAAACTCGCAGCGCGCTGCCGGAACCTTCCTTAGAGGTGAACCCCCGCCCCACCAGAACCCCGTCCCATGCACGCTGACTGGCCGTGCGCTCCTGGCGCTTGCCTGGTGCAGGAACACAGTGTGGCTCCAATGAAGAAAAAGGTCAAAACACGCGACCCTGGGGGCTCAGTGGCTGCCGGCACCACAGAGGCCGCACTCTCCGGGGCAGGGCTGGCCGGAGCACCCCGTGTGGGCCAGGAGAGGGGCTCAGGTGGCGCTCTGGGCCTTGGTTTTCAACAGGAAGCTGGGCGGGCTGGTTAGAGTGATAGTGGGGGTCAAGCAGTGAGACGCCTCCTCGTCTCAGCCTGTGTGGTGGAGGAGGGGGACGCCCCTGCGATGGGGAGTCTGGCCCCCGGAACGGTGTCTTGCTGTGACAACAGTGCGAAGCGCGGCTGCTTCTGCCCTTGCGTTGGCGCCTGCGGGGAGGCCGAGCTGTGCTTTTCTGTTTCCTGTCACGTGGATGTTCCTGCCTTTTCACCCCTCTATTTTTTGCGAAGGAGAATCAGGGTGTCCGGTTCTTGGCAAAGACAGTGTGGGGTCCAGACCTACCTCCCAGGGCGCCCCCTTTCAGGGTCCTCCCGGAGAGAAGCAGCGACGGGTCGAAGGAGAGCTTTGAGTCGGAAGGCGCCACTCCAATGATCACGCACACCCCGTAGCTCAGCCGGCAGGACTCCAGCGCCGCGACCTGGGGTCAGAGATGGACCGGGTGGCCTCAGCCACTCCCACTCCCCCCGCACTGACGCGTGACCCCAAGACGCGCTCAGAGCAGCTACGAGGTGGGGAGAAGCAGCAGGAGAGCCCGGTCCCCGTGACCTCGTAGACAAACTGCCTTCACTTTGTTACCATGAAGTTTGCCCACCTTTAAAAGGGAATGTTAGTTTTAATTCATAATATGCCATGGAGATAAAATGGGGCAAATCAAGTAAATAGCTCAGCATAATGCAAGCACGCAAGAGGCGCTCAGATGCTACTTAACAACGGCAGTGCTTTCGCGTCTCGTGAGTCAGTGACGCGGACCCCAGGGGCAGCCCCGCCAGCCTCTCACCATGGTCTCGGTGCAGCCCACGGCCTCGAAGGCGAAGTCCACCCCGAGGCCGGTCATCTCCAGCACCACCTCCTGCACGGGCTTCTGCAGCTTCCGCGGGTTGAGGCAGTCAGTGACCCCCAGAGCGCGGGCCCGGGGGAACTTCTCCTCGTTGATGTCCACCCCGATGATCCTGGAGGCCCCCGAGGCTTTGCAGCCCAGGACGATGGCCGAGCCGATCCCCCCGAGCCCGAAGACCACGCAGGTGGAGCCAGGGGTGACCTGCAGACCCAGAAGAGAGACCACACGACTCTCCCGCGCTAGGGGAAAGAAGAGCCCTCGGCCTCTGCGTGGAGGCTCGCGACGCTCTGCTCACCTGGGCTGTGTTCAGCACAGCCCCGAGGCCCGTGGGCACCTCGCAGCTGAAGATGCAGACCCTGTCCATGGGGGCGGCCGCGTCGACTCTGGCCACCGCGATCTCGGCCACCACCGTGTACTCCGTGAATGAGCTGGCCCCGAACAGGTGGTGGATCCTCCGCCCTCTGCAGGAGAACCTGCTGGTGCCGTCCAGCATGAGCCCGGTGGGAGACAGGACGCTGGCCGTGGGCGGGGAGAGAAGGGAGCGTCAGCCCCACTCAGCACCAGCGCGGCCAACGCAAATCGAGCGAAAGGGGACACGGGACATGGACTGACTTTTCCTTCAGGCAAAAGTTCCCCCTGGGGTGCAGGCAGGAGCTGCATTCTCTGCACTGCGGCAGCGGCAGCGCCAGGACCTTGTCTCCTGTGGAGAGAAGAGCAGAGCGGAATGGCTGCCGGGGAGCGGGCGGCCCGGCGCTGCCAACACCGTGTGTATTGGCAGGAAATTGTCCATGGTGGACATTATCAATTTGTTGTAATAATAGCTATTCTTTTTAAGCTGTATTATTTCATTTTGGAATGGAAACATTAATTATAACGCAAATGGACCTTCAGAATACAAAATAAAAATTGAGGATTTGTCACTAATGACATTGAGGGTCAAAAGTGACAGAGCGTAGTGAGATGGCCCCGGTGCCCGTAGCGGGAGGCCTGCCTGTGTGTGTTTTCTGACTTAGCCGAATGTCGACCCTTGTGTCTGCTCAGTCAGTATCTGTTCAAAGAGAGAAGCAGTGCGCGTGACTGCTGGGATTAGCGCACAGCATGCGATGTTGCTGAGTAACAGCCCAGAGTTTTCCCAGGCAGCCCTGTGTTCTACTCCTAGCTGTGCCATTCAACAGCTAGTTCAACTGAATTGTTGGTCTATGATAGATATTTATTGTCAGAGTTGCAAAACATCTTACAAAGTGTTTAAAACATGAATTATGGGGCCTCCCCAGTGGCGCAGCGGTTGAGCGCTGGGTTGCGAAGCTGCCCGCGGCCTCTGCGGTGCCGGTTAGATCCCCGGCTGCTCCCTGGCCAGCAGAGGAGGGTCCCACATGGTGCGCAGACCTCTCCTGCCGCCCGCTGCTCCCCTCAGCAGTGTACTTCGGTCCTTCTAGAAGCCTGCTCTGCTCCCCGCTCTGGCTCTGGTGAATCCTCTCACCCTCCCGCGCTTCTGACTGTACCCAGTGCTTGTATAAACAAAACAAACAAACAAACAAACAAATAAATAAATAAATAAATAAAAACATGAATTATGTCTGATGCAGAAGCAGCAACTACAAATTCTGGAGTAACTTGACTATATACAGAAGGTGCCTGGTTCAGACAACCTAAAGGGTTAGTTTTGTGTATGTGTGCATGTGTGTGTGTGCGTGTGCGCGCTTGTGCACATGCACAGGAAGAAGCTTCTTAACCATATGCATGTTTAATGCAAGGATACTCCAATATATTGTGTATTTTTGGCAATTTTTAGCTTAATTTGGAGTAAGTAGACTAGAGATTATCTCTGCAGAAATGAGTAGAGATGCTATCTTTGTCTTTGAGAGATTTTAGTAAAATACAAAGTAGGAGACTCTGCCTTTTATACTTGTGGGGTGGATGCATTTATATCTCTTTCTGATGTGTGATGAGTTCAGCTCTCTCTTTGGCAGTTAGGGGACGTGCCAGGGGGTTGGGAAACGTGGGGTGACTGGTTGGCCTGTATCCTGCCCCGGCACCTACCTGGCTTCAGGCCGGTGACGCCTTCCCCCACACTCTCGACCACTCCAGCGCCCTCGTGGCCAAGAATCACAGGGAAAGGCATTTTGTTTCTCCCTTCCAGGATGTGCACGTCCGTCCCACAGATCCCAGAAGACAGAATCTGGAAGGCAATGGCGTGATTGGAGAGAAAAATGCCGATAAATGTCATAAAATGGAATTGTCCGGAAAAATGCATTATTTCCACGTGTGGGGGTAGAATTGGTTTTTTGAAGCCTGGGACATAAATCTGACGTGTTGCAGAGTGTTGCCAGCAGGCTGCTGTCTTGACGCGGGAACATTCCACTTGTCTTTCTGTCGTGTCCCCTGGGCCTCTTTAGGATCACAGACACCACTGAATTAATTCCTAGCTCCTCAGATGAGGAGCTCTGTGTTCACAGGCCACACTTCACGGTCTGTTTTGATAGCTCCACTTAAACAGAAGAAAGTTGTGAAGAAGTTGTGAGGCACGCACACGCACGCACACACACACACAAACACACACACTCTCAAGGGAACATGACTCAGTTACTAAAAAAAAAGGTGAAACCTTTTGCAGCAGTATGGATAGAACTTGAGGTGACTGAAATAAGTCAGAGCGTGAAAGACAGTTACTACCTGGTTTTGCTCATTTGTAGCATGTAAATAACCAAAGGGAAAAAACTGCAAAGCAAAATAAAAGTAACTGTTAGACTCTGTGAAAAACGTGGTCAATGAAACTACAAAGATAGACTTTAGACCGAGTACTCTCTCACCATAATGCCATGAAGCTAGAAGTCAACTTTAAAAAATGTGAAAAACATAAATACATAGAGACTAAACAAAATGTTGCTTAGTAGCTGTTGGGTCAAAAGGAAATTAAAACACAAATAAGAAAATACTTTGAGACTAACAAAAATGAGGGTACAATTCCGTCCCCAAGAATCTACGGGATACAGCAAAAGAGGTGTCAAGAAGGAAGATAATGGCATGCAGGCCCACATTAAAAAGAAAGAAATCAACTTCTTTTTCCTGCCGGAACCATGGAGGCTGCAGAGGAGAAGAGAAAGAAGGTGCTGCTGTGCCAGAAACCACTGCGAAAAAACGAAGGAATTTCCAGAGCTGAAGATCAAGCACCTGAGAAAGATATTTGCCCAAAAGATGCTTCAAGGGCCAAGGAGGAAGCTTATCTATGAAAGGGCTAAGCCCTAGCACAAGGAACACAGGCAGATGTACAGAACTGAGATTCGAAAGGCAAGACAAGCTGGGAATTTCTACATAACCGCTAAACCCACATTGGCGTGTGTCATCAGATCAGAGGTATCTGTGGTGTGAGCCCAAAGGTCAGAAGGGTGTTACAGCTTCTTTGCCTTCACCAGATCTTCAGCAGCACATTTGCTGACATGCTGAAGGCCGTGGAACCACATGTTGCAAGGGGTGAGGGGGGGTGGTCCACACCTCAAGTCAGTAAATGATTCAATCTGTAAGTGTGGTTATGGCAAAATCGACAAGAAGAGAATTGGCCTATGGACAACGCATTGACTGCTCGATCTCTGGATAGACATGGCGTCACTGGTACGGAGGATCTGATTCATGAAATCTGTACTGTTGGAAAATGCTCCAGCTTCCCCCGGCCTGTCAGATTATCTTCTCCATGACATGGAATGAAGAAGACGCCACCGTTTTGTAGAAGGTGCAGATGCTGGCAACAGGGAAGACGAGATCAACAGGTTTACTAGAAGGATGAAGTAAGGTGTCCACCTTGATATTCTTCTGTAATCTGGTCAGATAATAGTAACTGCTTTCAAATTAAAAAAAAAAAAGCAGCAAGAAAGATCCCAAATAAAAAGCCTAGTACAGCACAGCACCTCATGCACTTGGAAAAGAGGAATAACAAGACGCAAAGTTAGGAAGGCAACAACATAAGAGTGGAAAGAAACGAATTGGAGATCAGAAGACCATACAAAAGATCAATGAAACTAACAGTTGTTTCTTCAAGAACATAAACAAAACAGACAGCCCTCTAGCCAGGCTCACAAAGGAGAGAGAAAACAGCAATAAGCAGACTCAGAAACAAAGGAGGAGACGATCCCGCAGATGGCACAGAAGCAAAGGCCAGGAGAGAGTATTACGAACACATGGACACCAGCGCATTGCTGCTGTGGAGAAACAAAATTCAGGACCAGTATGGTTTACCAAGACTAGCCTGGGGAGAAACACAAAAGTTGAAGGAAGCAATCACAAATTTGGAAATTGAAAGATCGACCACTCGTCCCCCAAACAAAAGCCAAGTTACAGAAGGCTTTACAAATGAAACTTACCAAACCTTTAAAGAAGAATTAATACCCATCTTGGCCATACTGTTTTTAAAAATCCATGAAGGAAGAATGCTTCCTAATAACTTTCATGAAGCCAACATCCCCATAATAGCATGGGCCAAGATTCCTGATGAGCATCGATGCCAAAATCTTCAACCAAATAGTAGAAAGTTGAATTCAACAGTATATCACAAGGAATGTACATCATGATCAAGTGGGATTTATCCCAGGGATGCAAGGATTTTTTTTTTAAAGATTTATTTATTTATTTATACAAGCACTGGGTACAGTCAGAAGCGCGGGACGGTGAGAGAATTCACCGAGCCAGAGCGGGGAGCAGAGCAGGCAGAAGGACCGAAGGACACTGCTGAGGGGAGCAGCGGGCGGCAGGAGAGGTCTGCGCGCCCTGTGGGACCCTCCTCTGGTGGCCGGAGATTGAACCTGTGCAGCAGAGGCTGCTGGCAGCTTCGCAACCCAGCACTCAACTGCTGCGCCACCGGGGAGGCCCAGGATTTTTTTAATATACGCAAATCAATATATTGCCTTTCTACAAAAGGATAAAAGTCTTAGTACCAGTAGATGCAGAGAGCGCGTTGGATAACACTTAACACCCACGGATGAGGAAAACTGCAAACAAGATGGGAAACCCGTGTCCCCACACCCGGCCCGCTGCAGGCACGCCGCACTTGCCTTGATGCGGACTTCGCCAGCCTTTGGTGGATCCACGTCAACTTCCTCGATGGACAAGGGTGCACCTGCTGTCCAGGCCACCGCGGCCCTGCACCGGATGACCTGCCGGAGACAGCACGACGGGTGCATCCCACAGTGAGACATATGGCCCCATAGCCACTGAGGGCACTGCTGACCACCCCGCTGAGGACACTTAGAACAGCTACACACTGACGGCACTGAGAGCAACTACACATACCACACCCATCCCCCACACACACCCCCATACACCCACACCCCACACATAACCCACACCCCACTCCCCCCACACACACCACACACACACTCTACAGCCCCCCACTCCCCCCACACACATCCCACACACACCCCCCACACACACCCCACACCCCCCCACACACCACACACACACACTCCACCCCCCCCACACACCACACACACACACTCCACAGCCCCCCCACACCCCACACACCCTGCAATTAGAGATGTAACTTATTATTTTTTTAAAGATCTATTTATTTATGCATACAAGAAATGGGGTACAGGCTAGACGCATGGGAGCTGAGAGGATTCACCGAAGACAGAGTGGGGAACAGAATAGGCAGATAGACAGAAGTACACTGCTGAGGGGAGCAGCGGGTGAGCCAGGAGAGGTCTGCTGCTCCATGTGGGTAGCTCCCTGGCCAGCCTGGGATCGATTCGTGCTACAGAGGCTGCGGACAGCTTCACAGCACTGCGTTTAACCCCCTGCATCATCCAGAGGCCCAAGATGTAAGATATTTTTTATGTCCAAATTTGCCAAATTTTTTGTGAAAGAGCTCCATCTAATTGGCATAAAATAATCCCTTATATAAATCTAGAAACTAGCCCAATGCTTTTTAAGTTCACATGATCTGGAACAATCTTTGGTAAATAAAAGCTAGCTTATGTTTCTTGGCTTCATTAAACCAGGCACGGCTGCAGCATTTCCAGCTCAGGCGCAGTGAGCCAGCACTGCTGTCTGCGGGCTGTTAGCCAGTAAGCTCGTGTTACCACTGTTACAAAACTTGTTGGCCCCCAAAACAAAGTAGTTTGGGATGATGGCTGATTTTATCTAATATCTTATCAAGTTTTTGCAGGTAGGATTGAGAAACATCAGGCCCCAAACTAGAGCTGGTTATGTTAAGCCAGTATCAATATTCTCTGAATTGCAATATCAGCCCCTCCCGGGAGTGTGATCTTAAGCAAGCAGCCTGCAGTTTGCCCCCAGCTCATCCCTCTGATAAGCCTCTCTGGTCCCCCAAGTAAACAGTTATTGGGCGCAATTGGCTTAAATAGATGTAAGTGGGGCACGAATTTTTAGGCGGACATTTCTGCAGTTATTTTTTACATGTCTACTTATATGGTTCCCCAAGCCTCTTTTGTAACTCATACCCTTAGCATAAAAGTTTGAGAATCCATTGCTATCTAGCTCATTCAGGTAAGATCAACTACCAAAGCACTAATTACTAAACAAAGATTTGTCTTTTGTCTTCTTACTGCACACGCACTAAAGCTAAATTTGGGTCTTAGTCTGTGCCACATCGAACACTTGTCCTGGAAGGAGGTATATGTTTCCAGAAATCATCAAGTGTGCAGTCTGCCTAGCTAACAACAGAGTGTGTCCTGAGAAAGTGTCCTGGCTGGCGAGCTCGGCATGCGGAAGTCCAGACCGAGTCACACAGCCGGTGGCCTGGCGGCTGCCCACTGTGAGGCCAAGAGGGGCGGGGTGTTGGGTGCACACGGTGCCTGTCTAGAAATGCTGGCCCCTCAGTTCCCAACTGCTTGCTTCTTAGTTTTCACCAAAAAGTAAGGGTTATAAGCCTTAATAATTCTAATAAATGTAACTAACACTACTGGAAATAGTAGGAGAAATATTTTTATATGCAAAGAAAATAGGATGTGTGCTTTTGGTTAAAAAAACTTCTGAGGTATGGAGATGTGTTTTTGGCTAAGGGAAATGATATAATTTCGTCCTAAGTTAAAGAGAAAAACAGAACAATATGGCACAGAGAGGTGAGGGGAGCGGGGGAGAATTCTCCGTCGGGCAGTCTGGAGTTAAGCGTCACCATCAGTAGTGTGTGTGTACAAACGGGCCTTGTTTTCTCGTCTGCTGACTGGCAAAGTTAAAATACTGTGATAAGAAACTGTGAAGGGTTTTCTAGAGTGTGAATTTTTAAGCAGCTCCTCCGAAAGCAGAGAGGGCAGCTCCTCCGAAAGCAGAGAGGGCGCTTCCCGCCGTGGCCGGCAGCGGCCTCTGACTGCGCACTGGGCCTGGGCTCCTGACGACGAAGGAGCTGGGTTTTCTTAGGACTCCGCAAGCTCCTGTGCTTGCCTTTGAAATCTTTTGTTGTCAGCTGGTTAAAAAGACACGTAAGACGAGTAAGTTAATTAAGTGGAATGGGGGGAGAAGGTAATGGGAGATGTGGAGTGCAGAGGGTGATGGGGAGCAGACGCCGGAGTGGAGCGGCTCTCGCACACAGACCGACTTGGGGTCGCAGACGCCGCAGCTTCACGTCCACCCACCCCTGCATCTTAGCTTAAAAACTCACTTTGCTGGGCTTCCCCAGCGGCGCAGCGGGTTGAGCGCAGCACTGTGAAGCTGTCCACAGCCTCTGCACTGCTGGTTCGATTCCCGGCCCAGCCAGGGAGAGTCCCACATGGTGCTGCTCCCCTCAGCAGTGCTTTCTGTCCGTCTGCCTGTTCTGCTCCCCGCTCTGTCTCTGGTGAATCCTCTCACCCTCCTGTGCCTCTGACCTGTACCCAAGTTCTTGTATAAAAATAAATAAATCTTAAAAAAAAAAAAAATTCGCTTTGCTCCAGGCATCTCATAGAGCCTCTTTCCTGTTAGGGTTTTTTCCTCCCACATTCCAGGTGTCACAAGATTTTAACCTTGGCCAAGTGAAGCTCAGTTCCGTTTCTAGAGTCTAAATTTCTGCATTATAACTTCTAATATCACTCATTTATTTAAAATAGAGAAGATTTGAATTCATCATGCAAAGGAAATAATATGAAAACTTGGGTGTTACCTTTGGATATAGGACAAAAGAAACAATATTAATTTTGCTTCTTTGGTCAAATTCATTCTTACGAAATACCTCCTGGAGCATTTTCTCTCACCTTGGCACTTAGTTCCCAATGACACACTTGTCTGTTTAGCTCAAGCTTAAATATTTATCTGTGTTTCCCCTATATTACTAGGTGGCTGCCACAGACAGCCTCGCTCCCAAGGAGGGTCTGTCAGAGTGGCGGAGCCTGACCTGCTGCCACTGGGTGGCAGGCTGGCCTGGGGGGCTGGGTGGACGCGTCACCTGCCTCTGGGCCTAGCCCCGTCTCTGTGTCGAGTCCATGTACCCCCTGCGGTTGCCAGCCAAGTGGGGGGCTCTGTGGCTGGGCTGGGCGTTTCTGGCCTGGAGAGCTGGAACTTGGCACATGACATACCGGGTTGTTCCTGCTACACTGCCCCCCAGCCCCGTCCATCACTACTACTGCTACATGCCCCAAAGCACTTTTTATTCTCCCTCTGCCTGCACCAGCACCTGAAATGGTTAGCAGCTCACCAGAGTGGACCTACTCAGGTCAGCGATGCTGGGAAGTCATACATACACATGGCCTGTTTTTAAAATTATTTTAAAAACAAAATATATGTATACTTACGATTTAAAGATAAAAAATACCTATATACCATGGAATATTACTCAGCATTCAAAAAAGATAAACACATGCAATTTGCAGCAACATGGATGGCGCTGGAAGGGGTCATGCTCAGCGAAATAAGCCAAAAAGAAAAAGAAAAATACCGGATGGTCTCACTCATAGCAGGAATCTAGAAAACTTAAATAAGGGACCAGGAAAACGAATAACTATAAGAAAGTGAAAATCAAAATCAACAAAAAACTATGAACCAGAGACACTTTTTGGGGGGTGGGGGCCGGGAGGGGAGGGATTGGGGTCAGAATGGGGCATTTGCAATTGTATGGGGGAATATAAAAATAAAATTTATTATTTAAAAAAAAAGAATTTTTGAAAAACTGGAAGAGTATAAACTGGAAATAAAGATTTCAAAATGCAGGAAAAAAATAAAGATAAAAAATAGGTGGCTGCAGTTAGCGGATGATTTTAGCTTCATCTAAGAATATTTTTACTTTACAGAAAGACTGATTAAGACATTTCCTTAAATACGAATATTTCTGATTTTACCACACGTACGCTCTCATTTCTTAAAAATGCCCCTAACAAATTGCCAGGAATGTTGGCATTGTGTAAAGATGGTTGTCCGCGGCCTTTGGCAGCAAAGTCCTCCCTGCAGGTCGCTCAGACACAGACTGTGTTTAGCCCAGCCGCCACTTACTTGGCTCGCCCGCTCCGTGGAGAGGCCGGCTGGCTCCATCGCCCCGGCTGGCTCCATCGCCCCGGCTGGCTCCATCGCCCCGGCTGGCTCCATCGCCCCGCGCTGCAGATGCGCCGCTGATGCCCCTCGCCAGACAAGACACGACCGTGGTCGGCACTCGCAGGGGTTTATAGTCTGCACCCCTGGGGTGGGAGGGGAAGGCGGGGAAGGCGGGCGGTTGAGGGAGGGAAGCGGGGAGGGGAAGAGGGTGAGACGACTTGAAGAGAAAAGAAAAGGAATTACTGAAAGGAAGGAAGGAAGGAAATGGGGTTTTAGGAAAGAAAAGCGGGAGAGGCAGGAGCGGGGAGCCTCGCCTGCGGGTCGCTGGCCGGCGGTGGGGGCCGCGGGGTCTCCTGCAGCCGACCCGGGCTGGCAGCAGCCGGCCTGCAGAGCCTCGCTGCGGCTGCTTTTAGCTGGAGCGCACATAAGGTTTCCGATTCCTTGATTTGGGGGGAAGAATAATGAGGAAATGTAAAAAATGAGGAGAGAAAAGTTCAAAAGACTGGTGAAGGTTTGTGGAAGCTCGCGGAGGAGGAACCGGCATCAAAGAAGCAACAAAATTAAAGAGATGGTTTTTTCCCCACTTCTAAAAAAACAGAATGGAGGTGGCGCTGGCTGACAGCCCTCCCCCTGCTCTAGACGCACAGGCTCTGCCCGCGCTTTTCTCAGCAGTGTATTTCGCCAGTCTGCCTGGGCTTTCCCCCGCTCTGGCTCTGTGAATCCTCGGACCCTCCAGGGCCTCTGGCCTGTACCCCAGTTCTTGTATAAAAGAAATAAATAAATCTTAAAAAAAAAAAAAAACTTTGAAAAAAATGCAGGAGGATGAACACTGTATTTTTCCAAAATCGAATTTCCATTGAAAACCATGGTGATTCGAACTTGCCGTGTCTTTAATGTGATTATTTTACTTACTTGCCCCTTCACTGTCCTGCGACCATGTTCTGGCGAGTCCGGACAGGAGCCCAGACGCTCTGATCTAAAGTGATTCTTCCTGCGGTGCATGTGGGGGAAGACGCCCCCGCGTCTCTCACGTTTTATGTTACTCATCCGCTCTTTACAGTCAATTAGAACCACCATGGCCTAGTCACTGGCATGAAGGCTAGTAGGAAAGTCCTGCAGCTACTTGTTCCAGGCCTTTAGGCCTCTTTCTAGCATTTTATATGAGGAGTGAGCCAGCGTGTGGCGACGGGCGCCGAGGCCCTTGGTGGGGTCTGTGCGGGGTCGTCGGAGGGGGTCATGACACTTTGCTGAGTCGGCAAATCCAGTGCAGGTCCGTGTAGGGTCTCACGGCTGACTCACCCAATCTTGTCTGTTTCTTCGTCAAACAGAACAACCGCTGGTAGAATGTTACCTGATCCACTGTCCCTCTGGCCTGAGCTCGAGCCCTGCCACCCCGAGCGGCTCTGTCGCCTGAGTTGCTGCAGGCCCTTCCGTCCCTTCCTCTTTCCCTGGACTAGATTACTGAGCACGCGCTACGACTCCAGCCATACGCCGGCCTGAGCGACAGTTCCAGGAGAGGGAGCAGGCCGCTGCGGACGCTCGAGGAGCTAGCAGCCTGGCGCAGTGAAGACGCTCACTTGGGGTCTTTTGGACAAGCAGGGGGGGGGCTGGCGAGGCCTGGATCCTGCCCGCACCCCAGGCTTCAGCTTGCTCCTGCAGAGTCCTCCCGGGGCTTTGCGCTTTTAATAGAGAACCTAGCAAGGTCCTCTCTGGTTGCCCTCATTAGACTTTTTCACTCTGTTGCAGAGCAGGTGTGGCCTGGAATCCCTCCTGACCTCCCCCCTCCGGTCCCCTGAGCTCCATGTGGATTGCCTAACATTACAAGCAGCTTTCCTAAATCTGGCATTGTCTGAAATTACATATAAACTCATGAGTTGCATTTCACAAAAGTCTGTGTCATTACTAATGGCAAAATCATAGGCGTAAGGGCCTATGCACAAACATGAATTGTGCAAGGAGCTGCCATAAAGCACACCATCAGCCCTGCGTGGCCTGGTTTGCCAGGTTTCATTCTCCAAGGTTTCAATAGCATCACGGAAGGTGGAGGAACCTGCCGCTCCAGCCCGTGGGGTCACCGCTTGGCCGCTCTGTCCAGCATCCTGCCCACACTGAAGCCCTGCTTGGGTCACTGTGGACTGCTTTGTGCATGAACAGAAAAGCCCTTGTCTGCGTGAGCCTTAGGAGGAAATGGACAGTTTGTCCAGGGCCGAGGCTTATGTGTTGCCAGACGAGGCCCCAGTGACCTCTGAACTCCAGGGGCTGGGAGGGAGGGGGCACCTGGAGCCAGTGC
This sequence comes from Talpa occidentalis, assembly GCF_014898055.3. Taxonomy (NCBI): domain Eukaryota; kingdom Metazoa; phylum Chordata; class Mammalia; order Eulipotyphla; family Talpidae; genus Talpa; species Talpa occidentalis. The sequence continues at coordinate 101,744,206 of NW_023601322.1, forward strand.
CCTGCCTGGGGCTGCTGTCCGGGCCACACACAGGCCCCTCCTGCCGGCCACCCCCGGGCCTCACGAGCCCCCAGGGGCAGGCTGTGTCTCAGCAGCCGTGCCCCAGCAGCTTCTGGCGCCCTGCGTGGGGAGCCCAGGTGGATCAGGCCAGGCGGGGGCTCTGGCGGAGGGGGAGGGAGCCCCTGGGGTCTGCCAGACCTCACAGAATGCGCTGCCGCTGCCTGGGCCGCTGCGGGTGCTAGGAGCATGCCCCTGGGGGCCGGCCGGGCATCCCAGACCCGGGAAGTGCCTGCCGCGAGGGCGACACCAACCGCAGACTCCAAGGAAGAAGCCCGCACACCGCAGCAGGCCAGAGGAGATGCCTTGACGTATAGCCATAACTCCCCAAAAGACGTCCACGGCTTGGCCCAACTGCACACCCACAGTGGCGAACACTTTATGCCACAGAAAAAGGTGTTTGTGCCCCTGGGATGGCACTGTGAGCCCCACGGCTGAGCTGCGCCCTTGGCAGACGCCGTCCCGTGAAGGCTATGCCTGGAGGTCCTGTAATGGCCCAGCACAGGGGAGATTCCGAGTTCCCTGCTGGAGGAGGGACTGAAGGAAACAGGCCGGGCAGGAGGAGCCTGGAGGAGCGCGTGGCGCAGAGCTGTGTGAGGAGGCTGCGCTGGCTCCTGGTCCCGGACTGGGTGACACAGACACGGGGGAGACCCGGGGACGTGACAGTGGCGGCTTTTATCCCGATTTGATGTTGCTGTTTTCCTCCCAGGCTTGTTGGGCTGTTACTGCCCCTTTCCTGTGGGTCCCCGCCAGGAGGGGCCTTAGACTGGGGCAGCTCTGGGCCAAGCCTGTTTGGGTGCATTTACCCACGACGGGAGGGTGCCCTTGGGTGCTGGATTTAGAAACTGTTTTCTGCCTTGTCTGTAGTGCACACTAATCGTATTAGAGGTTCCTACTTCCCTAGCACCGCTCGGTCTTCTGAGGGGGGCAGGGCTTGGGGGGCTGCTCGAGAAGGGGCAGCTCCAGGTGTCCCCAGTGAACACAGGCCGGGAAGGCCGGTCACCCCCGTCAGCCACCCGTGTCAGCCGGGGCCTCATGCCCTGCAGCCCCACAGGCCCTGTGAGGTGCGGCTGGAAGGCATCACCTTCCCGCATTCTTCAAGCTTCACTTTCTGGAGATTCTGGAAGTGCTTGCTCGGGATCCCACCCCACATTCTTTCGCTGTTTGTATCCTCATTGGGACGGGACAATCGAGCCTTTGTCTGCTCTTATCAGCTGGGTCCAGAGTGAGATTTCAGAAAATCTGTCAGGGGGAGGCGTGAGGTCACTGATCTGATAATCCGAATTTCTGGTGGTTGAGATGCTTCTTAAATTGTAGCCTGAGCTCCTCAAAGACCTAAACCATCTGTGTTTAAATTCTTTTGGGAAGCAAGTCAAGCAATTTAAAACGTATTTTTAATGCATTTGCTAAATATCAGTCAGAACACTCAACATTAGAACTTGTTACCATGGTTCATTACAACCTCGGGAGCCCGAATCTTCTATTTAGGGGAAACCTGCAGGCTGTTAACTATACGGAATCCTCAGGTGTGCCTGAGGTGAACACGTATGTAAGCTCAGGACTGGACACGGGGCAGGTTTTCTATGATCCAGCAGACCAGGTAAAGGAGGAGTCAGAGCCCTCAGTGGCGTTTGCAGGCTTTTATTGGGGTTTACCAGGCACACGGCAGGCAGGGGTCCTGGGGGGCGGGAGGCTGGCACGCCTCCCAGCCCCCAGCAAGTCTTCACTCCACGTGGGCTCTCCCGCCTTCTCTCTCCCGCCTTCTCTCTCTCTCTCTCTCTCAGCTGCTGCTGCTGGCATCCCCGTGTCGCCGCCCTTGAAAGCCCAGTCTCTCAGCCCGCGCGCACGCACCCCAGGGCAGGGGCCGCCATCAGGCCTGCCTTCAGGACCACGGGGTTCCCTCGTCTCTCCTAGCGGCGGGAGGGCAGAAAAGCCCGATACGTGCCCTACAAGGTGTAAGAAGTAAAACCAAAAAAAGGGACACGAAAGGGGCTTCCCGGCGCCCGGCCCAGGCGGCTGCCGCGGGCGGGCAGCGGTGGGGCGGCGCCTGGTGCGGCTCCGCCGGGCGGGACGGGGTGGCCGGCAGGGGGCGGCGCCTGGGGCTCTGCTCGGCCAGGGCCGGCTTCGCCCTCCTCTCCGCGGCCGGCCCGGGCCCTTCCTCCGGGCCCCGCGGGCGGCCGCGCCCCGAGCTCGCGTCGCGGCCGCTCAGCCCGGAGGCGGCGCCCGGGCCTTCCCGCCCCCCCCCCCCCCCCCGGCCCTGGGGCGCGTCTGCGGGCGCCGCCCCGTCGCAGGCCCCGCGCTCGGGCCCGCCGGCGGCCGAGGGAAGCGCCCGCGCCCGGGCAGGACGTCCCGGGGCCGCGGGCGGGCCCAGCTGCGGCCCGGCCCGCCCGCCCCGCCCGCCCCGCGCGGGCACCGGGGACCGCGGCCGGCGGTGACGAGGCCGTTGCCCGAGCCCGGAAGCCGCTCCCGCCAGGCCCACGCCCGGGATCCGCCGGCCTGGGGGGCCCGCGGGCTGCCTCGCCCCCAACTCCCGGCTCCGGCGGTGACCCGAGGGGGCAGCGCGCGGCCCTGAGGCCGGGCGGCCCCGGGGGCGCCGGGGAGCGGGGAGCTTGGGGCCCGGGCCGCGCGCCTCACCCGCGTCCACCACACGCGAGCACGCGCCCCCCTGCGGGCAGCCTCGCCGGTGCACACCCGCAGACAGGCCGCGCACACACCTCCCCCGCGTACACGCCTCACTCAGGCACACACACACTCGCGTGCACACCTCACACGCATACACCCACCCGCGTACACGCCTCACCGCATACACCTCACGCGTACACACCTTACACACATACACGCCTCACCCACGTACAGACCCCACCTGCGTACACGCCTCACCCACATACACCTCACGCGTACACACCTTACACACATACACGCCTCACCCACGTACAGACCCCACCTGCGTACACGCCTCACCCGCGTACACGCCTCACCCACGTACAGACCCCACCTGTGTACACACCTCACCCGCGTACACGCTTCACCAGCATACACGCCTCACCGCATACACCTCACGCGTACACACCTTACACACATACACGCCTCACCCACGTACAGACCCCACCTGCGTATACGCCTCACCCGCGTACACGCCTCACCCACGTACAGACCCCACCTGTGTACACACCTCACCCGCGTACACGCCTCACCCACGTACAGACCCCACCTGTGTACACACCTCACCCGCGTACACGCCTCACCCACGTACAGACCCCACCTGTGTACACACCTCACCCGCGTACACGCCTCACCCACGTACAGACCCCACCTGTGTACACACCTCACCCGCGTACACACCCACCTGCGTACACGCACACCCCTGGAGAGGCCTGGCCAGCGCTGTGCCCCACACAGCCTGAAACCCGGGAGTGCGCTGCGGGCGCGGCTCCAGGGCGCCTTCTGACTTCAGGACTTTGGGCAGGACTTTCATCTCCCTAATCTGCTTCTGCATCTTACCTGGCAGGCTCCTTATTGATGGCTTTTACTCCATTTTTATCATGTTTTTATTCAGTTACAAGCAATATTTATATATTAAATGTTCTTATATACGATATATTTTATATATATCACAGATACTTCCACTTTTTCATGTATCTTTTGCTTCACTTATGGCTTTTTTTTCTCCCAAGTTTAAATTCTTTGGTCAAAAATACGGTTTTTTGTCGTGGTTCCATCTTTGGTGTCACACTGAGAGTGGCCCTTGTGTCTTGATTGGTTATTTTATCATTTAACATTATGTTTAAAATTTAAATATCATTTTGAGTGCCGAGCGAGTAAGGAATGTGACTTAATTCCCCTCTACTCAACTAGTCCCAGGCACAGGGGTGTCTCTTGATGCTCGGTCCTTTAGCTGATTCCCGCGGAGAGCAGGTGACCCCAGGGCTGGGGGCCCATGTGGGTTTGAGTCCCAGGCAGTGATGTGGCAACTGAAACAGATGTAAAGGGAATTTTCCTCTTTGCTTTTGTGTTTCAAAATGTGAAAAATTAAGGAGAATGGAAATGACTCAGGCAGAGATAAAAAACGTAAGGGAAAGGCAGAATGTTTCTCCACCTTGTTCCAGATGCCCAGCCCGAGAGGAAAATGACTGAGTTTGGTGAAGAGAAACGATCTGTAGAGGAGTTTGGGGCGCGGCCCTCTGGGAGGGCTCACCGGCCAGGCCTCCATAGGGAGGCGGGGGGCTCACTGTGTCCTGGGGGTCACGCACCAGCTGGCCGTCGGCACCAGCACCCCCGGCACAGTGTAGGCGACGCAGAGGGCCTTGTGGAATGTGGCAGGAGTACGCAGTGGGGCCGGGGTCGCAGTGGGGGCTGGGCAGTGGGGACGGGCAGGGGTCGTGGCAGGGCCTGACAGGGGGACGTGGCGGGGGCCGGTGGCTAAGTCCCGTCCCGTCTCGCCTGAAGGCACAGAGTGAGTCATGGAGCATATGATCACTGAGAACTTATTTTATTGTCATGCCCCAGACGCACTTATTCCTGTCTGCGAATCCCGCCGCGTCTCTGTCTCTGACGCCCTTTGGCCCTGGCCCTGGAGCAGATGCCGGGTGGGTGGGGGCTCCACAGGGTGCGCCCGGCCCTGCGTCATCCAGGACCTCAGAACAGCAGGACACAGCGGATGCTGAAATGTAAAGCACTGAAATGAGGCGAGTGAGTGGCCCGAGGAACACTTTTGTACCCCAGCTGTGCAGAGCGCCCCAGGCCGTAGCGCCCCCTTCCCTGCATCCCAGGCCCTGGGGCGCCTCTGTGAGCACCACCATCTGAGCAGGTCACCTGACAGCAGGGTCTAAGTTAAAGACCTAGATTAAAACATTATACATCAGGAAACGAGCAGAAAGTGTGGGGACAGCTGTGGGGAGACAGCTTGAGGGGACCTGCTGGGATGCAGCCTGGGAAATAGAAGCTTCACCAGGGCTGGATCCAGTTGCGCCGGGGCCTCCCTGCAGGGCTGAATGGACACTGAGCAGACGCCCGCAGCCTGGCGTCATTCTGGGGCCTGCATCTGCCTGGAGGGGGACATTGACTCCAGAAGGTCAGGTTGCTTGTCCCGCCCTCTAGGCAGAAGCCATGCAGGCCTGGCCAGTGCAAGGTGGCATCCGTGGGGCCCCCTGTGTGGCCTAGACCACAGGGCACTTTCCTGTAATAGGCCGTCGTGCCCCTGGGTAGCCTGGAGGAGAGACCCTTTCGCGGCCTACGAGAGTGCAAGGATACGGAGCAAGCACTCGAAGAGCCCCACAGGCCCACGAGGTCATGATGTCCACTCTGCGGACCCTCCTAGCTGTGGTGTGGCGCACAGCCTGGCCCGACGACACTCACGTTTTCCCAGCGTGGTACAGCTCCATGGCCTCGTGCAGCTGGGCGAACGGCAGCTGGTGGGTCACCAGCGGGTCCATGTTCAGTCTGCCCTGCAAGGAGTCGGTCACCAGCTGGGGCACAGAGTCTTTGGTTTTGTAGTCTGCAAGGGGAAAATGCTGTGGTGATTCCCAAACATCAAAGTAAGCCCAGAAGACCCAGGAAATCATAGAGATGGCCCCTGTTCCTCTGAAGGTGCCACTGACCAGCAGAGAACGGTCTGGGCACCGAGGCCTGCACCTGTCAGTGAGGAAGCCGCCGCTGCTCTGCACCTGGAGCCTGCGGAGAGAGCCTGGTGCTCTCCTGTCAGGACACCCCGGCCCCTGCGTCCCCCGTGTCTCCCCACATCCTCCCGCAGGACCCAGGCCGGGCAGATGCTGCTTTACCGTGGGTGCGGCCAGAGCCAAGGGCTTGGCTCCTTTAACCCCCAGTGGGAGCCCGAGGGGCGGCTGGGAAAGCCACACAGCAGAAGGGTCCACCTCAGATGCTGACAGAATCATTAAACAGTGGAAAACCCCAAATCTGTTTTGCAGGAGATAAAGCTTTTATTTTAATTGGAAGAAACCCTTTTATTAAGTTCCCTAAAACTGATTTGTTGAATGCACGACTCAGTGGCAAGGTCTTTGGCGCCTCTGCAGCTGCAGCTGCTCTCCGGGGAGATAAGGAGGTCAGCAGCTACCAGCGCCCTCCCCGCACCTACCGCCCAGACACACGCCCTTCAGGGTCCGGCCAGAGATGAGCTTCATCGCATCCAGGGAAAGCTGTGCCTCTGGTGTGGCGAGGCCTATGATGCAGCACACGCCGTGGCTCATGTTGCAGGAGTCCCAGGCAGCCATCTGAGGGGTGCGGCCATGAGGGGTGGCCCGGGGATGCCAGCTCCAGCTGCCCCGTCCCGGCAGAGACGCCTCCGCGCTGTCCCCTGCCCCCCACCGCACCCCTCACCAGCAGCCCCGCCAGCCTCTCACCATGGTCTCGGTGCAGCCCACGGCCTCGAAGGCGAAGTCCACCCCGAGGCCGGTCATCTCCAGCACCACCTCCTGCACGGGCTTCTGCAGCTTCCGCGGGTTGAGGCAGTCAGTGACCCCCAGAGCGCGGGCCCGGGGGAACTTCTCCTCGTTGATGTCCACCCCGATGATCCTGGAGGCCCCCGAGGCTTTGCAGCCCAGGACGATGGCCGAGCCGATCCCCCCGAGCCCGAAGACCACGCAGGTGGAGCCGGGGGTGACCTGCAGACCCAGACGGGTGATCCGGAGACACAAGAACAACCATTGAGCCTCTGGGACAGTTGAGGTGTTTGAGTGATGTGGCCTAGCTCTGGTGGCCCAGGGAAATCCCTGCAGCGCCAGCTCACACATAACACCTCCCTCACCTTGGCCGAGTTGACGGCAGCCCCAAAGCCCGTGGGCACCGCACAGCTGAAGATGCAGACCCTGTCCATGGGGGCGGCCGCGTCGACTTTGGCCACCGCGATCTCGGGCACCACCGTGTACTCCGTGAAGGTGCTGGTGCGGAAGGAGTGGTGGACCCGCTTCCCCCTGCAGGAGAACCTACTGGTGCCGTCCTGCATCAGCCCGGACGATGGCAGGACACTGTGCCCGGTGCCCAGACGGGGCAGCACGCCAGGAGCAGGAAGAGAGAGAGAGAGAGAGAGAGAGGAGGCGCCTTAGTGGCCGCGCAGGGCCAAGAAGGCTCAGTGACCGGGGCGAGGGGCTGATACTGACTCTTGCTTCTCGCAGAAGTTGCCGCTGGGGTGCAGGCAGGAGCTGCATTGTCTGCACTGCGGGATGATGAGCGTGAGGACTTTATCCCCTGCGTGTGGGAAGGAAATGGCCATTAGCGGAAAATCTTCATCACACAGAAGCACACAATGTATCTGCCGAGCTCCCTGTGGGCCCCACAAGTGGCTGTGGGCAGGCCATCACAGCCCAGACAGCCGGGCCCTGCTGTGGCGGGAGATGCCAGATAACCTGGTCTCAGAAACCCCAGCATTCTTCCTGGCGAGTGCAGGAATTTGGGTGTATTCTCGGGGTGAGCAGTCGTCAGCCTGCTTCTCCCTGGACTGGGTGGAGGACGCAGCTGGGCGGCCTGTTTCGGGCCACGGAGCTGGAAACTGCACTGGTCAAGCCTGGGTCTGGTGGCAAAACCCGGGGAGGCAGCTGGGCGCCGGAGCTCAGCCCCCAGACTGGTCCCTGGGTGCCCTGCAGACATTGTTGTGACAGAGAAGTGACCCCTCTGACCTCACGCAGTGCTCCTGCGTATTAAACGTCTCTTGTAAGTTTAGACCAGGCACATTTTGTCTTCACCACCTATAAATTCTAAAGGTACTGGACAGCAGAGAGCAGCTCTGCCCTCTCGTCCTTTCTCTACAAATACTTAGCATTTCCCACTGAACTCTACTGAAACGTGTCCAGCTAAAGGGCGCTGCAGTGTCACCCCGAGTCACATCCTGGGACACTAGACGGGGCGCCGCCCACGTGCCCCGCTGTGCTGGTGCTGGGGGCCCTCTGGCCACAGCTGAGTGAGTGCGGGATGGAGCTGCACTGCCTGCACTTGCTGGGGTCTCTGTGTGTCTCCCTGCCGAGGCCCGGGGGCCTGTGCATCCTGGCTGCGTGGCTGCTCTTGTTCATTGTGGCCATTTGGGGCCCACTGAGGCCTGTCCAGACCCTTTTTCATGCGCCTAAGTAAGAACATGGACCTGCCTTTCGGCTCTCTGAAATGTCATTGCTCCTGTTGGCTGCACACCGGGCCTGGTCCCAGGGGGGCAGAGCATCCGTTTCCCAGCTGAGCCCCCTGGGCTGAGCCCACCAGTGACCACCCCCATGGGGCCCGAGGGCCCCTCCCTGATCCGCAGCATGGTGGGCACCCAGGCTCTGGAGCCACAGGGTACGGGTGACACTGGCCTGAGACATGTCGGAGTCGCCAGCCGGTGTTTGCCCATGAATGTGGATGCGTGTCATGTCCCGTCCCTGCCTGGGGCTGCTGGGGGCGGGGGGGCTGTGTGTGGGACGTCTCCCACCTGGCTGCACTGAGCTCACGCCAGCGCCAACGCTCTCCACGAACCCAGCTCCCTCGTGGCCTGGGATGAAGGGGAAGTTCATGGGGATCAAGCCCTTCAGCACATGGTCGTCCGTCCCGCAGATCCCTGAGGATACCAGCTGCAGGGGGTGAAGGGTGGGCGTCACCAGCCTGGAACCTTCTGCCTTTATCTGAGACTAGACCTTAAGATGCTTCTATGGGAATCATCCCTCTTGACCCTTACAAGACAGTCGGGGACACAGGAGGGGCTGCCACCCCCCTTAAGAGCTGACTCAGGGCGACGGAGACACATGGCTGTAAGGGTCGGACCTGGCGCCCTGGCCTCTGAGCCCTGTGGTGTCCTGTGTGGTCAGCTGGCGGCCAGTGCGGGCTTTATGGCCACGTGGCGGCAGCACCGCCTTCGAGGGACACTGGACTTTAGTGTCCAAAATTGTGGAATGTTTTTCTCATGCTCTGGGAAACAGATTTTTAAAATTTTAAGCATGTAGATTGAAAACATGAATAACATGAGTTCAAGTTTAACTACTGGGGGCTTCCCGGGTGGCCTGGGGGTCAGTGTCAGGCTGCCACCGCGGGGCCTGAGTTCCATCCCCGGCCAGGGTGCTGACCCACAGGGCACAGCAGACCTCTCCTGTCTCCCGCTGCTCCCCCCAGCGATGGATGCCTGTTCTGCGCCCCACTCTGTCCCTGGTGAGTCCTGTCACCCCCGCACCCCAATTCTTGTACACAAAAACAAAAAACCCCGCAAAACTAACCATTGCAAATATAGGGAAACAATTTCCTGTCATTTGCCATCAAAAGTAAAGGTTAAAAGACTTGCATTTACCTTGATCCGGACTTCTCCTGCCTTGGGCGGCTCCACTTGGACGTCCTCGACGGCGAGAGGCGCGTCGGCTGCCCAGGCGACGGCGGCCCGGCAGGTCAGCGTCTGTCAGGCGGGAGCGAGAGGCTCGCGGGGGCTGCTGCAGGCCTACCTGACCCTTGGCGCTGGTGTGTCGGGAAAACGCCGTCGTCCGAAGTCGCTGTCAGCTCGTGAGCGTGCCGTTTGCTTTCCGTCCAGGGCGGCTCCTCGCTGTGCGGGGTCCTCTCCGCGGCTTCTCTGGGACGCGTTTCCTCCCGCTCTGCGCCCCTCCCGAGGCCCCGCCCTCCCGAGGCCCCGCCCTCCCGAGGCCCCGCCCTCCCGAGGCCCCGCCCTCCACGAGGCCCCGCGCTCCACGAGGCCCCGCCCTCCCCGAAGCCCACTCCCGTCGCCCCGCCCCTCCGTCCCTGCCGGGCCTTTGGCCTTGCTCGACACCCGCAGCCGGCGCTTCTGGTGCGGGCGTGCCGAGCCTGGGGCCGAGCCTGGGGCCGAGCCTGGGGCTCCTGGGCCAGAAACGGGCCTCCAGCAGGGAGAGACCCGTGATGGGTGAGAAATGCCGCAGAGAAGCCCAAGCAAAACACTGCAGGAAATACCTCTTTATGCAGATAATTCTGCCTCACTTGCCACACGCAAGTGAAAATACGTCCTCTGTGAAAGGCGTTTTCCTAGTCTCAGGTGACACACACTCAAGGCAGGAACCTAGGAAGCTCAGGCAAGGCTAGGGGGGACAGAAAGCCGCAGCCTGGCGGCCACTGGCACTCCATCATTGTGGGAGCAGGCCCGGTGCCCATGTGTGTGTGCGCCCGTGCGTGCACTGTGCACGCCCGGTGCCCGCGTGTGCGCCCGTGTGTGTGCATGTGCGTGCCCGGTGCCCAGGTGTGCGCCCACTGAGTATACTGTTTTGCAGTCTGTTCTTCCACTTACCATTAAGAATATGTATTTTTGGTTTATTTTGACTTTTTGTTTCCCACCTACCTGACTGTGTGCACACCCTCCTCACCCCACCTGCTCTAGCTAGCCACCCCGCCCTCCGCTGTGCCCTCCAGCTTGAGTAGTTTGCAGGCGATCATACAGCCCCTTAGGACTGGGTTCAACGATAGGCCACAACTTATTTCATTGACTTCCTTGTACTCGACACGCTTCCCCATTACTGTCAGAACAGCACCCAGCTGACAAGAACATGCATCATCATTTGGGTCAAATGACGGGCACATTTTAAAGGCTTCTGATGCAATATTGTCAAATTACCACCTAAGAACTTTCTAGCAATTTATATCCCAGCAGTGGGGTGTAAGTTCCCCCAGGCAGGAAAACGCTGGGGTTTGTCATAAAAAATTTTTGATGATCAGATTGGAAAAAGTGACATCTTAGTTCAGTCTCGGTGTGTCCTTGGGCTGGGAGAGGCGAGACCCAGGTCTGTCTAAAGGCAGCACTTACTTTCCCCGGCGTGTCCATGGGGAGTTCCTGGGTCCCTTGGTGCCTTCAGGTTTACCCAGGAGAATGTCCCTTCTTGGCTCTGCTTCTGAGCAAACTGGAGTGACTATTTATAAGTTTTACAAACCGAAAGTCATTATACAATCACTGAAGAGTCATTGAACATCGTTACATAATCACCATCCATAGGCGGAAACCAGAGGGGCAAAGGGCTGGCAGGTACATGAATGTGAGGGCCAGGAGGACACTTGACACGGGAGGGGGGGATGGGCTGCGAACCCGAGGGAGGGAGCACCGGGGATGGGGTCTGGGGTGATTTGGGGCAGGCTGACGCGGTGACACCAGAGGGGGGTCCTGTAACTCCAAAACATCAACAGGAACGCAAACCAAAGTGACCCCAGGAAAGGAGAACGTGAAGGTCATCAGGTGGAGTTGAGGTGAGAGGCAGATGGAGCCGCAGGGTGACAAGGACGCAGAGGGCTCCTAAGAACGGCCCAGCCTGGGGTGACTGAGAGACGGCACTCGTCAGGCCACGCTGGAGTTTGGGCATATGGATTACATGTGGAAGGCCTTGGAGGTCCGGGTACAGAGCAGGCTTCAAACCGGCCTCAGGCGGGATGGGCAGGCACCCCCGACGCCAAAGTTAGGATGGGTGGTGAGAGCCCAAGACAATGCTGGTTTGAGGGGAATCAGTAGGATTTACGTTCAGGGAAGTTGAGCTGCCCTTGGAGAAAGGCAGATCTGTGTAGCATGGAGGAGGGGCAGGGCAAGGCCCGGCAAGCTCAGTCACCGTGGCAGGCCGTGCCCTGTCTGCTCTGGTTATTTGCTCCAGGTTTTCCTGCACCAGAGTGTGTTGGGGGGTGGGGGCTGGGGGCGGGCGTCAGAATTGGTGATCTGGGCCCCAGTCATTGCCTTGGCTCCTGTGGGCCGAGGCTTCCACACAAACATTAGATGGGACCAGGCGCCCCTGGGAGGTGAGGCTCTGTGCCCCCGAGCAGCTGTGGGCCATGATGTGGGGGAGAGAAGCTGGGGTGGTGGGGCGGCTGGCAGGCAATGGCTCTGGACTGCCGAGCCTGTCCTTCCGGGGCAGCAGGTTCCGGGATCCTGGGGGCCTCAGAGCTGCTGATGCTTGGAGTCCTCCCCGGGGTGTCGCCCTCTCCCGGCCTGCGCCTGGGCACTCAGCCAAGGAACTGTTCCTCCCAGGGTGGGTTTGGCTCTGGCCTCAGCCGTGAGCCGCCCTGGGTGCAATGGGCCGGCTCGAGGCCTCTGGCGACTGTTCTTGGAGCAGTGCGGGCGGGGCAGGCGGGGGACCTGTGGCCACAGCGTGGAAAGGGGCCCTGCACGGCTTGGAGGGTCTTGGTCTGCCGCCTCCCTCGTGGGTGCACCCCGCGGACACGGCCGGCCCTCTGCACCTGCGCTGATGTGGAAACTTGGTGGGAAGCGGCTGGGCCTGCTGGGCCGTCTGACCCGAGCCCCGCCGGGCACACCTGTGCAGACACCGGCCCGCGTGCTCCTCAGTGCTCCTGCTCAGCGTGGGCTTCAGAGCCGAGGGGACCAGGGCCTGCGGGTCGAGGTAGCCATTGGCAGGACAGAGCGCAACGCCCTCCCAAGGCAAGGCCTGAGGGACCCCGGCCCCCACCGGCGCCACCTGGCCACGCTGAGCGGCCCCGGCACTTCTGGGCCCGGGGTCTGTCTTGGGCAGGGCTCTTTTGTGTCTGAGTCACTACACCCGTGGAGATGGGGAAGAGGCGGCCGGGAGGGCATTGTTGACCCAGCAGGAGTGGCGGCAGGATGAGCAAACAGAGCTGCAGCAGGCAGGGGAGGTGCCCAGGCCCTCACCCCTCCCGGCCGGGCGGCCTCACCGTCACTGCTTCCCGGTTCTGGGTCCACAAAAGGGGCCTGTGTGTCCAGCACCCGGTTCCACTAACCCTCTGGCGCTCTGGAGCTTGGAGCAGGGAAAGTGCGGGCAGGTGCGGCGGGGCGCAGGAAGATGCCCATATCTTACCGAGGCTGCTCTCAAGGTTGGGGGCGGGCGGGAAACGTGGTTTACCCCAGCCCAGTAGTCACAGGGACGGGCTCAGGCCCAGCCGGCTCCCGAGTCACTCGGTGCTGAGGTGGACTCGGTGGCCGCCAGGGTCCAGGAGAACATTTGCCCCCTTCGCTTCCAGGCCTGCAGGCCTCAGCCGCGGCCTGTTGGAGGTTGAGAGCGCGCAGGGGACGGGCGTCCAGCGCGGTCCAGACACGCGGCCTCACATCGCCACCGTCGTGGGAAAGAGGCCACAGAATCCCTCCTGGTGGGTGATGTCGGCGCCTGCTCAGAGCAGCCCCGCTCACCCTGGCAGCCCCGGAGGATGCTCCCGCCGTCGGGGCGGCGCTCACGCCTGGCGTCCTGGGTGGGAGACGTGGCCGCCCCTGCACAACTGTCCCGGGCGCACCCAGCAGCCCGCTGGAAAGCACAAGGAACACGATTCCCTCGGGCCTTTCAGCCCAGGTGGGTGAGCGGCCGCCTCGCAGGCTCCGCCCAGCTTCAGGCTCCCAGCTGTCAAGCCTGGGATGTCGCCCGCCTCCCCCCAGGAGGACTCACCCCACACGGAGAACTCAGTTACTCTCAGCCAGCACGTGCGATGCCCGGGGCGCGCGGGCGCCCGACGTCCCTGTGCCCCTGCCCGGTTTTTCTCCTCGAGTGTCTGCAGGGCGCTGGCGCATAGTAGAGATCCGCCACCAAATGTGGGTATCACCAGACCCTGAACCAGGAGTCTGCACTGGTCCTCAGCCCAGCCCCACCTGCCCCACCCGCGGGCTCCTCTCTGGGGTGGGGGTGGGAGTGGGTGGTGGAGGAGGGGTGGGGAGGGGAGGTGGTGGGGAAGGGAGGGGGGGAGAGGGGTGGGTTGTGTGTGGGGGCGCCACGGCCTCACTGCCCCGCCTGCTCTCAGTCACCCTCAAAGATGAGGCTGCTCTCAAGTAACTGGAGCTCCGGAGCTTGGCGAATTTATAGGCTGGCTTTTAAACTTGATTAGTTTGGGGCCTCCCCGGTGGCGCAGCGGTTGAGCGCTGGGTTGAGAAGCTGCCCGCAGCCTCTGCAGCGCCGGTTCGATCCCCGGCTGCTCCCCGGCCACCGGAGGAGGGTCCCGCATGGCGCGCAGACCTCTCCTGCCGCCCGCTGCTCCCCTCAGCAGTGTGCTTCGGTCCTTCTGCCTGCTCTGCTCCCCACTCTGGCTCTGGTGAATCCTCTCACCCTCCCACGCTTCTGACTGTACCCAGTGCATGTGTAACCAAACAGACAAACAAACAAACAAATAAATAAATAAAGCATGCCTCCTTTAAAAAAAAAAAAAAAAAAAAAAATAAAATTTAAAAAAATTTAAACTTGATTAGTTTGAACTTGGTTAGTAATTGGCTTTAAAGCTTGCCAGGGTGTAGTCTGACTTTGCAGCTCGGGGAGCTTCGATAGGGGTTGGGGGTCGGGCAGACTTCCCACACCTGGGAAGCTCACCCCCAGCTTTCCTGTCCCGGCAGTCCTGCATTCTCCTGACCAACTTGATCTGGCGGTTCTTTTCCTGACTTTATTTTAGCTCCTTCCTTCTCTTCTTGGCCCCTGTGTGTCCCCACGGGGCTCCCTGGGGCGACTCTTAGCTGCGTGTGCCCTCCAGCTTCCGGAGACCGGAACGAGGCGCTGCCGTCAGAGCTTGTTTGTGCTCTGTGCCTCCCGGCAGCCCCACGCAGGTGGCCGACTTTCAGACGAGGTGGTCTCATGTCTCTTTATTAAAGTGCCGTGTTTTCCCCCAAGAGGGATATATTCCGCGAGCACGCCACGCTGCTGACGCTCCTCCAGGCCAGCCTGTGTGTGTGGCCGCGGGGACATCCCTCCTGACGCAGGGCCGTGCGTGGTGGGGCTGCCCACCCAGAGGCAGTGCCAGCTCCGTCCCGATGACCAGGGCTCGCTCCACGTGTGGGCAACTGCACTTGGAAGAACAGGAGTCATAGTTCACTGGCTGGGGTTTGGGAGGATGTCGCTGGGGGAGCCAACAGGAGCCGGGAAGGGGGAGTCGCTGGGGGTCACTACGGGTGCTGGGCCGTGCCCACACTGGGCTGGCGGGTAAACCCTTTCCCGCGTGGCTGCCCTTGGTGGGCTGGCCCGGGTTGCCAGGTTTTCTTTATCTGAGAAGCAGAATTGCTTGGGAAGAAGAAGTCAGTCCTGGTGTTAAAGTAGAGGGGCCATGAGTTGAGCTGATTTGACCAGCCAGGCTGAAAAACCAGGGTGGGGTACTTGGTTAATAGCTGAGCTATGGGCAGCAGGAATGCGGGGCTGGCTTCAGAGTGGGTCCCAGCCATGGGGTGATTCCAGCCTTGCTGAACTTTGTCCACGATTATATTCCTTCCACAGTTTAAACACACCCTATTGTACTTTTAGGAGTACTGCTAAGCATTTTATCCTACATACAAATGAGCATTCTTATACAAAATATTCCCTTGTATCTTGGATGGTTTGTGTGATGTGGATTCCTAGAAGTCGGATTACTGAGACAGATAGGAGCTCTTTAAAAACACATCTGGGCCTCCCTGTGGTGCAGGGGTTGAGTCTCAGCGCTATGAAGCTACCGGCAGCCTCTGCAGCACAAGTTCGATCCCCAGCCCGGGAGATACCCACATGGCACAGCAGACCTCTCCTGTCTCCCCACTGCTCCCCTCAGCAGCAATCAAAGTAAAATGGCTAAAACAATTTTGAAAAGAAGAAACTGAAGTGGGAAGATCTGCCCTGCCCGATGTTCAGACCCACTGTGTGGTCACCGCTGGCAGGACATTGCAGGACTAGTAAGGAGACACAGGACAGGTGCACACACCCGTCTCCCGTTGGCTGGTCACCCCTTTGCTGAAATAAGACAACGGGTAGCTCGTTCCTCTGTCTCGCCTTAACCACCTGTGGCCATGGCATCTGCTCAGAGGCGGGGACACTCTGGCTGTGTGTCCTGTGCGGGGCTGGTGCTGGGAACGCCACCTGAGGAGCATGGACATTCTCTGCACAAGCACATGGGTTTTGGCCACAAGTGTGACAAGTGTGTGTGCATAAAATCGAAGAGTGTGCTTTTTTTTTTTTTTAAGATTTATTTATTTATACAAGCACTGGGTACAGTCAGACGCGCGGGAGGGTGAGAGAATTCACCAGAGCCAGAGCGGGGAGCAGAACTGGCAGACTGACGAAGGACACAGCTGAGGGGAGCAGCGGGCGGCAGGAGAGGTCTGCGCGCCATGTGGGACCCTCACTGGCGGCCGGGGATCAAACCGGCGCTGCAGAGGCTGCTGGCAGCTTTGCAGCCCAGTGCTCCACCGCTGCGCCACTGGGGAGTTCCTCCTCCTTTTCTTGAGGCTCTTTTGCTCTTCCTTCCAAAGCCAGTGTTCTTGAAAGTCTTGAAGTCATTAACAACATGGTAACAATTTGATAGGTGCTTTATAAATCTTTATATAATTCCTAAAAATGTAGATCATTACTTTCTGTAGTGATTTATATGGACTTGCAAGGAAGGTTTCCAGTTCCTAGCTGTATTGCCGTGTTGTGGTAGAGTCTCAGGCGACCCCCATGATTCCCACCTCCTAGGGAGGAGTTCGCCTTGGATTCTTAAAGTCGGAGGTCTCCTCGCTCCCACACTGACTCACCTCACACAAGACTGGGGTGACCCGGAAGCCGGGCGGTGGGCAGGCCAGCTGGGGGGAACTGGGCCTGCCCGCCGCCTGTGCAGTCCCTGCGTGCCCACCCAGAGGAGACAGCACCTGATCTCGGGGTTGAGAACGAGTGTCCTGGGCCTCAGCGGCCTGAGACGTCAGCATTTCAGTGTGAGCCACGCAAACGTCTGACCTTCAGAAGCCATGAGGGATAAATGTGTAAATGTGCGCTCCTTCAAGCCGCGGTTGCGTGGCCACTGCCTATCCAGCAGGAGAGCGCCAGTCGGGCGTGGAGAGACGTCCCAGGGGTTACCAACCACCTGCCGCCGTATCTCTTTTTTCAGTTCTCACAGATGGTCTCAGAGAGCACTTCCGCTCTGATTCGGGGACATGGCGGGGGTCACTCTTGTTTACGAGGATGGGCTATGGGGAGTGGAGGGAACTTCTGGAACCTTTTGAATGATGTGCAGGAGACAGGCTAATAGGGAGGGAAGGGAGTGTGGGGTAAGATGTGGATTTTCAGGAAAGCGTGATGTTGTACTCTTGGCAACAAACTGACGGTGGACGCCAGCGCTTCACGCTTCCATTGGGAAATTCAGTCTGAAATGGAAACGATGATGAAGTGGGAATGGGAGCAAGTCCTGACATGATCGAGACAGAAAGTCCTGTACGCTGGGCAGATGCCGACTCTGTGGGCTCTCTGTCTCATGCTCTGTGAAGAGTTTGAGGCACAGTGTTTAGCCAACAATGCTTACAGTTTTGAAGATGGAACAGGGGACTCTGGGGCTCCAGTAACGGGGTGAGCGGCTCCTACCCCCCGAAGAAGAGCAGTGCTGGCCGTCCCGCTGCTGCTGCCCACGAGTGCTGGGCGGGAGCTGTCCCAGGGCTGTGGCTGTTTCCTGCCCCGCCTCCCGCCCGGGCTGCCGGGTCTCCCTGCCTCCTCCCCACCAGCCAGTGCAGACAGAGCTGGTGCCAGAGGCACAGCCACCCTCATGCCCAGGCCTGCCTGGGGCTGGGCCTCTGTGTGGGGGCCCCGCAGCCAGAGGAGAGAGCCGGGGGTGCAGCGTCTGCGGCGTCTGCTGGGCCCTGTGCAGGGCGGAGCCGGAGCCGGGCACAGTTGTCTGCCCTGCACGTGTGTGGGGCTAACGAAGGCTTTGACTGTGGTTAATAAAGACATGGGGTGTCCCCTGGGTGGGAAAGAGGACAGGACTTGATGTGGGGAGAAGGCTGAGAGGGCGTTTATGGGGCGCAGTGACCCAGCTCATGTTCCTGCCTCACTAAGATCATAAACATTTGCTGGAAAATCATTCCACATCCATATTCTTGTCTGTAATTTATTGACAACATTACTTTTTTTTTTTTTTAAGATTTATTTATTTATTTATACAAGCACTGGGTACAGTCAGAAGCACGGGAGGGTGAGAGGATTCACCAGAGCCAGAGCGGGGAGCAGAGCAGGCAGAAGGACCGAAGGACACTGCTGAGGGGAGCAGCGGGCGGCAGGAGAGGTCCGCGTGCCATGCGGGACCCTCGCCTGTGGCTGGGGATTGAACCGGCGCTGCAGAGGCTGCAGGCAGCTTCGCAGCCCAGCGCTCAATGCTGCGCCACCGGGGAGGCCCTTGACAACATTGCTGAAGAAAAAACTCAATGATGTTCCCTGGCTGGCGATGCAGAGGGAGGAGCTGAGGGGTTGCAGTGCGAGGGCCTTGGCGCTCTCAGAAGGTCAGCACCGTGCGGATGCTGAAACGGGAGCGGGAGACAGCGTCATGCCGGCGAAGTGCTGACTTACCGTGCCCAGGTGGGTGTCCCGGAGGCCACTCTGCTCCCACCGGCGCGTCCGCTTGGCCTGCCCCGTCTTGTCCTCCGGGAAGGACAGTCACGGCGTCCTGACCCGGACGCGCGTCGGGTGCCACGAGCCGCCGTGGGTGGCTCCTGCTCTCTAGACGCTCCTCGTGCATTTCATCATGTCAACCCCCACTCGGACAAGGATGCCGTGAGGCAGGTTCTGATACGAGAGCCACCTTACAGCTGACACACGCAGAGTCTGAGAGAGACTCGGAGCTCACTCTGGGCTGTGCCTCTCGGCGTGGCGGGGGAGGCTAAGCCCAGACACCAAGCTGCTCAACGGAAACCCCGAGAGGCAGCCCCGCAAGGCCGTGTTGAAGGTTTAAGGGAACTGCCACAGAGAAATGCTCAAGGAGCGCTGGAAGTCGATGCTAAGCTTATTTGTATCGGGAGCCGCCTCATTCTCGGGAAGGCCAGAGACGTGACATGTATGCTGGAACGAATGCCCTTCCTAAAAATGACCTTCCAGAACATAAATACTTTTAGAAAACACGGTCTGCACACCTTCAAAAACCACAATAGAGACACACATTATAGACAATCCGTGAGGAGAGTGTTTACCAGCCTCTCTCAGGCGTGCGTACTGCCCTTTCTGCTCGGGGTGGGATCCTGGCAGCTCACCGTGAACACCCGCTCGCAGTCTGAGCTGCAGCCCGAATCATGTCGGGACTTCCCAGGGCGAGGAAATCACCGGGTTCTAGTGGCCGAGCGACCGCAGCCTGGTGGCCTTCCTCTCCCCCCCCCACCCCCGCAGTCGGGCGCCGCGGTGCCCACCCTCTGCTCAGACCTGCTGGGCCGCGCGCGGCCTCCCCCAGTGGCCGTGTCCGGGCCAGAGCCACGCCCGCTGCCCGCCACCCTCTCCCGTGGGCCACGTCCGCCATGCAAAGAATTGTGAAATTCACCTCTTTCCCTCACGGAGCAGGTCAAATCCTTCATTAATTTTTTCGAAAGGTAGAACATGGGTTATCAGTGGATCCAGGGCATACTTCTTGGCCATGAACTCTGCCACCAGTCTGGGGACGGAATCTCTGCTCTTAAAGCCTGAAAGGAAAACGACACCAGCCGTCAGATCGAGACTTCAGGGCGAGGAGAGAACTGCAGACTTTCCAAGGCAATTCAGTGAGTTTCCCGGAGACCCCGAGGGCTCTGCGGGCAGCGCATGTCCACCCCCTGGGTGCTGTGGCCTCTGGCGCCCCAGTGACCGCTGCCGTTCACCGGCTCCTCGCACGCAGGAGCCCGCACAGGCAGCTCTCCTCGGGCTAAGGCGGACGGCGCGTTCCATTTGGACTCCATAGACACAAAGGGATTATCCTCCATTTATACTTGAATTTATACTTCATTGTCTGTTTAACTGTATTGCTTCTATCAGGGAAACCGTGCTTTATAACACTGTTATGCAGAGACCACGCCGCACCCCCGCCCGGCGCCCCCAGACCCCCACCCCACTGGGCCCGCCTCCCTGTGCCCCCCCCCCGCCTCAGTTCCCAGCATGTGTCTTGGCTCACACTGTGCACGTGTGGGCTTTCTCTGGGCTCCCAGGTCTGTCCCACTGGCCTGCGCGTTGTTTTTACTCCAGTACTAGACTGCTGGGATGGCCGGCGCTTTGTCACACGGTTTTGAGTCTGGATTGTGATGCCTCCCTTTCTCTTTCTTGTCAGAATTTCTTTGGCTACTCAGGATCTTTTAAGGTTCCATAGAAGTGTTTCATCTCCTCTGTGAAGGGTTTTCCCAGGTATTCTGTTTTGATGGCATTCTAACGGGACTGTTCTCTGTTCTTTCTCCTCACTTTCGTTGGCTGCGTGTAGGAACACGACTCGTTTTTGTGCACAGATTTTGCAGACCGCACGCCACTGTCACTGTTTCTGCAGTTCTCTCGGTGTCCTCTTAAGGGTTTTCCGTGTAGATTATCATGTTGTCTGTAAATAGTGATCATTTTAATCCTTTTCTACTTTGGATTCCTTGTATATCTTTCTCTTTTCTGATTGCTCTAGGATTTCCAATACTATGTTGAATAGTCGCGGTGAAAGAGACGCCCTTGTCTTGAACCTGCTCGCACAGGAAAAGCTTTCAGTTTTCTCCCACTGAGTGTGACATTAGCTGTGGGTTCATTATATGTGACCTAGTTATGCTGAGGTTTGTTCCTTCTATTCCCATTTTTTCCCAGAGTTTTTATCATACATGCATGTGGTGAAATATCAATTTGTGGCTGTTCAGCCATCCTTGCATCCGTGGAAAAAACCCGCTGTGTCATGATGTGTGATCCTTTTTGTGAATTTTGTTGTTTGCTAAGAATTTAATGCGGATTTTTGCATCTGCGCTCATCAGGGCTATTGGTCTCCAGGCGTATGTGTGTGTGTTGTCCTTGTCTACTTTTGGTATCAGTGTAATATTGGCCTCAAAAATGCAGTTGGAAACATCCCCTATTACTCAGTTTTTTCAGAGAGTTTGAGGGGGGTAGGAATTAGTTGGCCTGGGAAGGTTGGGGGGAACTCACTAGTGAAACCACCTGGCATTGGGCTTTTGTTTTTTTTGGAGGCCTCTAATTACTGCTTCAGTTTCCTGGGCTGTGATTGTTGTGTTCAGGTTTTCTGTTTCTTCCTGATTCACTCTCAGAAGGTTGTGTACTTTTAAATATTTGTCGAGTTCTTCTAGTTTATTAAATTTATCAGCATATAATTATTCCTAGTGGTTTCCTCTGAGTCTTGGTACTTCTGAGAGGTCTGCTGTAACCTCCTCTTTCATTTCTGGTTCTAGTCATTGGCATTTTCTCCTCTTTTTCCTCTGTGAGCCTAGCTAGAGGTTTGTCTGCTTTGATTTTTTTTTTTTTTTAAAGAACAGTTTTCAGTTTCATTGATCTTTTGGACTGTCTTTTTGTTTTCTATTGCATTTATCTGCACTCTTAAGTTTTATTGTTTCTTTTCTTTTATTGGGTGGTTTTGTTCGTTTGTTTTTCTCATTACTTAGGGTATAAGGTTAAGTGATTTATTTGAGCTCTGGCTTGTTTCTTGATGTCGGCCTGTGCTACTTTTGCTGCATCCCATAGATTGCAGTAACGCGTATCTTCATTTTCATTTGTCTGCAGGTATTTTTTTAATCTCTCCTTTGATTTCTTTATTATCCCAGTAGTTATTCAGTAGTATCTGGTGCTGTCTCCACATATTAGATGTTTATTCTGCTTTCTTTTTATGGTTGCTTTCTAGCTTTTAATACCATTGCCTTCAGAGGTGATAACTCATATAATTCCAATCTTCAAAAATTTACTGGCATTATTTTTTTTTGTGACCTAACACATAGTCTGTCCTCGTGAATGTTCCCGATGCACTTGAGAAGATTGGGTAGTTGGATTTAGGGAATACAGTATCCCATAAATGTTGATTAAGCCCAAGTTTTAATTTGTTTTTAACCATGTTGCTTTTTAAAACCTGACCTTGTTGCTTTAAAACAGAAGAAATCCTGAGTTAATAAGAATTAGGCTCTCAAGCCTAATAACTTACCACCAAAAATTGCTCCTTTCAGCGTCCGTCCACCCAATAGCAACCCAGGATGCAGAGGGAGACTCTGGGAACCAGGAGCCACACCCACGATGACACTGACACCGAATGCCTCATGACAGCACATCAAGGCGGACATCTGCAACCAGACAGACATGTGGCATCGTTACAGTGGACCTTCTGACAGCCCGCCCCGCCCCGTGATCCATAGAGCCCTCGGCACCGACGTGGCTGGTTATGAGTGTGTAGAGGGAAGAGATGATGCCCTTTGCTTCTTCACTCTTCATTGTTTCGCAGAACCTCTAGCTATGGGTTTTGGAAAAGTCCAGAAAATACTTTTTGAATGAGACAATGGATGAATGACTCTGTGCTAATTCTCCCTTATAAAGTAATAAAGAATATAGTTACAAATGCGTATGTATATACACACACACACATATATCATCTATAAAGGCTGATTTTACAAATAAAGGTAATGTTTTGTTGTCACACGATTTTTAAGCAGTCTGTGAGCTTACATTGACTTGTTAAATGGACATTTTTTGTTTTCATATTTATTTTTTAGATTTATTGACTTATGCATATTAGAGCTGGGGTGCAGGCCAGAGGTGCAGGAGGTGAGAGGACTCCCCAGAGATAGAGAGGGGAGCAGAACTGGCGGATCCACTGAAACACACTGCTGAGGGGAGCAGCGGGGAGACAGGAGGGGCCTACGGCGACATGTGGGTCAGCTCCCAGGCTGGAGATCAAACTCATGCCACAGTGGCTGGCAATTGCTTCATAGTGCTGAGACTTAACCCCTTGCATCACCGGGGAGGCCCATAAATGGACATTTAAAATTTTTTTTTTATTTTTTACATCATTGTTAATTTTTAAACAGTATTTGCTTCCCCATCCCCCCAAAATGGACATTTTAAACTGACTGTTTTGATGGTAAATACTGTATAACATAAGGTTGATTATATCATCAAAAATTGTCTCTTGGGCCTCTCTGGGGGCACAGGGGGTTAAGTCTCAGCACTACCAAGCTATCACCAGCCTCTGCAGCATGAGTTCGATCCCCGGCCAGAGAGCTGACCCACATGGCACAGCCGACCTCTCCTGTCTCACTACTGCTCCCCTCAGCAGTGTATCTCAGTGGATCTGCCTGCGCTGCTCCTCACTCTGTCTCTGGTGAATCCTTACACCCCCACACCTCTGGCCTGCACCCCATCTCTGGTATGCATGAATAAATACATCTTAAAAAAATTATTCTTATTCACTTGATCATCTTCCTTTTCAGTGGGTCACTGTCCATGTCTAAAGTGGTCATCATTGTGTGTCTGTGGGTGAGAACATTTTAGCTCTACTTTCTTAGCGTATTCCAAGCATATGATACAATATTAACATTAACCACATGCTTACATTGGCGTCCCAGAACTTACTCATAACTGGAAGTTTGTCCCCTTTGTCCAACATCTACCCATTTTCGACACCCACCTTGCCAGTGTTGGGAGCTGACTCTGCCAGCCCTTGCCCTCTGCTGTGGAGACTGGGCAGAATCTCCTCCCATGAAATGATATTGAGCCTAGAATTGTTCATCATTCAGCTGGCCATAGTGCATGTCATATATTTTAAAAACTGAAATCTATTAAAACATATAAAATTGGGCCTCCCCGGTGGCGCAGCGGTTGAGCGCTGGGTTGCAAAGCTGCCCGCAGCCTCGGCAGCGCCGGTTTGATCCCCAGACACCAGATGAGGGTCCCCCATGGCGCGCAGACCTCTCCTGCCGCCCGCGGCTCCCCTCAGCAGTGTCCTTCGGTCCTTCTGCCTGCTCTGCTCCCCGCTCTGGCTCTGGTGAATCCTCTCACCCTCCCGCGCTTCTGACTGTACCCAGTGCTTGCATAAATAAATAAATAAATCTTTAAAAAAAATACATAAAATTGTTAAATCTTTTTTGTTAAGAATGTGGGGTAGGGCCTCCCCTGGTAGCGCAGGCAGTTGATCGCAGCGCTGTGAAGCTGTCCGCAGCCTCTGCAGCGCTGGTTCCATCCCGGCCAGTCGGCAGGGGTCCCGCATGGCGCGGCAGACCTCTCCTGTGGCACCTGCTGCTCCCCTCAGCAGTGTATTTCGTCATTTTGCCTGTTCTGTTCCCCTCTCTGGCTCTGGTGAATCCTTTCACCCTCTCACACATCTGGCCTGTACCCTGGTTCTTGTATAAATAAATAAATAAATCTTAAAAAAAAGAATGTGGGGTAAATCAAACTTGCTAATTTGAGAAAAGAATTTTTTATTTATTTTTACTTGAGTTTGAATTTTTTTGCTCATCATTAGTTAAGTAAACTTACAATTGTTTAATTGAAAAAAAACCCTTTCCCCCTCCAAAGGGTAAATAGTACTTAAGACAGGTTTGGTCAGATGGATCAGAGATTTCTCATACAATAGCTGACCATCCTGATAACACACCTTAGAGCCGCAGCCAAGAAGCACTCTTAACACACAACCTGGGAATCTTGCTCATGAGCCTCTGCGGGCACCAGCGGCCACCTCAGCGCCGCCCCAGGACCTACCATGGTGTCCATGCGGCCAATGACCTCAAAGGAGAAGTCCACGCCCCCGTCGCACATCTCTGCCACCACCTCATGCACCGGCCGCGCTGAGTCCTGGGGGCTGAGGCACTCGGTGGCGCCCACCTCTCTGGCCTTGGCAAACTTGTCCTTGTTGATGTCCACCCCGATGATCCTGGCTGCCCCGGCCGCTTTACAGCCCATGACCACAGACAGGCCGACCCCACCCAGGCCAAACACTACGCAGGTGGAGCCCGGGGTGACCTGCGTGCACAGAAACAGGGAAGCAGGTTGAGTGATGACTGCGTGACGCCTCACCCGTGACTTTGCCCCTCACGCTCGTGTCCTGCCTGCTGGCCAGCCCTGGCGGTTTCAGTCCTTCGTGTTGGAGCCAACAGGTGGGGCTGAGTCCCCGGTCTCAGACTTTGCTCAAGCTCACACTGGACGCACCTGTGAGCTGTAATCTCAGTGCTTAGCCAGGCCCTCGAAGGGGACCGCACCCCAAGGAGAGCAGTGGCCAGCCGGTGCCAGCTCCTGTGCCCCACAACGCGCCTGCACAGCCACCATGGTGTGCGAGACCCATGGGTTGGCCAGCCCTTGGCACCGCCCTGGTCCCCCCAAGCCCTTGCAGCAGGATTGCTGTCCAGCGCAGGCCATGAGGGTCAGGCCACGAGGGCGCAGGCCAGCCCTGGCTGGAGGCGGGCGTGGCCTGGGAGCCAGAAGCCCTCAGGGCCAACGCTGGTCATCGTCCCTGCTTTTCAGAGGTCGTGGGACAGCGCAGTGACAGCGCCCACCCCAGTCTCAGTGGTTCCAGCACAAGTGCTCAGCCTGGCTTGGAATGGCTCCTTAGACTGCCCCAGGGCCCCGGAGAAGCAGGCAGGAAGGACCCTGCTGGGCAGGGCTGCACTCTTCCCACCCTGCACCAGGTGCCCCCCAGGCTCCTCCCTGGCAGGGACACGCGGCGACCCAGACAGGCGGGGCTCATACTTGTGGCACGCACGTACCAGCAGAGGGAGACTCACAGGAGGGGCTGGCGCGGTGCTCGCCCAGGGCGTGACGCGGGCAGCAGTGTGTCCCGGGCCCAGCGCAGGGCGCAGGCCTCTCGGGAGGACACAGCACAAAAACCCTCCTTCCGTGCACCTGGCGTGAGGGTGTGCGCTCCTCGAGCGCGCCCTCCTCTACCTGCCGCCACTGACTGGGGTCAGCTGAGCCCCCTGCACCACGAATGCCTCCAAGTCTGGAGCCCTGGGGTGGATGGTGCGGAAGAGCCTCGTCCTGGCCTTGTCTTAACTATCATCAACCGTGTGGTCTCTCTGAGGCTTCCAGGGCGCGCTCTCACTTCCCCGGGCCCAAGTACCTTATGCTCGACACCCTGAGTTCTGTGGGGTGTTTCAGGGCTACTTTGCTGGAGTCCTGGGCCCGGAGGCCCCGACAGGCCTGTGTGGTTGGCCCCCCACCGCTCGGCATACCTTGGCCACCTTGACCGCAGAGCCGTAGCCCGTGGAGAACCCGCAACCAATGAGGCAGACTTTGTCCAGCGGGGCGGCCGGATCGACTCTGGCCAGGGCCATCTCTTCCAGTACGGTGTACTGGGAGAAGGTGCTGGTGCCCAGGAAGTGGTGGATGGTCTTCCCTCTGCAGGTGAACCTGCTGGTGCCGTCCTCCAGGGTTCCCCGCTGCGTCTTCAAACTGGTCGGCAGAAGCACGCGTGCGCATGAGGCTGGAGCACAGCCCGCCCGACCCACTGGCTGCGCGGGGAGTGGCGGAAACTTACTGGTTTTTCAAGCAGAAGTTGCCCTCCGGGTGTTTGCAGACGGTGCATTGCCTGCACTGTGGAACGAAGAGTGGGATGACCTTATCGCCTGGAGGAATAAAGGAAATTCTTCTGAAACCCCCACCCAGAGGGACAGGCCGAAAGCTCGGCGGTCAGCATGTCCGTGCGAAGCCCCAGGCCGAGGCTGGCCCCTGGGGCAGGGTCGCAGTCCACTGCGCTCGGGCTAAGACAGGTAAGGGCACATCCCCGATGGGCAGGCAGCGGTGGGGCCGGTGAGGATGTGCAGCCCCTTTTATTGCCTGTGCTGGGGGAGCTAACACACCGTCTCACCCGACCCTGCCATGAGGCAAGGTGGGTGGCCTTCCCGGGGCCTTGGGAGACACGGTCTCCTGGCACAGTTTGGGTCGCAGCCGTTGTAACCACTGTCTCTCGGTTTTCTAAGGTGCCTATGTTTGTCTTCACTTTGAAACAGATGCTTATTTTTTCATGTTTAGTTCTTTTTTTTTTAAATTTTTTTTAATAGAGGCATGTTTTATTTATTTATTTGTTTGTTTGTTTGTTTTGTTTATACAAGCACTGGGTACAGTCAGAAGCGCGGGAGGGTGAGAGAATTCACCAGAGCCAGAGCGGGGAGCAGAGCAGGCAGAAGGACCGAAGGACACTGCTGAGGGGAGCAGCGGGCGGCAGGAGAGGTCTGCGCGCCATGTGGGACCCTCCTCCAGTGGCTGGGGAGCAGCCGGGGATCGAACCGGCGCTGTGGAGACTGCGGTCAGCTTCGCAACCCAGCGCTCAACCGCTGCGCAACCGGGGAGGCCCCTTCATGTTTAGTTCTTTTCTTGAGGAATATTAACAAAAATGGGACAGAGAAGAATTGAAAACATTCCTTTGAGAAATGGAAAGACATCCCCTGCTCATGGATTGGAAGAATAAACATTATTAAAATGGCCATCCTACCAAAAGCAATATACAGATTCAATGCTATTCCAATCAAAATCTCAATGGCATTCTTCAAAGAAATAGAACAATTATTGATGAAATTCATATGGAATCACCAAAAACCCCGAATAGCCAAAGCTCTACTGAAAAAAAAAGAAGGAAATGGAGGCATCAAACTCCCAGACTTCAAACTATACTACAAAGCCATAATCATCAAAACTGCATGGTATTGGAACAAGAACAGACATACAGACCAATGGAATCGAATAGAAAATCCAGAAATAAACCCACAGATTTATGGTCAACTAATCTTTGACAAAGGAGCAAAGACTATGCATTGGAGCAAAGAAAGTTTGTTCAATAAATGGTGCTGGGAAAACTGGGTCGCTACATGCAAAAGAATGAAGCTTGACCACTACCTCACACCATACACAAAAATCAACTCAAAATGGATTAAAGAACTAGACATAAGACCTGAAACCATAAAATACATAGAAGGAAATATAGGCGAAACACTACGTGATTTGCACATCAAAGACATCTTTACAGACACATCACCCAAAGCAGTGATAGTGAAGGCAAAGATAAACAGCTGGGACTACATCAAATTAAAGAGCTTCTGCACAGCAAAAGAGACAATAACAAAAACAAAGAGAAACCCCACCAACTGGGAGAACATTTTTGCACCCAACACTAATGATAAAGGACTGATCACAAAAATCTGCAAAGAGCTGATGAGACTCAGCAACAACAAAGAAAATAATCCAGTCAAAAAATGGGCAGAAGAGCTAAAAAGAAACTTCTCTGAAGAGGAAATGCAAATGGCCAACAGACATATGAAAAAATGTTCAACATCACTTGCAATCAGGGAAATGCAAATCAAAACTACCATGAGATACCATCTCACACCAGTGAGAATGGCACATATTAAAAAAACTAGCAACAACAAATGTTGGCGAGGATGTGGAGAAAAAGGAACTCTCCTGCACTGCTGGTGGGAGTGCAAACTGGTCCAACCACTATGGAGAGCTGTGTGGAGATTTCTGGACCTACTAAACATAGAGCTTCCATAGGATCCAGCAATTCCACTCCTAGGTATTTACCCAAAGGACACAGAAACATCCATTCCAAAGAGCACCTGCACCCCTATGTTTATAGCAGCACTGTTTACAATAGCTAAGCTTTGGAAACAACCCAAATGCCCAAAAGTAGATGACTGGATCAAGAAGATGTGGTACATATATACCATGGAATATTACTCAGCATTCAAAAAAGATAAACACATGCAATTTGCAGCAACATGGATGGCGCTGGAAGGGATCATGCTCAGCGAAATAAGCCAAAAAGAAAAAGAAAAATACCGGATGGTCTCACTCATAGCAGGAATCTAGAAAACTTAAATAAGGGACCAGGAAAATGAATATAAGAAAGTGAAAATCAAAATCAACAAAAAACTATGAACCAGAGACACTTTTGGGGGGTGGGGGGCGGGAGGGGAAGGATTGGGGTCAGAATGGGGCGTTTGCAATTGTATGGGGGAATATAAAAATAAAATTTAAGATTAAAAATAAATAAATAAATAAATAAATAAATAAAAAAGAAAACATTCCTTTGAAAACCTCAAGCCTAACTGAGTTGGTTTTATTTTATTTTATTTTAAAGATTTATTTATTTATTTATTTATATAAGAACCGGGGTATAGACCAGATGCTCGGGAGGGTGAGAGGATTCACCAGAGACAGAACAGGGAACAGAACAAGCCGACTGACGAAATACACTGCTGAGGGGAGCAGCAGTTGCCACAGGAGAGGTCTGCCGCACCATGTGGGACCCTCGCGGGCCGGCCGGGATCGAACTGGTGCTGCAGAGGCTGTGGACAGTTTCACAGTGCGGCGCTCAACCGCCTGCGCCACCAAGGGAGGCCCAGTTGTTTGTTTGTTTTAGCGTAAGAACCCGATTTCAAATATTTGAAGCCAATCACTTAATTTGTGGATTATCTGTTTTTCCTGCTATGGTGGAAGAAGCAGAGGTGAAAACAGGGGAGTCACTTATTATTAATTTATTAAGAAAATACTATTAATTAAGAAAATACTATTAATTAAGAAAATACTAAGAACTGAAATTCAAACCAGGCAGTTTCTCTTACGGTTTTCTATTCACATGTCAATTAAGTATTTGGTCAGGAAGGAAGTTGAATGTACTGGCTAAGTAATTTCTTAGAATTAAGAAATTAATGTCAGCGCCCTCAATCCTGCAGTTCTTGGGCCCACCGGAGGCTGCGCCCCGTAGTGCAGGTGCACCAGTGGCGCGGCTGTGACTTTGGCCTGGCAGGCGCGCAGGTGCCCGGGTCCGCGGTGCCAGGATCTACCAGGAGCTGTGCCTGACAGGTGCGATGGGGTTGGGGTTTGGGTGCGGCTGCTGCAGGCCCGCCCTGCGGGGCTACCTACCTGGCTTGACGGTTGTCACTCCTGCTCCCACACTCTCCACCACGCCCGCTGCCTCGTGGCCCAGAATCACGGGGAGCGGCGTGGGTAAGGACCCGTTCACCACATGGTCGTCCGAGCGGCAGATGCCTGCGGCCACCATCTGTGGGCAGAGGCAGAGGTGGTCATGGTGTCCACACGGCCTTGGAGGCCGTCTTCCGACTCTGCGCTTCCAGAGTTTTAAGGGTGATCGTTATTGTAATAATTCCGACTCTTCCCAAATGGAAACGATTTAGATCACCCCAGGAGTATTCAGTGTAAAACCCTCCTCTGCTTCCTTTCTGGCATCAAACAACTGGGAATAATCAGTGAGATATTGTTTCTGAAATGCGCGTCTTGAATATAAGAATGCATCCTTTCTCAGAGACGTTGAAATCTTTGCACACTAGCACCAAGAAAATAAGTCATTTCCGTTCCAACATCTAATGCTGGTTTATTTTGAGATCTTGATATATGTCCCTTTGTGCTTTTTTCCTGTACAGATGTGAAAATCCCTTATCTGTTTTTGGGATCACACTATATACTCTTTGGTTTCCTTTTCAAAAATGTGGCAAGTTATACCGTTCTTTGACCACAAATGGAATTCTGCTATCTGATGACCATGTAAAAGATGTCTCTTAATGGATTTTTGGTTACTTCCATGTTTACTGTTCTCTGAACAAGTTAAACCTAAAATTAATTAGAAGCAGAAAAAGTTTCACCTTAACGCGGACTTCATTGGCCCTCGGGGGCGCGACCTCCACCTCTTCGATGGAGAAGGGTTTGTTCAACTCCCGGAGCACCGCAGCTTTGCATTTTATGACCTGGAAGCGGAACAGAAAGAGGGCCGGGTTTTTCCTGCTCTCAATGCCGGGCTTGCATCCTCCATCTTTCCCCGCATAGCCCCGGGTCTGCGATCTCACGAGAGCCTGTGAAAAGCAACAACCTCTGATCTGCGGAGAGGAAACCTTTTTAACATGTGAAGCAACTGCATAAGCAAAAAAATCAGGCGCTGGGAAGTTGTTTTTCTCCAAGGGTTGTTTATTCCTGAGATTGCTTAACAAGGCCCTGAAATTGGCTGTTTAGTAACTGTTGGCTGTACACGAAGTTCTGCATCATTGTTTTTCCAAAAGATTCAGTATCTGTTCACAGAAAAGCTGTTGATCTCTTACCATCTTACGCCAGTGAGAATGGCACATATTAAAAAAACTAGCAACAACAAATGTTGGCGAGGATGTGGAGAGAAAGGAACTCTCCTGCACTGTTGGTGGGAGTGCAAACTGGTCCAGCCACTGTGGAGAGCTGTGTGGAGATTTCTGGACCTACTAAACATAGAGCTTCCATAGGATCCAGCAATTCCACTCCTAGGTATTTACCCAAAGGACACAGAAACATCCATTCCAAAGAGCACCTGCACCCCTATGTTTACAGCAGCACTGTTTACAATAGCTAAGCTTTGGAAACAGCCCAAATGCCCAAAAACAGATGACTGGATCAAGAAGATGTGGTGCATCTACACCATGGAATATTACTCAGCAATCAAAAAAGATAAACACATGCAATTTGCAGCAACATGGGTGGCGCTGGAAGGGATCATGCTCAGCGAAATAAGCCAGAAAGTAAAAAGAAAAATACCGGATGGTCTCACTCATAGCAGGAATCTAGAAAACCTAAATAAGGGACCAGGAAAAAGAATAACTATATGAAAAAAATTATCAAAATCAACAACTATGAACCAGAGACACTCTATGGGGGGGTGGGGGGTGGGGAAAGGAGGGATTGGGGTCAAAATAAGGGGGTTGTAATTGTATGGGGAATATAAAAATAAAATTTAAATAATAAAAAGAAGAAATTAAAAAAAAAAAGAAAAAGATAAGCTGTTGATCTCTTGTGCAATTCTCTGCCTAAGACAAAATGGCCTGATTTCATGATTCCAATTCCATTCCCCTCCCAAGGCTGAAGGGTTTCCACATCGCTCCTCTGGCAGTTAACCTTGGCAACTGTGTCTCATTATGTGATTTTTATGTAGTGAGTCCTTCCAGATTATATTTGAGCAAAAGTCAGAGTTCAAAACTCCATACACCCACATTCACACCCACACAATCACACAATTCACAAACACACACTCACATTCTTTCACACACACACACAACTAAAAACAGGAGAGCTGTGTGTTTGATTTGCCAGTGAGCACCGCTTACCCACAAACGTGCTTAAAAGTGAAAATCAAACACATATCTTAGTGCCTGGGAATCTAATATAAACCCTAGCTTTGTTATTGCAAAACTTGTACAGTTAAGAGAAATTTTTCCTGGAGTTATCTATGGGTAAGTAATTGCAAAAAAAGATAAAAATTCAATTGAAACACTCTTTTCACAATTCATTTTCCACATGTGTCAACCCTCCTGCTTTGCAGTGTCTGCTGTGGTCAGCACTGGCGACCCCAGGGCCAGAGGACAGGCTGGGAGCCACAGACTGACCCTTCACCCCATGCCCTGCCCCAGCCTGGTGCTGCTGAAGGGCTGGTATATTTTATGGCTGGAAAGATTAGGTTCTGTGGACTCAGTGCTGACTGATTGCCCTGAAGTCACAGGACTTTTTATCGAGAGACTAAACTAACAATGATGGTAACAGCAGCGCGTAACAATGTTTGGGACACTTCTGTGCACTTGGCACTATTCTAAATGCTTTTCAGTTGTAGTTATTCTCACAGCCACCCCCGAACCAGGCACTATGACATGCAGTGTTTGAAGAGAGCGTAACGCAGGCGGGGCAGAGGCAGACGAAGCCCCTCGTGGCGCCGAGCTGTGAGCCCCTCACTACTGTTTTCATCCACACACTTGCTGCTGAACCTCGTTTCTTACCATCTGAATTTTGGCAAACCTAATTTTTCTCCTTTTTAGTCATAATTTAGAATGAACATGCATTGTAAATGCTAGCCAAGAATGAATGAACATCGAGCTGGAATGAGAAAGCTGACAATTGGCTGCACATGTGGCTTCCACAGAGATGCTGCCAGGAGCCTGCTGCATCGCACGGGCACACCCTGAGCCGCTCCTGTCGACGTGGCCTGCCACAGCGGCTGTGCGGGACAGCGGTCCCTAAGCAGCCTGACAACGTGGGGCGGCTCAGCCGACTGAGCACAGGCATCCCTGCACCTGCAAGGGCTCTGAGCAGGCAGACATGCCTCCATGGAGGACTGAGAACAACATACTAGTAGTAACTCCAACTGTGCCAGAGATAATTTTTCTGTAAAATGTTCATTTTTTTGTGGTCAAGACCTTATTCTGTAGGGTTTCCATGGACATTTCCTGTGCTTTCATAGAATCCTTCTGAGTCAGGGCCTCCCTGGTGGTGCAAGGGGTGATAAATCTCAGCTCTATGAAGCTCTCGCCAGCCACTGCGGCACAAGTTTGAACCCAGGCCAGGGAGCTGACCCATGGGGTGCAGCAGAACTCTCCCAACTCCCCGCTGCTCCCCTCAGCAGTGTATTCCAGTAAATCTACCTGATTTGCTCCCCACTCTGTCTCTGGCAAATCCTCTCATCCCTGCATCTCTGGCCTGCACCCAGTTCTTGTATGCATAAATAAGTAAAATAAATCTTTGAAAATAAAAAGATTCCTTCTGAGCCAGAAACTGCATGTTGGTGTTGGCTCTGTAACTGTGACGTTGCTGATGGTTCCAGAGAAATGTGCTTATTGTGATCTCGTCCACACTAGTCCAAAGGACATTTCAAAGTCCTCTGACTCAAATCTTCTCATGAGACTTTTTTGGTACATATTTAAAAAAATTTTTATTTATACAAGAACTGGCCAGAGGTGCGGGAGGATGAGAGGATTCACCAGAGACAGAGCGGGGAGTAGAACAGGCAGACAAACCAAAAACGGTGCTGAGGGGAGCAGCCAGTGAGACATGAGAGGTCTGCCATGCCATGTGGGTATCTCCCTGGCTGGCAGGAAATCGAACCCGCACTGTGGAGGCTGCAGACAGCTTCACAGCTCTGGGCTGAACCTGCTGTGCCACCGGGGAGGCCCCCTTCCCATGAGACTTTTGTCAGACTTAGCTTTCCTATGTTCATAACAGTGATGCCATTACAAAGAATAACACATTTCAGTTCTGGTTCTTAATTCAAAAAGCCCTGGATTAAGACCACTTCTAACGCTGCATTGCGAGTCAGTCGTGGTTGACTCTAGGCTCTGCACTCTCGTCTAGCACAGGAACGGAGACAAGGCGGCAGGTGCTCTGACTCCTGTCAGAGATGCCCGCACCGGTCTCGCGGCTGCACCAGGTCTCTGCCCTTGCAGAGTAAAGCATGCTCTGAGCACAGTCGTCTTTCTGACTCAAACCGACGTTAAGCCACTCATGGAGCAGTATTCTGCTTCTGTGCCGTGCTAGCGAGACCATACTCCCCAAAGGAGAGCGTGGCTTACCTTTCCTGCCGTGCTCATGTCTGCTGCTCAGCGGGCGGGGCCGTGGACTCCGGCCACCGCACGGCCATATAAGGCGGGCCTGTGGCCCCGGGCCCGGCCCTGCCCGCAGCACGCCCCCCCGCCCCCCCGCCCCCCCGCCCCCCCCGCCCCGGCCCGGCCGTCGCTTCCAAGTCAAACAAGGAAGGCCGGGCAGCGGCTGGCTCAGGCCCGCTCCGGTTGGGTTGCGAGAGCCCTGCCAGGCCCGCCCGTGACCCCGTGGGGTAAACATTACCCGGCGCGCCCTTTGGCCCCTCGTCCCGCAGGTCCTGCGCCCCGGGGGCGCCCCGCCCCCGCTCCGTGGCGGGGGGGGGGGTGCGGGGGACAGGACGGGCCCGGCCGGGCGCCGAGGGTCCAGGGGGTCCAGAGGGTCCGCCCGGCCGCCGCCGGCTGGGCCGTCCGGGGCGTCCAGGGCCGCGCGCCGGTGGGCGGCAGGGAGAGGCCGGCGCGGCTCCGGCAGCCTCATCCCGCCCGGGCCGACCGGAGGCCGCGCTGGTGCCAGGCCGGCGGGTGCCGGGCCGCGAGCCGGGGAGGGCGCCTGCAGCCTGGCGCGCGCCCCGAGAGTCGTGCGCGGGGTGGGAGGACGCGGCTGGGCCGCGCATCGCGACCCTGCTGCCCGAGACCGGGCCGGGCCGGGCCGGGCGGACCCGCGGAGCCCGGAGCGGCCCTGGCTGGCGCCCTGCGGGGGGCCGCGGGGAGGTGGTGGGGCTGCGGGGCTGCGCGCCTGTGGGGGCGTCGCCTAAGGGAGCCCCGAGGGGGCCTCGCGGACATCGACGCGGACGCACAGGGGCCGAGCGCTGCTGCCCCCACCCCACACCGCGAGGGAGCAGGCGTCCCCGGTTCAGGCCGCGGAGGTGTGCGGCCCAAACAGCACAGACGCAGCCAGCACACAACACCCAGCACACAGCACCCAGCACACACACAACAGCCAGCACACACAGAAGTAGGCGGTGGGCCCTGCTCTCCCCTCCGGTCTCCAGCACCAGCTCCCTGAGGCAGCATCTGTGTCTGACTCATCTTGTTCTTCTCCACAGTCCCGGCTGCTGCCCAACACATTGTCCCGAATATAGAGCTCTTTTTAAACATTTATTTATGCATACAAGAACCGGGGTACAGGCCAGGGATGCCGGGGGTGAGAGGATGCACCAGAGACAGAGCGGGGAGCAGAACAGGCAGACTGACGAAATACACTGCTGAGGGGAGCAGCGGGCGAGACAGGAGAGGTCTGCTGCGCCATGTGGGTAGCTCCCTGGCCCTATGGTTGTTTTAAAGACAGAAGAGAGGGTGGCTACAGAGGGAGTTCGAAATATGCTTGAAAATGGAAGGAAAAGTAGCTGCTTGAACTCCAGGGGTCGCTCATTTTGGGGATCTGGGTTTTGAGAGATTCTCTGTGATCCCTTCAAGATCTGTACAGACCTCTGTCTCATAAACAGCTTCACATCCACTGGTCCCACCAAGCCAGAGCCTTAGAACTCACCCCAACATCCGGGCCACCCACCGGGACGGCTGTTGGCTCCGGACGCACATCTGCAGGATGGGGCAGGAACCCTCCTTCCTCCGCTTCCAGAGCCTCCAGCTGGTCCAGACCTCCACGATGTCCTGCCTGGAACGACATCTAACTGCCCTCTCAGTTTCCACTCTCCACCTCAGTGTATACGCCACAGAATAGAACGACCCCGAAAGTGAATCAGAACATCTAGCTTCCTCCCACCTCTGCTTCAACCCCTCGTTCACCTGGAATAAATCCCGTCCCCTTGCCTGACCCGGAGTGACTGGCACTTGCCACTGTCTCCCTGGCAATGGTGCCCTCCCTTCCAGTTCCTCCTACCCTAAGCTCTCACCTGGAGACCTGCCCGCGAGCTCTTCCTCCCATTGTTGTGCCTGGTTCACCCTCATCCTGCAGCTGCAGACTCCAACTTCATTTCCTCAGAGAGGCCACCCCCGGCGCCACCCTCACATCACGTCA
Source organism: Talpa occidentalis (assembly GCF_014898055.3). Classification (NCBI taxonomy): domain Eukaryota; kingdom Metazoa; phylum Chordata; class Mammalia; order Eulipotyphla; family Talpidae; genus Talpa; species Talpa occidentalis. The sequence goes on from NW_023601322.1 coordinate 101,780,127, forward strand.
CTTTCATATTCATATTCAGGTCTTTGCCTTTATCACATTTGCGACACAACGTCATCGTGTATTTCACCGTATAAGTCCCCTGCTGGGCTGTGAGCTGACTGCAGTCAAGGATCATCACTCTTTTTTGGTTATATATGCAGCTTTTTGCATGTTGCTTGCCATATAGTAGATGCTCAATGAACGTCACTTGGAAGCATTACATTATAAAAACCCTCTTTGGCCCTCCAGAGTTACAGTCCTTCCCTGCTCGGCGTTACCGAGGGAACCTTGTTTCCGTGGCTGTGTGCATGGATTCGACAGGAACCTTGAGGCTCAGGTCCTGCTCTGAGGACCTTGGGCCAGTTACTCTGTGCTTGAGAATTTCACCTGTAAAATGGAGATGCTAATAATAGCAATAATACATACTTTAGAGGACAGCAGAGGATGATTAAATAAATCAATGTATCTGTAAAAACCAATGCCTGATATGTAGAAAATTGGCCATCTTTACTATATCTATAATTGTTTCATTAGTTCCTACATCACTCCTTTGTGTAATTTTTTTTGTGTCTGTGTTGTCTCTAGACCACACATCAGATCATCACTTCCTTCACTCTCACCCTAAGGAAAATCAACCGAACTTGGTCTATTACATAGTATTCAGCTGTGGGGAGTGTGTGAATAACAAATCATAAAATCTGATTTTTTTTTTAGTTTGGGAAAGGAAAAATGAAATCAAAGAGCAGAAGTAGGAAATACCTGGAGAGAAAAATTCCACCGAGCATTTGGAAGGATAGCTTTTTTTTTTTTTAAGATTTATTTATTTATGCATACAATAACTGGGGTACAGGCCAGAGGTGCTGGTGGTGAGAGGACTCACCAGAGACAGAGTGGGGAGCAGAACTGACTGAAATACACTGCTGAGGGGAGCTTCAGAGGAGACAGGAGAGGTCTGCTGCGCCATGAGGGTCAGCTCCCTGGCCTGCCAGGGATCAAACAAACCCGTGCTGCGGAGGCTGCAGACAGCTTCACAGTGCTGTGCTTAACCCCTTCCGCCACCAGGATGCCCCAGAAGGATAGTCTTTATCATTGTAGTTAGACTTACCTTTGGAAAGAAATTAACTAGGTCTTTCCTCTAGACAACTTCGGTTTTGGAAGTTCTGGCTGATGTGTTAAAACAGGAAACAGTGGCCTGGCAACATTATCAAGCCTCAGTTTGTACAATAGTCACTCCCAGGATGTAGCCCGCGAAAATAATCAAAATCACCCACCAAGATGAAGGTTACTGGCTTGGCCACGTTCGGACCACACTGACCACAGCCTGGGTGTCCTCCAGTGTCCGCGCCACGGCGCCACCTAGTGGAGATCAATGCAGCTGCTGTGAGTCCTTTGTTTTTACAAAAACTTTGGTGTCCATGGGACAAAAAACCAAAAAAAAGCATAAAAATGAGACCACAAAACGGGGCTTTTCTCTGTCACGGTACGTGACTTTGATTTCCCTTTTAACATGTCTGTACTTTCCAAATCTTTACACATCGATGAAAAAGTGTTTTTCTTTTTCAATCAAACGATTTTTATTTTTTTATTTTTATTTTTAATTTTATATTTTTTTTTAAAATAGATTTATTTATTTGTTTGCATATACATGCACTGGGCAGCAGAAGCTGGGTGAGAGAATTCACCAGAGCCAGAGCGGGGAGCAGAGCAGGCAGGGACCGAAGCACACTGGAGCAATCTGCGCGCCATGTGGGACAGCAGCCGGGATTGAACCGCGCCGCAGAGGTCAGGCGCTCAGCTGCGCCACCAGCGATTTATTTATTTGTGCATACAAGAGCTGGGGTACAGGTCAGAGGCGTGGGGGGTGGAGAATTCACCAGAGACAGCGCGGGGAGCAGAGCAGGCAGACCAGCGAAATGCACTGCTGCGCCAGGAGAGGTCTGCGCGCCATGTGGGGCTCTCCCCGGCCGGGGATTGAACTCGTGCTGCGGAGGCCGTGCACAGCTTCATAGCTTGCGTCTTAACCCCTTGCGCCCCCAGGGAGGCCCTGAGCAAGTTTTTAAACCCAAGCAGACCCGTTTTGCGGTTTTCGTGGCTTCCTGGCGTTTCGTTGGCGTATTTTTGGAGGACACAGGGCTCTTTGCCTCCGTTTGAGTTTGAGTCTCCAGCTTGTCGGGCGCCGCGGGCCTGCCGTGGGCGTGGCCACCGAGGGCGCGTGGGGCGTGGCCGCCCCCACCTGCCGCACCTGCCGCACCTGCCGCACCTGCAGGCCCCCCCACGCATGAGCGCAGTGCAGTCGCGGCGGAGTCGCCCCCGCCGGCTTCCCCGACCTTGGGGGAGCTGGGGCTGCCGGGCCTGGTCGCTCTAGACCCGGCCGGGGGTCGTCATCCGTGCGATTATCGGGCCCCTCGGCCGGCAGTGAGCAGGTGAGCCGGGCGGGGGCGGGGGACATCTCCCTGAGGCGGCCGGCCGCGGGGCGGGGGGCGTCCCGGGGCGGGAGGGCTGGGGGTGGAGAACTGGGGGGCAATCGGGGTGCGTCCTGGGCCTGGAGGAATGGAGGGGCCGGGCTCGCTCCAGAGCGTGACCCCCTGTCCGCCCCAGGGCTGAAGCGCGGCCTCCTGCCCCGCCGGCGCCTCTGCGGCCTGGACGGCACCGGGGTCCCCGGCCTGGGCGCGGTGATCACGGCGGGCTCGTCGTGGGGTCTGGGGAGCAGGAGAGTCTCCGGGCCCGGGTGCAGCCGGCAGGAGGAGAGGCCGCCCCGAGGCCGGGCCTGAGCAGCCCCGGACCCCTCCGTCTCTCGCCCCTCTGTGCCCCGGAGGCGGGGAGAGGGGATGTGGGAGCGCCTCAGCCTTTGGGGCTCCCCAGGCGTCTGTCCAGGCTGGGCGCGGGGTGGAAGCCCCTGCCCCGGACGGGCGCCTCCTCCCCGTCGGGGACTCTCTGCGCAGGAGACGCCGAGTTCAGATTCCTTGTTTGGCGCCGGTGGCGCAGAGTCACCCCGACCGCTTCGGGCTCAGACCCCACTTTCCTTATCTACGAAATGACCTGCAGGGGAGACTGCGGAGTTCCCAGGTTGAGTCAGCGAGCAGGACGCCCCCAGCCTCGCCCTGGGGCGTTGGCGCTTCTGGGCCCTGCGCCCCGCGCCCCCAGGGTCAGGGCCGGGCCGCGCCGCCCCGGGTTCGGCCATCGGGGCTGGGAGCGGCTCCCGCGCGCGCAGCGTCTTTCCGTCGATTCCTGCTCGTCACGTCTTCCGCTGGCATTTTCTAGTTTTGAGTGTGCAGGCTTTTTTTCAAAGTTTCCTGCTGCTGCTCTCGACGGGTCACCACGAGGGTGTAGACACAGTGAGTTGTGCATGTTCTGTCACCTTACTGGATCCCTCTTTCCTAACCACTGGCCGTGTCTGGCGGGGCGGTGCTCCCGGCCGGATGGCGCGGGCCGCAGTGGCCTCCGCCAGCTCCGTCGCACCCAGACGAGCCCCTGCACCCCAGGAAGGCCCGAGTCTTCTTTGTGGGCGGCTCCTCACTGACGGGATTCCCGGGTTGTGTCACAGAACCTGCCCTTTGGGCCACAGCCCAGCGGTGGGGGGGGTGGGGGGTGGGGGTTGGGGTCCCAGTGTGGCCCCAGCACCCGCGCGCCGGTTTGGGGGACCGCACCCCCAAACGGAGCCGCAGACCGAAGGCCACTCAGTCCCCGAGCCGGCTCCGCCCCGAGGGCACCCGCCCCGCGGCACGGGGGTGGGGGGTGGAGGGGACGGCGGCCCCCCTGCTCCCCCGGCGCCGCCCACCCCTGCCCCAGGCCGCGCGCCCCGCGCAGGCGCCCCGCCTCCTGCTGGCCCGGCCGGTGGGTCACCCGAAAGGGCCTTGGGGGGAGAGGCCGGCCCGGGGGTGCGGCCGGAGACGACTCCAGGGGGCTTGTTCCGGGGCCTCCCGGAGAGACCAGGGCAGGCGGGGGTGGGTGCCGGGTTGGGGGGCTGGAGGAGGTCGGGGGGCCTGGGGTCGGGGCGGGGGCACGGGGACAGAGGGGGGCCGAGGTGGCTCGGGCAAGGAGCGAGGGCTGGACGAGGGCCCGGGGCCTTCACCTCCAAGCTCTGAGGGGCGAGCGGCCCCGGGGCACCCCACCCCGCACAGCGGGGGCGGCAGGGCCAGTGCCGGCCCCGAGGTTGGGTCCCCCACTCTGTCCTCTGGCCCCTCCCAAGGCGCAGCCACCCCCTGTCGGCGGCCTCCTAAGAAATGGGGGATCTGCGGCCGTCCCAGGCGGGGTGGGTTCTTCGTGGGTTCAGGCAGTGGGAAGACAACGTCAGAGTCCGGTGTCACCCCGCAGGTCAGGGACAGAGGCCGGCAGGGACCCTCCACCTCTGCGCCCCGCCCTCTCGTGGCCACTCGTGGCCACCCTATGTCCCCCCCGCAGGCCCAGGCGCCCACCCGGCCCCCCCACACCCGGTCCCCCCACACCCGGGGCTCCTCCACCTGCTGCGCCCGTGCCCCCACATGCAAGGGGTGGCCACAAGGCTAAGAGGCCTGAAAGCCGGACCCCTCTCTTCCCACAGGAACCGAGCCCCACCCGCCCCGGCTCCCAGCTGAGGCACGGGACAGGCTCTGTCAGGCCGCAGGGAGCTCAAGCGAGTTTCCTGCGCCCCGGTGACCGGGGAGAGGCCTTCCGGGAGGAGAGCAGAACACCTAGTTGAGAGCGGGGAACTGGGCAGCCTCGGGGTGTGTGTGTGGGGGGAGGCGACAGGTGGAGCGCAGCCTGGAAGGGCCCGAAGCTGAGACGAGGGGAGCTTTTGGAGTGGGGTGGAGGGATTTTGGGCTACTTGGCTCCGTAAGTGGCAGGAAGCCCATGCCATCCCCGGGAGAGGCGGGAGCCAGACGCAGCTCAGGAGAGGGTCGGGTGGAGAAACTTGGGGTCAGAACAGCCTCTAGCCCCGCAAGCCTTGCTAGTGGGGAACACGCAGAGCCGCCTCTCAGGGACAGTCTCCCCTTCCCTCCACCAGGGCGCGGGCGCTGGGGTGACCCTGGAAGGTGTGGCCGCGCCCTCTGCCGGGCCCCCTGGACACGGCTTGTGTATTTATCTGTCATCCGGTCGCGTCCCCCTGAAATCACAACAGCTCAGCACGTGCCTGGCCGAGCCATCCCTGGGCCTAGTCCTCGGCCTGCAAGCGGGGGAGCCCCCCAGCCGTTGTCACCCCCTCTTCTGTCTCAGGGCTTCCTGGAGTGCCCCAGCGCGCCCCAGCAGACGGTACCATCCTGGTGGTGTGTGCTCTGCTCCTGGTGTTGACCGGGAGGCCCCTGGCGCTTTTCCTCTGACCACGGCGCGGCCACCGCCGAGGGTTCTGCGCATCCAGGAGGAAGTGACCGGGCTAGCGGCAGGACAGGCCACTGAGGCTGACCAAGTGCCCTCCCAGCACCCATCGGGATATTTGTTTTGTTGCATTTAACCTTTTGGCGAGGCCCTTGCACCCCTGTCCCTGAGCGAAGTCATCCTCGATGCGAACGTTTTCTATCCCACCGGGAGGGGGGGCAGGGATTCGCCGGTGCCCCCAGCTGGACGTGCAGCCCGACCTCGCGGAAGGTGGACGGAGGTAGCTCCGGGGGTGGACAGTGCTAGTAGCTTCCTGACCTGTGTCCTTGGGGCGTTTGATTCTTCTCCAAGTACTGAACCCTCCCGTCTTGTTTCCGGAGGAGTCTCGTGTCTGTCGAGTTCGGGGTCACGGCTGAGGACTCGCTCACCCTTTCATCTGCTTGTAGAGTCGGTTCCTTGACATTTGGAAAGAGGCCGCTGTTGAGGGATCACGTCCTGGAGCGAGGGAGGGCCGACTCTTGGCTCCCGGGCATCCCTTGCAGTTTTTTATTCATCCTGAGGATGGATTTTGTTGCTTTGCCTTCGTTTTACCATGTCACCCTTCCCTCTTTGGTCCGTTTGTAAGTGTCGGACTAGTTTCCTCTCGCTTCTGCAAAACAACAGCATCAGGATGGGTTATCCCCATTTCCCTCCAGCTTTGGGATGTTCTTCCCTTCGTTAGCTCTTGGGTTTGAAAAAATGTGTTTCTACTCCTCGTGTCAATGTGGAGGGTGAATCCTTTGTGTTCTCCGACTACAAATGATCCCCGTGGTAGAACCAGCCTCGGCAGCTGCCCTGTGTTTTTTATGTCCCACCGTCCTGTTTCTAACTCGCAATGGCTGGACTGACTCAAAAAGTCATTTTCTTGATTTCTGGCTCTGTGGGAACGTGGCCTCTCCGTCGCTTTCCCAAGCTTTCTGGAAGCCTTGGCTGCAGCCTGCCTGGATCACGACGTGGACGTGTGTGTGTGTGGGTGTGTGTGGTGGACATTTGAGGCTGATTTTCCATGTGTACAATCCTAAACTCGGCTTATGACCCTGCACGCGCCGTATTCTGGCCCGCCCGTCCCAAGCCCGTGAAGGTTACGGGAAACCCTGCGAGGATGAGTCTATTTTTCTCATTTGTGCTGTCCGAGCGCAGCGGCTGCGACTGGACATGGAAATAGAGCGTCGCTCCGCCGAGAACATGGGATTCACGCCAGAACCCCCAAGGACATGGTGAAAGGGATTCCCTTTCGCGTCACTTGACTGGGATTCCGAGGCCTTTCCCTGATATGCTAGACAAAGGAGGACATGCAGGTTTGAAATGGGGGGTCTCTCCCCATCCTGCTCCTGGGGTGCAGTCACCCCAATAAGAAGGGGCATCTAAAGGGAAAGGACACAAATCTGAATAGGGTCACTGTATCCGCGTGGCGTCCCGCCCTGTCCTCGCGTCCCGCCCCGTTGCGTCCCGCTGCTCCATGCCTGTCCCGCCCTGTCGTGGTACGTCCCGCCCCCTCCTGTGCGCCGTCCCGTCGTGTCCCGCCATGTCCTGTCCTGCCCTGTCGTGTCCTGTCAAGTCCCGCCGTGCCCCATCCCGTCCCGCCCAACGGGTCGACCTCAGCAGGGCGCAGCAGCGGCCGCAGCCCCCTCCCCGCCGGCAGCCCAGTGAGGAGGAGAGGCCCCAGGACCCAGGCCGCCCGGTGTCGGTTCCACCAGGAACCCACACTGGACCACCTGCGCCCCGGACTTGGGCCGCGCACACCCCACCCCCGAGGGCGTCATCTGCCATCCAGGAAGAGGCACAGACACCCCAGAGTGGCAGTGGGGAATGGGGCATTCCTAGCGAGCAGCCCCTGCCAGGGGGTGAGTGGGGTGCGGGACTGAGGGCAAGCAGTCGCCACACCGGCGTGGAGCCTTGGCCTCCTGGGCACCCCTCACCCTGAGCAGGGCCATCCCCCTGGCTTGGAGGGCTCCAGGGGGTAACAACCAACTCCCAAGAGTGGCGTGAGTGTGTCCACGGCACCGAGAGAATATACACACAGCCTGGCCACCACACGAAGACAAGGCCGGGGCCCACTTCCTACCTAGTGTGGCAGGGCACCCCACCAACAGGGGGTGCAGCCACAGACCCCTGGGGGACATAGGCACAGGCGGCAACCCCCAACCCCATGTTGCCATTTGCAGTGAGGTATCAGGACAGGGAGAAGACTAGGGGGTTAAGGCCCCATCCACAGGAGCCCATGAGGGGAACAGGCCCCAAGCCGGTGGGGGCAACTGTTGTGCCCAAGATCAGCAGACTCGGCGAGCATAGCCTCCAAGAATCCAAAGACAGCTGATGTAAATGCAAAAGGGAGTTTATTACGGGCTCGAGTCCGGGCCCTCGACACGCACCGATGCAACGGTAGAGGTCGAAAGCCCCGAACAGAGGAAGCAGGGGTATCTTATAGGGTCACGAGTGGCGCGAATTTTGAGAAAAGCTGGCAATTACTCATTGGCTACTACAAAGGCATTTTGGCGTGCGCGGTTCCAGTTTCAAACTGATTGGACGGTTAGAGATGCTGTCCCATTTATAAATAGGACTGCCCTCATTGGCGGCTGGGGTGGCCTGCTTTTTCTTCACCAAGTGAAGTAAGGGTTGTGACTGCTGAAACTATCTCCGGAATGCGGCTGGACAAGAACTAACATATCAAGGTGGAGAATATACAAAATGGCAAAACCTCGGCTAAGCTTGGTTCCACAGCAACCCCACAGAGGCCACAGGCAGGAGCTCAGAGGGCCTTCTCCACAGAACACCTGCACCCCAGACATCTGGAGCCCCCCCTCTTCTCAGCCCTGCTAACACCACAGTCACAGGCCAGGGGCACAGCCCCCACACGCCATGGGCTTGGGTGCAAGACCTGGCCCCACCACAGCTCGGGGCTCAGGGGAGCCAGTTCTGCACCTGCCTTTGTGCCTGAGAACACCAAGTGGCCACAGAGCCCACCCCAGACAGCACAGCCTCTTAAGAGGGAGGGTAGAGGCTGCAGCTGAGGCCCCAGCAGGTTGAGACTACAGGACACCCTTTGCCCCATTCCCAGCAAGAGCCCATGGCTCCACTAAAATCTTTTTTTTTTTTTTTTAAAGATTTATTTATTTATACAAGCACTGGGTACAGTCAGAAGCGCGGGAGGGTCAGAGAATTCACCAGAGCCAGAGCGGGGAGCAGAGCAGGCAGAAGGACCGAAGGACACTGCTGAGGGGAGCAGCGGGCGGCAGGAGAGGTCTGCGCGCCATGTGGGACCCTCCTCCGGTAGCTGGGGAGCAGCCGGGGATCGAACCGGCGCTGCAGAAGCTGTGGGCAGCTTTGCAACCCAGCGCTCAACCGCTGCACCACCAGGGAGGCCCACCACTGAAATCTTGACCATGTGGGGCACAGGGTAGGCACAACCCACTGCACCTGCACCAGGTCTTGGGGAGCCTGCAGGCAACCAGAGCCCCGCCCCATAAGCACCCGCCCCCAGTGCTCACCCATAGCCCCTGTGGCCTCTCAGAGTCACCACCACACTTGCCGCGGTGCTTGTTCCCCACTTTCCTTGAGCCCATCTGCACCGGCACAACCTCACCCCATTGATGAGCAGAGGCAACCCCCACAGGAAGCACGCAGGCATAGCACAGTCAGCCCAGCCCACACTGCTGGGCGAGGTGATCACAGGGAGTAAAAATGGCACCTTGCATGGTGCCATAGGAGATGCACGGGCCTGCAGAGAGGAGCCACCACCCCTCAGAGCCCAGCACTGACAGCCCAGGCCCCCTCTCAACATGGACAGGGCACCCCTAACCACCACTGCAATGGGGCTGAAGCAAAGCACTCTTCCAGGGACAGTCCCGTGAAGGCGGAGCAACCCTGGGGGTACATGGCACCAGGGGGCAGAACCACTGAACCGGATAGGGGCAAGCCCCAGCCAGCATGCCCCCAGGTGCCCTTTCCTGGAGGCTGCAGCAGCACCAGCCCCACAGGCACAGCAAGGCTCCCACTGCCATCCCCCTGGATGGCCAGACTCTAAAGGCAGTTGGAGCCTGAAGCTGGCCCCAGCACCTCTGGGGCATTGCCTGTCATGGCCCCCCCATCTTGAGCGCTGGAATCCCATGTCCAAGCTGCAGCACTCACAGCGGGGAAGATGCCACCCCAGGGGCCCTTGTACACAGGACTCAGCCAGCACTTGGCACTGAATCAGGGAGGAGGAACAGCCATCTGGGGGGCTCAGAGCATTCTCTTCCTATTTGCCAAACAGCCTCCCGCCATGTGACAGCAGTATTGACCCCCGCAAACATGCAGGGCTCAGCCAACAGCTTGGGCAGCAGCCTTTGGCGCCCCACTGCCCACCCAAACTCAGGAAGGCTGCAAACCTCAGTAATAGGGACACTGACCCATCAGGCAGCGCAGTCACCGGGAGCTGGTCTCCCCCTGCCCACCAGGGGCACCACCACTCTAGGGCCCAGCTGGAGGGCTCCACTGCACAACCAGCCACACAGGACCCAAAGGACACCAGCTCGCGGGGCAAGTAGCACCCTGTGGGAGATGGGTGCTGCTCCACCACCCACAACTCCAGGCCTCTGACACTTCAGGCAACGCAGGGACAGCCCACCCCAGGCCCCCATGGGCCTCCAGTCACCACCTTTGCTGGATCTACTGTGACATTATAGCCCCCATGTGGCTGCGGTGGCCTGGGCACTGCCCAGGGGTAGGCACTCCTAGAGCCCCACCAGTACCAGCTCCCCCTGCAGGCCCATTTGGTCTCTCTTGCACACTGGTGCTGGCAACGTGGGGCTCCTCCTTTCCCTGGCATCTCCAGCGGCACCACACAAAGGCTGCTCTCCAGCCCCCAAATAGCCCCATGGGCCCAGATGGCTCAAGGCACTGGCTCTTTCCAAAGTCAAGGTTCCAAGTAGCAGGACACACCGCTGAGGGGACCAGGCAGTATCCACCCACCACACCAACCATGAGTTGCCCAGCTAGTAGCCACAGGTGCCCACAGCTCTGAGGCCAAGAAGACTGACCCCCCAAGCATGAGACTCATCTGGGCCCCCCCTACAACTTGATGAGCATCGGCTGTAGAACACAAGGCCCCTTTCACTGCATCCCAGGTGGGTAGTGGCCTTGGGAAAGGGAGCCCAGAGACCCTGGCACCATGTAAGCCAAAGGGCAGGTGCCCGGTGGTGGCCAGAGCAGTCCAGAGCATGGCTCAAGAAGACCAAGACGGCCTCCCTGGTGGCGCAGCGGTTGAGCGTTGGGTTGCGAAGCTGCCCGCGGACTATGCGGCGCCGGTTCAATCCCCTGCTGCTCCCCGGCCACCGGAGGAGGGTCCCGCATGGCGCGCAGACCTCTCCTGCCGCCCGCTGCTCCCCTCAGCAGTGTCCTTCGGTCCTTCTGCCTGCTCTGCTCCCCGCTCTGGCTCTGGTGAATTCTCTGACCCTCCCGCGCTTCTGACTGTACCCAGTGTATGTATAAACAAAACAAACAAACAAACAAATAAATAAATAAAACATGAAAAAGAAAATAAAAAAAAAAGAAGACCAAGACAAGAAAGGCCGCAGGCCCTGAGGAGCCAACTCTGAGGCTGTAGACGCACAGCAGGGCCAGCTCATGACATTGGCAGCTGCATGTCTGGCCACCAGGAGGCGAGGACCAGCTCCCAAAGGAGCCACACCACTGAGGTGGGTAGTTGTGGATACTCAGTCAAGCCCCAGTTTGGTCTGAGGCCAGCACCACAGCAGGGGGGCCATGGGGACTCAAGGCAAGGGCAGCACCCACTGCTGTGGCGCTGCTTTCAGGGCATCAGGACAGTGAGGCACACGGGGGGGGGGGGTCAGGCCCAGTAGAGAAGCAGGAACACAGAAGAGGAGCAAGTCCTGACCCATTGGGGCACACAGCTGAGGCCCCAGGCAGGGACTAAGGGTCCTGGAGCACACGGAGGCACCTCCACAGAAAACATGCACCCCCAGGACACCCGCGTCCTCCCAGCCCCAGTATTCCCCACTCACTACATGGGGAGCAGCCACCTGCGCTGGTGTTGGCACAAGGTCTGACCCAGTAGCAGCCTCAGCCGGGGGCATTTTCCCTCCACATCCACCTGTGCTGGAGCCCACTTCGGGGCACAGGGTTCCACGTCCTCTCACAGGAAGGGCTGGTGCGGGCCACAGCGCTCGCCATACCCGGTGGGGGACTGGCAAGTGTTACCCCAGCCTCGACAGGAGGCTTCCAGTCCCCTTCAGAGCGCCCCCCTCGCCAGCTCCAGGTGTGGGGTGCATTGTGGGCCGAGAGTCTGCATCTTGCATGAGGCACAAGTGCCCTTATCAGGTTCTGGGGCGCCTGCGGGAAACTCACAGCCCTGCTGGGGGACACCCCCAACTGCTCCAGGACAGAGACCCCGCGGCCTCGCAGCGTGAGCCCCGCTTTTGCCAGGGCGCCTTTTCTCCTTGGGCCACTCACCCGCTGCTGGGCCGCGGCGGTGCCTGCGGGAGCCCCGCGTGGCTTTGCTCGCGCCGTGGGCTGCGCTGCTGCGGCGCGTGGCGCTGCGCGTCGAGGCGCCCTGGCAGGCGCGGGGCTCGCGGAGACGCCCCAACACGCGGACGCGAGGAGGGCGCGCGGGGCTCCGCCAGGGAGAGGAGCCGCCGAGACGCTGGCGGCAAAATGCCCCGATTTGGGGCCAGGAAAACCTCGGCGCCGGGGGCGGGGCCGAGCCGCAGGTCCCCGCGGGCCCCTGGGGCGGCGGCCTGAACCCGAACCCCGCCCCCCGCGCGACCCCTTTCCCGCCGCCGCCCCGGGCGCGCCGGGGCCTCTGGTCGACCTCGGGCGCGGGGCGGGGCCGGGACACCGGCGGGGCCGTCCAGCCTCGGCCGCCCGGGCGGGGCCTCTCCGCGCTGGGGCGCTGCCGGCCCGGCTCCCCCGCGGCCCGATTCCCCCCGCGGCCCGGCTCCCCGCGGCCCCCCCGAGGGCGGCTCCGGCCCGACCCCGCCGGAGACCCGCGTCCTGCGGCTGCGGGACCTCGGGATCCGACCCCGGGCCCACGGCCCGGTTCGCGGCTGCTGTCCCGGCTCCTGCCCCGGCTCCGGCGCCGCCCCCACCCGCAGCGCCCGCCCCGGCCCCCGCCAGACCCGGGTTCACGGACCCCGCTTGATTCGCGGCTCCCGACCCCGCGGCTCCTGCCGGAGACTTGGGGCGAACAGCGTCGGCACCTCCGACCTCCGGGGCGGCAGCGAGGAGCGGGGCTGGACCCCGGTGGCCCTCACACCCCGGGCACCCCCGGGGCGCCCTCCCCGGAGCGGCGCGCGGCGGTCGGGCCAGCGGAGATGCGCCCCGGGACCGCCCGGCAGATGCGCGCCCCGCGCTGGGCAGCGGGGGGCTCCGGGCGTCCCGGGCGCCCCAGGCTCCGGGGGGGGGGCAGCGAGGGGCTCCGGGCGGGCGGGGTCCCGGGCTCCGGGCGGGCTGCGCGTGTACCGGGCGCCCCGGGCGGCCCAGGCTCCGGGGATCCCGGGCGGGCTGGGCCTGCCGGGCGGGCGGCGGGGTCCCGGCCGTGGGGTCCCGGCGGCTGCGGGAGGAGGCGCGGCCCCGCGGGGAGCTGGTCGACCCGCACAGCGCCAGCCCCCGAGGCGAGCGCGCTGCCCGCGCCCCCGCAGACCTGCCCCACCACCCCCCGGCGTCGCGCGCCCCGCGCACAGCCCCCGCCCGGCCCGGCCCGCCGCGCCCGCCTCCCGGAACCGCGCGGGGCGCCGCCGCCCAACCCGCCCCTTCGCGGGTGGCCGTGGGGGCCGAGGCGCCGTCTACGCGGCCGCCAGGGGGCGCCCCCCCCGCCCGGCTCCGCCTCCCCCCCCCCCCCCCGCGCGGCTCTGGCGGGTCCGGCGGCCGCTCCCGGGAGACCCCGAGACCCGCGGCCGAGGCGAGGGGGGTCGGCGCGCGCCAGCACGGGCCCCGCAAGGACGCGGGACACGACCCAGTGGGCCGGGCCTGGGAAGCGGGGGGCGGCGGGGAGTCCCTTCCCGTCGGCGGGAACTGGGGAGCGGGTGTGCGGCGCCAGTCTGGGGGCGCAGGGGTGGCCCCGAGGTCAGGCCTCCCGCAGGCGGCCGCCGGCGTGGCCTCGGGCCCTGCCCTGGGGTCGCCCCGCCTGCGCGGCCAACGTAGCTCGCCTCTGGGGACAGGGCCGCCCCCCGCGCCCGCCGGCGCCCGCTCGCTCGGCTGGGGGTGCCGGGACCCCCCTCGGACGCGAGCCTCTCACTGCGCTGCGCACGGTCCTGGGGCGGCTCCGCGGGGGCGGCTCGTCCGGGCCCTCCCAGCGGGCTCCGGAGGCCCTACTGTGCGCCCGTGGCCCGGCCCGTGGCCTTCGGACTTGGAGGCCCCCAGGGCGGGTGTGTGGATGCTCCGTGCGCCGGCCACCCCAGGACTCGTTCTTCCTGAGGACCCCGGTGTGCTGCAGCCCGGGGACATCCAGAGCGCAGGGGAGATTGAGGCCCCACAACTCCCGACCTGCTGGGCGCCAGGCCAAGGCTTTCCCCACGTCCTCATTTCCCGGGATGTTTTCTGAGGACCCACTGGGTGCCAGGGCTGGTGCGGGGGGTGCCAGACCAGAAGCCAAAGGTCCTGCAGGCCCCGGTTCCTTCGCAGGGCGGAGCTGAGCGGGGCGGAGCGGCCTCCCGGGTCTGGGCTCCTCCTCCAGTCGGACACCCGCAGATCCCTTGGCTTAACTTATCTTCAAATAACTCCTGTTTTTCACACTTTTGGGGGGGAGCGAGGAAACCTGCGCACGGCTTGGACAAGGGTAAGAAGAGATTCACCCTGTGGGGAGACGCTGCGGCTGTTGGGAGAAGGTTTTGCTTCGACGCGCAGGCGAAGGTGTTCGCCAGCGAGGCGAGGTCGGATCTCACTTATTTCAGAGCAGGTTTGGAAACAGACGTCTCCACGGCGTGTGTTAGCATCACTTGTCTGTTATAAAGCCCAGTAAACTCTGGTTTTTCTTGGTGGTGTTCAGAATTTCAAAGGTGTTGGACTAGACAACGCGCCACGCTTTATACTTCTTGGTATAATTGGAAAATCTCGTTTGCGTTTTTAAAATGTGGGGTTGTTGTGTGGGCCTGTTGTCCCCCACACAGGGCAGCTCGTCAGCTGACGTTGTGCCCAGACTGCGGGCACCTCGGAGGGCGGGGAAGGGCCGCGGGCGGGACCCCCGGGCTCCGGAGGGCGGCAGGAGGGGCGAGGGGGGTGGGGAAGGGCCGCGGGCGCGCGCGGGCTCTCGGCACAGTCACCAGGTCATGTTGGGGTGCGGGGGGCGCAGGGGCCTGATAAACTGCGCAGCTCGCGCCCAGACGCGCCAGGGGCGGGCGGGTCGGGCTCCCGGGCCCGGCGGGCGCTGCGTCGGGGACGAAGGAGCAGCCGCGCCCTTGGCTGAGCTTTCCGGGGCCAAAAGCGGGGTGCTGGGAGGCTCGTGGCCCCCGAGCCCGGAAGGCAGGGGAGCCCCTCCCCGGAGCCCCGGCCTGGCGCGGGGTCCTGGACGCCGAGGGCCGCGCTGGGCAGGACGCGCTCCCCGGACGCGGCTCCGGGGCGCGAAAGGGCCGCGACCCCGAGACCGGCGCCCCCGCGGCCTCCCCAGGGCCAGGCCCGCGGCCGTCGGGAGATGGGGCGTCGGGGCGCGAGCTCGCGGGAAGGGAACGGGGTGTCCGAGGGCCCTGAGACAGACGCCGGGCGGGGCGCGCAGGAGGCCGGGGCGCCGCAGGGTCGGGAGCCCGAGGCCGGGTCCGGGGCGGCGCCGGCGGCGTTTTCCGGGACGAGCTGCCGCGGGGAACCGTTCGGGGCCGCGCGCAGGGCCTGCGGGGCCGGCGGGGCGGGCGGGCGGGGCGCGGGCTCCGGGGCTCGCGCGGGGCGCGGAGGACACACCAGCAGACCCGGCCCTGAGCGTGACCCCCGCGGTCGCGGGCTGCTCCCGCGCCTCGGGGCCCGGAGGGCGCCCCCGGGCGGGCCCCCCTCTGCCCGCGGCTGTTCCAGCCCCGCAGGGGCGGGTGGTGCGGGGCGCACGTGTCGCCCTCGGGGCGGGGGCAGCGCGGGGCGGGCGTGGCCGCCGGGGGGTCGCTGCGTCACTAAAATGTGATTTTAATTCTGTGTGATTCTGATACTTGAATGAACCCGTTGTTTCCGTCTCGGGGTCGCTCAGCAGCGTGAGGCGAGGCGGGGCGCCGCGTGGACGCGGGCGCTGCGAGCCAGCCCGGCAGGGGCGGTCAGGGGTCTGAAGGGGGGGACGCCGGGGCGGGGGGGGCGGACGAGGAGCCGCGGACGCCTGGCCAGGGCGGACATCGTCCTGCGGAGGGTCCCGCAGCCCGTGGCGGTGCAGGACACGCGCACCCGGAGGCGCGAGCTGGGCTTTAGGGCAGGACGGTAACAGTCACGCCTTTTCAGGAGCAGCCTGGGCCTGCTGGCCTCCTGCAGAGGTTGTAACATTATTATTCTTTGTCTTAAAGAAGGCACCGTTGCTAAACAAATGTTTTCAGGACATTTACTTTAAACAACCCAACAGTTACCGTATCACTAGCAGAAAGCCTGTGTCTGCAGCTATTTCTGAGTTTGCCACGTGGACGCCTAACTATGGGCCAGAGGAAACAAGGGGCAGGAAGTTACCTGGGGAAGGGAGACAGATTTTTTTAACTAACCTATAAAGTTTAGACTAACATATAACTAATTGATTAACGCAAAAAACAGAAGGCTTTTATATAGAAATCAGCATTTATAGTATATTGTTTTAATACTGATTTGATATTAAGGAACCAAGGGCCTGGAGGGCGTTCATGCCAGGCAAGTCGCACTGGCTCTTCCCTCGCCCCCAGCTCCCAATCAAGGAGGGAGGTTTCCTAATCTAACAGAAGAGTTTTCTACCTATCACTCCTCTACGTATCTAGTCAGCCTAGTTTCTGTATTTAACTTTAAGATCAAGGGGCACATTCCTCTTCCATAAGGTTGCTGGTTGTTGTTCTAAAGAACCACAAATATTTTATCAGGGGCAGGGTGGACATGGTTATAGCCTTTGATTCTCAAAAATGGTCCATATGTGACATATCAGTAGTTGTAACATTGACCATTTCCGAGTGCGTTATTTGTGCTGCCGTGATTACTAGCTCAACCACTCACAACATTGCTGTTGACTTGTTCCTGAACGCACACTCTAACAGCTGTCATACCAATTCTCACATCCAGGGGAATTAGCCCTAAACAAACAGGAAGGATTTAGCAGGAGTCACTATGGCGTCTCCTGGTTTATCAGGAATTTTCTTATACTTGGAGCATGGCTCACCTCTGCCACCCAACTGTTATCTTTAACTTTAAAGTAAAGGAATTTCTTTCTCCAATTAGCTCTTGCCTCAAGAGACCACATCTCTGTATCAAAGACTTGGCGGATAGATGTTTACAGCCTTTTGTTCCTAGAAGTTTTTTCACTTTGTTAATGTAAAGCCAAATGTTGAATTGCTGCCTTTTTGGCAGAGGACTACTAATTTTATTAAAAAACATAATATTTGTATCATGCAGTGCCATTTGTCATCAAATTGGTTATTCAGTGATTGATCAGTATTTGCAGTTTTACTTTTAAATGCGTATTTTAGCAATGGTAGAAACTAGCCATAAACAAATGAGGAGAATCTTGGCGTCAGCTGAAGAGATTCCTGATTTTTCAGAAATCTGCCCCATGCCCGGACTTTTGTCAGACAACATGAGTAGCGCGGCTCCCAATAGGCGGGGCTGCTCCCTCTCTGCTGCGGCGCCCACGCAGGAGCCCCTGTCCCTCTGTGCAGGGCGGGTGGCCGGGTCCCCAACACGAGCCTCCCTGGGCAACGGCGCTGCCGGGAGGCGCTGCTCCCCACGGCCACACCCCAGCCGTCAGCACCGCCTGGTGGTGCCACGTCCAGAGTCACAGTCGCTGCCGTGTCTGCTGTTTCAAATCCTTGCGCTGTAAGTAAAGTGCTCGTGAGCATTTTCACACATAAAGATTTTTTTATCCGAATTTGAAATCATTTCCTCAGGTCATGTCCAAAAATAAAATTACTATTTCATCTGAAAATGTAAGTATTTGGGGCCTCCGGGGCGCAGCGGGGTGAGCACCGCCTGTGGAGCATCCACCCCATGGCCTCCGGGCAGCCCCTCCTGTCCCCGCGCCTTGGCGGCTGTGTCGTTGCCCGTCCCGCTCCCGCCCTGGCTCGGGGAGCCTCTTGCCCGCGCATCTGGCCTGCCCGGCTGCTGCATAAACACATGAATCTTAAAAATAAACTTCTGACCTTGTACAGTTTACAAGTTTACGCAGAAATAAAACCACTGTTGAACTACCACAAAAGAATCTATATAAATTTTGACACCACCCTCTTTCCTGTCAATGATGGAACCTCTGCTGAAATAATCAGGTTTTCATTTCTAGGATGAGACAGAAAATGAACGTGTTCTGTTTGGCAGGACACTAGATTTATATCCATCTGTGACAGCTGACTTGGAATACAGGATTTTCATTCTATTGTGTTCTCTATTTCTTTTTGCAAAGGCAATGAACTGATCACAGGAAGGTTTTATCAGTTATTTCAAATTTTGTTTAATGGAAAGTCATGGCTCCATTCAAAATTTCTATAACTGCAACAGAATTTTTAAGGCTTTCTTTAAAAAAAATCTATGGTTACTTTTCAACTGCCAAGGAGCAGGGGAGTAATTGCACCAATGATTGCACCAATGTTTAAATTTGCTTTGGTTGACTGGTTCTGAAACTGAAAGGGAGCTGTGTACATTGTCGAATATTTGAACATTAGAATGAAATAAAATGAGAAACAGGGAACTGTGATTTTTTCCTCAAAAGATAAATACTCGGGCCTCCCCGGTGGCGTAGAGGTTGAGTGCTAGGTTGCGAAGCTGCCACGGCCTCTGCAGTGCTGGTTCGATCCCCGGCTGCTCCCCGGCCACCGGAGGAGGGTCCTGCATGGCGCGCAGACCTCTCCTGCCGCCCGCTGCTCCCCTCAGCAGTGACCTTCGGTCCTTCTGCCTGCTCTGCTCCCTGCTCTGGCTCTGGTGAGTTCTCTCACCCTCCCGCGCTTCTGACTGTACCCAGTGCTTGCATATAAAAAAAAAAGATAAATACTCTTAGGGTCTCCCTAGTGGTGCAGGAGTTAAAGTCTCAGTGCTGTCAAGCTATTGCCAGCCATTATGGCCTGAATTTGATCCCCAGCCAGGGAGTTGACCCAGAAGGCACAGCGGACCTCTCCTGTTTCTCTGCTGCTCCCCTCAGCAGTGGGTTTCAGGGAATCCACCTGTTCTGCTCCCTGCTCTGTCTCTGGTGAATCCTCTCACCTCCTGCACCTCTGGCTTAGACCCCAGTTCTTGTTTGCAAAAAAATAAATAAATCTTTTTGAAATAGATATTTTTAAGAATTAGCTTACTTTCTTCCACATAATTTCCAATAATTTGTACTGTGAACTATAACACCCGTGTGTAAGGGCAGAGACTATAAATGTGAAATTTTAGAATTACAAAAATGAACTCCCATTAACTGGGTGAAGAAACCTAAGACCACATTATATAATCTTCCTCCCCAAGTAAGCAGGAATATGTGTGTCATTATAATTATTTCCCTTGCCCTTCATGACAGTTCATCACCTAAGTGTGTATCACTAAATGCAGACACAACACATGATTTCAATTTTGTCTGGTCTTTAAAATTTAAATGAATCATATTATGTTCACTTTATATCTAGAATAATGCTATGCCTACAATTTTATATCTTTCCTCCTTCATGTAATATTATAACATAAGTCTTTTCCAAGTCATTTAAAACTATTCAGAATGATTGTGCCTCATCGCTACATTTGTTTCATGTACATAGTGCTACATAGTTCAGTTTCCTGGAGTTTTGACTTAGATTGTTTCCAGTATTTGTAAGTATGAGAAAATACTCGTTAGCATGTTTACAAATAAAGATGTGTGTGTGTGTGTGTGTGTGTGTGTGAAAGCATTTCCTTAGGTCATATCTCAAATCCTGAATTACTATTTCCTTTAATACAGACACACACATCTATGTAACGTCCCAAGTGCTAACAGCTAAATCCCGAGCCCCGGCGGAAGGCGACACCAGCTTGTGCTCTTCCCCGAATGCGCGAGGACCCCTATCTCAGCGGGTTCCGTCTCCCCATCGTCAGGGCTCTGACGTCACACCCGCTTCCTGCGCCCCCTCTGCGCGGCCCCCACCTCGCCCGGCTGACCCGCCCCTGGGCCGCTGCTCTGTCCCCCTAAGCCTCCCGCCGGCCTAGGAGCCTCCGCCCGTCCGTGTGCCGCCTCGGCTGCACCGCCCCTCCGCGCCACGAGGCGGCGCGCGCCGCTGCTCTGCCCCTGGTTTCCCCCGCGAGCCTCTCCTTCCTCGGCATCGTCCCGCCCCTGCGTGCTGACGTCCCGCCCCCGCGCGCTGACGCAGGGGCGGCAACGGGAACGGAAGTGGCGGACACGCGGAAGCCAGGAGCGCCCGCCCCGGCGGAGCGGGCCCGCGGACCGAGGAAGGAGAAGCCCCGGGGGCAGCGCGCAGGCGTGAGGGGCGCGCGCGCCGCCTGGTGGCGAGGCGGGGAGGTGCGGCCTCGCGGGGAATCCTGAGGAGGCGCCGGGCGGGGGAGGCCGGGGCGGGCGGGGCCGGGGCGGGACGCCCCTTCTCTCACTGTGGGGGGCAGCGGGTTTGGGGGGCCCCCTGTGGCGGCGGGTCAGTGTTCCCGCGTGTTTCTGATGCACGAGGACGCGACCTGCTGTTTCCATGGCTGCGGGAATGTCAGGGTCACAGACCTTCAGAGACGGGGCGCTTCGCCTCGTTTCCGCTGGGTTTTCTCCACTTCAGCCGCGGCGGGACGGCGGGGGCGCCCCGTGAGCACCCTGGGCCTTCCCGCCTGCCCCGGCCCTGGAGCCCCCCTACACCCGCCCCTCGCCGCCCCCCCCCCCCCCATCCCCTAACCCCCCGCTCCCTCCCCGCTCCCCCGCTCCCGCCTCTGCTCCTGCAGCCCCGCCCTCTCCTGCCGCCCCCCCACCCCCGCTCCCGCCTCTGCACCTGCAGCCCCTCCCCTGCCCCTGCAGCCCCCTCACCCCTGCTCCTGCCTCTGCACCTGCAGCCCCTCCCCTGCCCCTGCAGCCCCGCCCCGCCCTGTGCCCGGCTCCCGCCTCCCCAGCGGCCAGACTCGCCGTTGGCACTCGCTGCCCGGGACTCGGGGTGCAGCCTTGCCTGCGGGAACCCGGTTTCTTCAGGAGCCGCCCCGGAGCGAGGGGGGCGAGGACGTCTCCCGCCCGGGGCTGATGCGGAGCGGCATGTCGGGGGCCCGGGCTGGGCGGGTGGGCCGTGGGGAGCTCTGCTGGGTCATTAGGGTCCTGGAGGAACATGGGGGTCAGGACATTCCTGAGGTGTGACCCTGTGGGTGCCCAGCGCCCCTGAATGAAGGCGCGTCCCCCGTGTTTGCTCCCGGCGTCTCCCTGCTGCACTGATCACCCCCCGGATGGGTTTTCTGGGCTCTCCGCTCTGTTCCATTGACCTGTGCGTTTTATTTCTGTGGACTTAGGATATAATTTGGGGGATGTATTGTAAACTTTTCTGGGGCTGACACCCCCCCCCCAAAGCCAGGTCCAGCAGGCCGGAGGGCAGAGTCGAGTCCCAGTCTCCCGGGGTGCAGGTTCTGACCCAGGGGGTTGCGTGGCGCGTGGGGCTCTGCATTTCTCACGGGGTCTGAGATGCCGCCCGTGCTGGGCCTGGGCCCGCGTCTGGGGGCCGAGGCGTCACTACCTGTCGTGCAGGTGATGTGGCCATTCAGAGCCTTGAAGGGGGTTTGACCCTGGAAACTGCCTCGTGAGGCGACTTTCCAATAACCCTTGAATAGAATCCAGGCTTTCCTGAGCCTTGAGTGACCAGGAGCCACACGGCCTGCCACACTCTGGCTACAAGGCTTTGGTTTTCTAAAATGGGTTACTGTTAACCGATTCAGTGTATTGAAAGCAGTGGCCCTCTCTGCATCACTGAAGGACTGACCGGAGAAACCCCACAGCAGTGACAGCTGGGCACCGTCACCCATCGGGGTGGAAAGTTTCGTCACGGGGAGTATGTGAGACACTGAAGGACCCTTTTCCAAGCTCTTGAGATCTTTTCTCTATAGATGGTGCTAAGAGGATTCCTCCTATTTCAGGCATTGTATAAACCATGGTGACTCATGTGGGAACTGGACATTTTAGAGATAATCCACTTTATCTTTTTTTTTAAAGGTTTATTTATTTATACAAGCACTGGGTACAGTCAGAAGGCGGGAGGGTGAGAGGATTCACCAGAGCCAGAGCGGGGAGCAGAGCAGGCAGAAGGACCGAAGGACACTGCTGAGGGGAGCAGCGGGCGGCAGGAGAGGTCTGCGCCCATGTGGGACCCTCCTCCGGTGGCCGGGGAGCAGCCGGGGATTGAGCCAGCGCTGCGGAGGCTGCAGGCAGCTTCGCAACCCAGCGCTCAACCGCTGCGCCACCGGGGAGGACCCACTTTATCTTTTTTATTATTAAAGCTTTTGTTTATTTTTTTTATAGAAGAACTGGGGTGCAGGCCAGAGGTGTGGAAGGGTGAGAGGATTTACCAGAGACACAGTAGGGAGTAGAACAGGCAGATCTACCGAGATACACAGCTGAGGGGAGCATCAGGCGAGACAGGAAATGTCTGCTACACCATGTGGGTAGCTCCCCAGCCAGGCTTGAACTCAGACCATTGTGGTGACATTATGAGTGAGATTTAACCCCTAGGCCACTGGGCAGGGGGAGGCTGCACTTTACCTTTTAATGTGTTAAACTGATGTTACCTCCTTCCTTGCCAATCCCTCTGTTATGCTCACTTTGGAAAGAAGTTGAATTTCTCTGGAAAGGAGAAAAGAATCAGCATTTATTGAGCACCTGCTGGAGCAACAAGTTCATCGCTTTAGGTACGTGATCTCCATTAATGACGCTATAGAGATATTATTCCTACCCTGTAGTCGTGGACCCTGAGTTCCAAAAGGGATCCTTGACTTCTCTGAGATCAAAAAAAAAAAAAAAAAAGCACAAGGGCCAGATATATTTGGACTCCCAAATCTTTGTATTTTGTCCTGAACTGGAGGTTTTAAAATGAGGGTAAATTGTAACCCTCTTGGAGGCCAGGGGGAGGGAAGGCGTGTAGGCGCCCACACCCATCCTCAGAACAGGCCTGTGGGTGCTGGGCGTCCTCCTCCATAAGGAAGGAGCTTTGGCCTAAAACAAGACAGAACAAAACTTTCATGTTGCATTGCCCCACGTGAAGATGCTGTCGTTAATATTGAACGTGAATGACTTCATAGTTTAGAATGGCTCTCATCCCAAACATGGTTGCTACTCGTAAGAGACTGCAGTTAAAAACAGCCTATTTCTAATGATTTCCACACAGCAGGCT
The DNA here is from genome assembly GCF_014898055.3 of Talpa occidentalis. NCBI lineage: Eukaryota > Metazoa > Chordata > Mammalia > Eulipotyphla > Talpidae > Talpa > Talpa occidentalis. The sequence continues at coordinate 101,802,857 of NW_023601322.1, forward strand.
TAATTGCTGCACCTACTGTAACAGGGTGGTCCCCAGGAAAGGGGGAGGTTCCCTGCCCCACCCAAGGGAGGGTGGAGCTGAGCAGGAAGAGGAGAAGCTGGAGAAGAGACTAAGGAAGGAAGCAGGATGGAGCCAGGAGACCTGGAGGAGGCGCATGGAGCCTAGAGACACGTAAAGAAACTGCGCTTGTCTTTTGGTCGTGGACTGGGTGACACAGATGTGGGTGAGACCTGTGGGGAGGTGACAATGGCAGCTTTTATCTTGATGTTGATTTTGCTCTTTTCCTTCCGGCCTTGTCCGGTTGTTTGTGACCCTTTTCTGTGGGTCCCCACTGGAAGATGCTTTAGACTTGTAGCAGGCTTTGGGGCCTTGTTCTGGGCTGATCCCATATGGATGGACTTTTACCCACGAGGGGATGGGTAACTTTGGGTTCTTCATTTAGAAACTAGACTCTTTGCCTTACCTGTATTGTTTCCTAGTTTTATTAAAGTTCCTTTTCATTAAAGTCTCCTATGTTTTGTGTTGATGCGGCGGATGGCAGAACCCATGTAGAATAGGCAGGTTTGCGGGGTTTGGGCTGCCCCTCTCCCTGTCCTATAACACTACCAGAAAAAATTCCTGGAGATCTAGAACAACTGGTGAGGAGGGGATGCGTCCAGTGCCTGCAACATTGTTCAGGATGAGACCCCCTTTAAGAGCATTTATTTATTTATATTGTCTTAGGGTCTTCCCTTTCCTTAAAGAGCATCTCTTTTTTTCTTTTTTTTAAAAAAAGATTTATTTATTTATTTATTTGTTTATTTATCTATCTATTTATTTATTTATACAAAAACTGGGGTATAGGCCAGATGCGCGGGAGGGTGAGAGGAGTCACCAGAGACAGAGCGGGGAGCAGAGCAGGCAGATTGACTGAAATACACTGCTGAGAACCAGGAGGCCCTTTTGTTCTTTTCTTACATAGTTGTTCATTTCTGTCTAGTTATTGGTTTCTCCCCTCAGGGGTGGTCCCCATAGTTCTCCCACCACCATAGCACCCATGACCCATCACCTTGTGTTTTTCCCTCCCCCCTGTTTACCTCCCCTCCCCCTCCCTGCAGAATGCCTCAGGTCTTGGTCAGCCTGCTAGGGTTGTCTTTTTCTTTAGCTTTTGTTCTGTTTCTCTTTATTTCACATGTAAGTGAAACCATCTGATGTTTATCTTTCCCCTGCCTATTGTGGCTAGCATCATCCCTTCCAGCTCCATCCATATCACCACAAGCGGCATGAATTTGTCTTTTTTGATTGCAGAGTAATATTCCGTGGTGTAATTATATCACAACATTTTGATCCATTCATCTATTTTCTGGCATTTGAGTTGTTTCTGTGTCATGGCTACTGTAAATAGTGCTGCAATAAACACAGGAGTTCAGGTTTCTTCTCTCATTTCCCCCTAACAAAACCTCAAAGACGTTTCTGAGGATAGTGTCATTGAATGTTGGCCTGTGTTCCCTCTGTGTATTCCGTGGTGCCAGGTTTCACATGCAAGTCTTTCATCCACTGGAGTTGGTTTGTGCATGGTGTGAGGTAGTGGTCTAGTTTCTTTCTTTTGCATGTTGCAATCCAGTTTCCCCAGCACCATTTATGGAAGAGGCTATTCTTGTTCCAAAGTATATTCTTTGTTCCTGTGTCATAGGTTAGTTCACCATTGGTCTCTGTGTCTGTTTTGGTTCTAATACCGTTTTCATTATAACAGCTTTGTAGTATTCTTTGATGTCTGGGAGTGTAATACCTTGTGGGTCTGCTACTCCTAAGTGGATTGTTTGGCCAACATTTTGTCACCTATAGTTCTAAGCAAGGTCAAGATGGCCCAGTCAGTTAGGTGCAGAGCCCAACCCTTCAAGGTGCCCTTTCAAATCAATCAAGAGCACAAAGCTGGATCAGGCTGGGAAGGCTATGCATCGCAAGGTAGGACCAGGCACGCCTGGGGACCTGAGGACCAATGCATAACAAAGGACCCCAGAAGCCGATCAGTGGAAGCCTTGTTGATAAGGTTAGAACCAGGGCTGGGGATTAGGGTGTGACCTCCATGACAATACCGAGTCATCCAGCAGATGAGAAGTGCCTGGAGGGCAGACTCACAATCCCTGATCTTCTACATTCTTCCCCTTTCTTTGATCTCCTATGCCTTTATCTCCTTCCCCTTTTCTTTTTCTCCTCATTCTTACAACCCATGCTGTGGATCAATAAGAAGGCCAGGATCTTGTGCTTCAGCAGCATCCTGCATTATGTAGCCTGCTCCACGACTCCCGACTCCTGTTTCTTTATCAGCGTGGTGGTGTTATAGGACAGGGAGGGGGCAGCCCAAGCCCCGCAAACCTGCCTATTCTAAATGGGTTCTGCCATCCGCCGCATCAACACAAAACATAGGAGACTTTAATGGGAAGGAACTTTAATTAAACTAGGAAACAATACAGGTAAGGCAAAGAGTCTAGTTTCTAAATGAAGCACCCAAAGTTACCCATCCCCTCGTGGGTAAAAGTCCACCCAAATGGGATTGGCCCAGAGCAGGGCCCCAAAGCCTGCCATGAGTCTAAAGCATCTTCCAGTGGGGACCCACAGAAAAGGGTCAGAAACAACCAGACAATCCCGGAAGGAAAAGAGCAAAATCAACATCAAGATAAAAGCTGCCATTGTCACCTCTCCACGGGTCTCACCCACATCTGTGTCACCCCGTCCACGACCAAAAGACAAGCGCAGTTTCTTCACGTGTCTCTAGGCTCCATGCGCCTCCTCCAGGTCTCCTTCTGGCTCCATCCTGCTTCCTTCCTCAGTCTCTTCCTCAGCTTCTTCTCTTCCTGCTCAGCTCCACCCTCCCTTGGGTGGGGCAGGGAACCTCCCCCTTTCCTGGGACCACCCTGTTACAGTGTTGCCCAACGCAACAATAGCTCCTTTCTCCTTCACCCTTTTAGTCAGAAGAGTTTTCACTACTAGAGGTTGCTGTGATCCCACATGAATTTGAGCCCTATTGGTTCCATTTCATTTAGGAACACCATTGTGATTTGTATTGGAATTGCAACAGGGTGGTCCCCAGGAAAGGGGGAGGTTCCCTGCCCCACCCAAGGGAGGGTGGAGCTGAGCAGGAAGAGGAGAAGCTGCAGAAGAGACTGAGGAAGGAAGGAAGCAGGATGGAGCCAGGAGACCTGGAGGAGACGCATGGAGCCTAGAAACATGTAAAGAAACTGCGCTTGTCTTTTGGTCGTGGACTGGGTGACACAGATGTGGGTGAGACCTGTGGGGAGGTGACAATGGCAGCTTTTATCTTGATGTTGATTTTGCTCTTTTCCTTCCGGCCTTGTCCGGTTGTTTGTGACCCTTTTCTATGGGTCCCCACTGGAAGATGTTTTAGACTTGTGGTAGACTTTGGGGCCTTGTTCTGGGCCGATCCCATATGGATGGACTTTTACCCACGAGGGGATGGGTAACTTTGGGTGCTTCATTTAGAAACTAGACTCTTTGCCTTACCTGTATTGTTTCCTAGTTTAATTAAAGTTCCTTCCCATTAAAGTCTCCTATGTTTTGTGTTGATGTGGCGGATGGCAGAACCCATTTAGAATAGGCAGGTTTGTGGGGGTCTGGGGTGCCCCTCTCCCTGTCCTATAACAGATTTGGCGCCCAACGTGATTTAGGACAGAGCCATCCGTGGTTAGTCAGCCCCATGGGGAAATTGGGCTTCCCTATGGCACTGGCTACCATAAGCGCAAATGTGATTTTTGGTTTCTCTGGTGTGTTTGTTTCATATGTCGATTTGCTGTTGAAAAACTGGCTTGGGCTTTGTGAAGATCTGTGTGTCTGTATGTAATTTGTTTGTAGTGACTTGCTAAGACATTTGATTTTGTGGAAATTGTTCTGTGCCAGTTTTACTCAAAAGATTAGGCAGTACATTGGACCATGTGGCCAGATCAAAGATGGCGTCTGAGGCCACTTGGAACTTTTTTTTTTTCTTTCTTTTTGTAATCTCTGCTGTCTCATTAGCATTTCTAAAGGCAATAATGGTTCTTCAGTGGTATGTTGCTTTGTCTTTGGCTACTTCCTGCTCTCTGCCTGATGGATTTTGCAAGCCAATTGTGGAGCAGAGGTGTTTTAATTAGCAAATGTATGCCTGGGTGTTAAGGAAAGAGTAGCCTTAAGCAGTAACTGGTAATCGCTGATATCCTTGATGGATTCTTGGAGATAACTTGAATTTTTGCAAAGTCTGGATCAGAAAAATTAACAAGATTTTGTCTGAGTCTGAAAGGATTTGCTGCTGTGAATTTTGTCTACACAATTTGTTTTGGGCATGTTTGCCATTTTTGAATACTGGATTTGTTCAATTGCTGGTGTAAGACAAGATTCTAAGTTTCTGCTTCCTACTGAGGAAGGTCTGTTGTGGAAAGCACTCTTTAGGGTGCATCATGTAACTGTACCAGGTTTTCATACCTGTATTGTTGTTGTCCCTCCCTAGTGTGGGGGAGGTGTAATCTGTGCTTAGATGTTGAATCTGCTCTTTCAGCTTCTGTCCCAGAGTGGCTAACAGAAGTAAGGAGATGACTCCTTTTAATTGAAAGTTAATTACTGATATTTTGATTTTGCTTTTTTCAGGTTCTATTCCAGGAAACCCAAGGAGTGCCTGCTTGGTGGCTAACAAGAGATGACTCCTTTTGCTTAAAAGTTAACTTTTATTCTTTCAGTTGCTGTACAGAACACCCCAGGATTGACTTCTAATAAAAAGTCTTCAACACTGAAAACCCTAAGGTGATAAACAAGGTCGTGTAACCCTTGTGATTAATAAAACTTTTCCTTCCTATTTCCAAAGTCTTAGGTTTGCAGGATGACAACTGGAAATTTTTCTGCCAGCAACACTCCACATTTTTTTTGGACTTTGACATTTTTTTTCTGAGCCTATGGAGTAAAACTGCAGTTACATAACATATTCTACGTGGCATAACTAAAAAAAAACTGTCTTTGTCTATACGTTGTATGTCTGTATGTCCTTGTGTCTAACTGTCTTGACCTCCAGTGATCAACAAATTGGTATACATGGTGCCCATAGACGTTGAAAAAAAAAGTCTTCAGTTATGATAAAAACAAAAAAGTTATGGTTTGATTGTCAACATTGTGCTACTGAACTAAGCCGGTGCCTTCATAGAGATTGAATATTGTTGTTTCTGCTAATTTTCTGATATTTATGGCAAAACTTCCCAGAAATCTAAATTCAAGTACAAATTTGGTAGCCTGTCATTTGACTGATGCAAGGAAATTTTGTGGAACCTCAGTGGAGCTCCTGAGACACTCCACGAAGTTTCTCCCTTTCCTCCTGGGAAGGCATTACATGAATTTGTTCTATTTGGCTTTTACCTAATGAAGTAAAACTGGAAGGGAAGCATTGTCACTTGGGAAAATGGTAAAACTTTGGTATGTACAAAATGTTAACAGTAGTATCTGGTATGTATGTAAATTGTCAATGGTGATTGTCACCTTGTAATATTGTATAATTCAATTGTTTCACATCTACAGAAATTGTTTCTGAAAATATAGGGAGAAAAGGTCTCAACAGATTCCTATTGATGGAACTGTTGAGAATAAAAACTTTCCTACAAAGGACTGAATAGACCTGGAAATACACCTGACATTTACTAAGGTTTCTTTGACATAATACTGGAAATTTTTTTATGCATTCTGTCCTGAATCCACGAAGTTTTTGTTTTGTTTTGTTTTGTTTTGAGTAACCAGGATCTGCAGCACGGTTGCAATTTTTTTTCCAGCAAAGCTAACTTGTCACATTTTCTCTCCCCTTGATACCAACACAGCATACAAATAGTGGTAGTAATTTTTGCTACTTATCTCAGAGTCTGTTTTTGCATAACTTCCATAGGGATTTTGTCTGCTTAAACAAAAAAATTGGACGTGAGTTTGATTGTGTGGCTTTGTGTGGAGTTCTTCCAGAAAGTTGAAAAAGAGCTGAACCAAGAAGAGGAGAACCTGTTTGCCTTGTTTGTAGGGTTCCAGAGACCTCCAAAGAAGGTGAGGAAGCTTGCCTCCATTGGCAGGACTGGACAACCCGGCCAACGAAAATGCCCTGGTACCCTCGAGAAGAGGAAAGCCCAGGTGGAGTCTGATGAGACTAACTTTGTACCTGAAGCCTACATCGACCGGATGCCAATGGTTTGCTCTGATCCTATATGGAATATTTCAACAAAGCCAGCTAAAAAATTGCTGTTAGTTATTTCTACCCTGTGATTTTATGCAAAAATAGGAAAAATGGTTTAAAAGTAGATTTACTTTGCAAACTTTTGCTTTGCTGTTAAAAGTTTGGGATCAAGGTTGAGAAAATTTGTGGTTTTTTTTTTACATCAGTTGAACCATTTTAATGTTTTTTTCCCTGTGATTTTGATATATTTGCTATCTTGTTTTAGCCAATTCTCCAGATTTTTTTTTCTTTTGGCTTGGATAATAGACTATTTTTAAGTAATGAAACTGTCATAGTGGACATTCATGGACAATGCTGCTGACTAATTGTTGCTTCTCTTACACACATTGTAACCCTGAAAAAAAGACTGTCTCCTAAGACTACACCCTGAGATTGTGCCACCATAGATATGGTGGAATAAAAATTAAAAGGGGGGATTGCAACAGGGTGGTCCCCAGGAAAGGGGGAGGTTCCAGGTTCCCTGCCCCACCCAAGGAAGGGTGGAGCTGAGCAGGAAGAGGAGAAGCTGCAGAAGAGACTGAGGAAGGAAGGAAGCAGGATGGAGCCAGGAGACCTGGAGGAGGCGCATGGAGCCTAGAGACACGTGAAGAAACTGCGCTTGTCTTTTGGTCGTGGACTGGGTGACACAGATGTGGGTGAGACCTGTGGGGAGGTGACAATGGCAGCTTTTATCTTGATGTTGATTTTGCTCTTTTCCTTCCGGCCTTGTCCGGTTGTTTGTGACCCTTTTCTGTGGGTCCCCACTGGAAGATGCTTTAGACTTGTAGCAGGCTTTGGGGCCTTGTTCTGGGCCGATCCCATTTGGATGGACTTTTACCCATGAGGGGACGGGTAACTTTGGGTGCTTCATTTAGAAACTAGATTCTTTGCCTTACCTGTATTGTTTCCTAGTTTTATTAAAGTTCCTTTTCATTAAAGTCTCCTATGTTTTGTGTTGATGCGGCGGATGGCAGAACCCATTTAGAATAGGCAGGTTTGCGGGGCTTGGGCTACCCCTCTCCCTGTCCTATAACAAGATCATCCCTTTGTCACCTGCTTCACGGTGCCACCAGAGAAAATGTTGCACTTAAGTGACTTACTTGCACACTTTATAAAGGAATCAAGGAGAGGAATTAAGTCATGAAATTCAAAGGTGAAACTGGAAAACATGAAGTTAGAGCCACGTCTCTGGTCACTTGTGTCTGTAAAATCCACAGTCCTCGATTGCGGGCTGGTCACCCGCCGCTGGACAAGGCAGGGCCAGACCCACTGATTCGCGGATGGTCCTTTCTGAAGCTGGGCCTGGGGTCTGAATTTGTACCTGGCGAGCAAGGGCATGTCGCTGCTGTCTTGGGCGGGTTGGGTCATGTCCTCCTATCTTTGCCTCCCTGGGGAGAGGAAAGGGAGGAACCAGATGTTTCCCGAGGGCTGTCTGCAGTCCTTCCCTCGGTCCTCGCTGCCCTCACAAGACAACCTGTTTGTCACCTCTTTTATTTACAGCCTCAAAAATCTCTTCAGTGGCTCCCACTGTCCACGCTCAGGCTAAAGTCCAAGCCTCCAGACAAGCTGATGAGAGTCTTGCCATCTGCTCCTGCTGTCTCAGGCCCGCGGCCCCTCTCTGACAGCCTCCTTCTCTCTGGCTTCCCCATTCACCTGACCGAGTCCGTGTCAAGGGTCATTCCGCAGCAGCCCTGCTGGTCGCCCCCTCGGCCAGGAGTGTGTCAGGCGTCCCTTCCAGGGAAGGCTGTGGCGTCTCAAGCTCCCTGTCACAATTCTTGTGGGTCTGTTGAGGTTCCCTGTGCCCCCGATTGCTCCTGAGGGTGCTCTGAGCTGTGGGCTCGGCTCAGCCCGTGTCCTCGACCATCAGACAGTGGGCGCTGAGCAACAACAGGTGAAGGGGTGGTGTCTGCCTCTCTAGTCGAGGGGATACTTTCCTTTGTACAGATAATTAAACGGAGGCTCAGGTATTAGAGGAAAAACTATCATCCCCGCCTCCGGGCCTCCCTGATGAGCTTAGAACCTTCCATTTTGTCAGAGCGGATGGTCTCTGGGCTCTGGCCTGTCGGCTCCTCTCTCTCCCCAACTCGGTGCGGGCAGAGGTGCAGCTCTGGTGCCTGCTGGGGGGAGGTGCTGGGGCAGCCCCGCCCGCCTCTCTCTCAGCAGTCAGGGGCCTCCTGGATTGACCCTGCCAGGCGGGCGCTCATCCCTCGTGGGCAGTGAGGAGAGGGTGCGGTTGTCACACCCCCAGGGCGGGACTTCCGGCCACGGCGAGGGTGCAGGTGCTCAGAGAGTCTGTGCAGCTTCTGTCCCAGGCGGTGACCAGCTCCAGTGGGACCCAGGTGTGGTGGACACAACTGCAGGGCGAGCTCCGGGGTGGAGCGCGGTGCATTTTTACCTTGTTCCATTGGGTCCTACACTCAGAGCGCTCAGAGCACAGCTTCACGCGCCAGTGGGTCTCCTGACCCCCCTTCACAGTGTGGGTTCTGACCCAATGGGTTGCTCAGGAGTGAACCTGGACCTCTGGCTTCCTCCATGCCCGCAACACAACCTGCCAGCGCCTGGCGGTTTTCCACATCCAGCCCTCCCTCCTCTGGGCCCTCCCGACCAGTGCCCCCCACTCTGCCGTCAACTGCCCACAGGAGATGCTCCTCACTCTCCCCTCCTTCTGGGCTCCCTTACTGCCCAGATGGAAGTGCAGAGGGTGCCGCCCTTCTGGGTCCTGCAGGACCAGGTTCCTGCCCCCACCCCTGCTGGCCCCGCTCCCCCCTTAACCGTCCCCCCGCCCCCTGCAGGCCCAGGCTGGGACTTCACTCCAAGTCTTTCGGGAGCCTGGCCAGGGCAGGATGGGACTCACGGTGGCGACACCCACCCGATGGTCCCACTGCATCATGACGGTGTGGAAATTCAAAGTGAGCTACAGGTAAATAGCCCACGTTTCCTCCAAGATGGTGACAATGTAAAAATTGTAAGATGAATGGGGAAGGCTCGAGTGTCCTCACGTCTGGGGTGGAAATGTTGGTGAGGATGGCCATTTTGGGGGCCTGTGTGCAATTCCATTTCAACATTGCTCAAATGGGTTGAGACTAGAACATCTGTTGCCATCGTTGCTACCTTGAAAGTCACCGTGTCAGAAACAATAAAGGTCATGGATAGCCATGGCAATACCCGTCTGCTCTGTGTCAGTGGCTTCCTTTCATTGACAGTGGACAAAATTCATTTCAAGGGGACCTTTTTAGCCAAAAATGAAATCCCCCTTTTTAAAAATGGGAGTTAAATATTCTTGGTATTCTTTCGTTCCTGGAATGCCTCTTGCTATTCTTATTTTTTTTCTTCCTTTTCCTTGAGGCTTAGCACCCTTTTCATGTATGAAACTTCTGACCTTGTACGGTTTATAAGTTTATGCAGAAATAAAACAACTGTTGAACTACCACAAAAGAATCTATATAAATTTGACACCACCATCTCTCCTGCCAGTGATGGAACCTCTGCTGAAATAATCAAGTTTTCATTTCTAGGATGAGACATAAAATGAACGAGTTCTGTTTGGCAGGACAGTAGATTTATATCGATCTGTGACAGTTGACTTGGAATACAGGATTTTCATTCTATTGTGTTCTCTATTTCTTTTTGCAAAGGCAATGAACTAGGAATATCTGATAAAAATGACACCCTGGGATGTAGATTCTGAGGAGAAGACAGGCCTCTGAGGAGAAAAAACTGAGGAGAAATACTGCAGTAAGGGGTGTTGAGGAGAAATATCTGAGGAGAAATGACACCCTTGGAATCAGATTCTGATGAGAAGACAGGCCTAGTGGAGCAAAATCTGAGGAGAAATACTGCAGTAAGGAGTGTTGAGGAGAAGTATCTGAGGAGTAATGACACATTGTGAAGCACATAGTGAGAATACAGGCCTCTGATGAGAAAAAGGGGAGGAGAAATACTTTAGTAGGAGTGCAGAGGAGAAATATCTGATGATAAATGACAAGTTGGGAAGCAAATTCTGAGGAGAAGACAGGTCTCTGAGGAGAAATACTCCAGTAAGCAGTGTTGAGAAGTATCTGAGGAGAAATGACCCTCTAGGAAGCAGATTCTGAGGAGAAGACAGGCCTCTGAGGAAAAAATCTGAGTAGAAATACTGCAGTAATGATTGTTGAGAAGTATCTGAGAAGAAATGACACTTTGGGAAGCACATACTGAAGAGAAGACAGGCTTCTGTGGAAAAAAAAACTGAGGAGAAATACTGCAGTAAGGATTGTTGAGGAGGAATATCTGTCAAGAAATGACATGCTAGGAAGGAGATTCTGAGGAGAAGACAGGCCTCTGAGGAGAAATACTATAGTAAGGAGTGTTGAGGAGAAGTACATTGGGAAGCACATACTGAGGAGAAGACAGGCTTCTGGGGAGGAAAAACTAAGAAGAAATAATGTAGTAAGAAGTGTTGAGGAGATATATCTGAGGAGAAATGACATGTTGGGAAGCAGATTCTGAGAAGACAGGCCTCTGAGGAGAAAAATCTGAGGAGAAATACTGCAATCATTCATGTTGAGGAGGAATATCTGAGGAGAAATGACACCCTTGGAATCAGATTCTGACGAGAAGACAGGCCTAGTGGAGAAAAATCTGAGGAGAAATACTGCAGTAAGGAGTGTTGAGGAGAAGTATCTGAGGAGTAATGACACGTTGTGAAGCACATAGTGAGAACACAGGCCTCTGAGGAGAAAAAAGTGAGGAGAAATACTTTAGTAGGAGTGCAGAGGAGAAATATCTGACGATAAATGACACCCTGGGAAGCAGATGATGAGGAGAAGACAGGCCTCTGAGGAGAAAAATCTGAGGAGAAATAATGCAGTAAGGAGTGTTGTGGAGGAATATTTGAGGAGAAATGACACATAGGGAAGCAGATTTTGAGGAGAAGACAGGCTTCTGAGGAGAAAATCTGAGGAGAAATACTGTAGTAAAGAGTGTTGAGGAGAAATATCAGGTGAGAAATGACACGTTGGGAAGCACAAAATGAGGAGAAGACAGGCCTCTGAAGAGAAAAATTTGAGTAGAAATACTACAGTAATTCTTCTTGAGGAGAAATATCTTTGGAGAAATGACACCCTTGGAATCAGATTCTGACGAGAACACAGGCCTAGTGAAGAAAAATCTGAGGAGAAATACTGCAGTAAGGATTATTGAGGTGAAGTGTCTGAGGAGTAATGACACATTGTGAAGCAAATACTGAGAAGAGAGACCTCTGAGGAGAAAAAAGTAAGGAGAAATACTGCAGTAAGGAGTGTTGAGGAATATCTGAGGAGAAATGACACCCTGGGAAGCATATTCTGAGGAGAAGACAGGCCTCTGAGGAGAAAAATCCGAGGAGAAATACTGTAGTAAGGAGTGTTTTGGAGAAATATCAGGTGAGATATGACACATTGGGAAGCACAAACTGAGGAGAATATAGGCCTCTGAGGAGAAAAATTTGAGGAGAAATACTGCAGTAATTCTTGTTGAGGAGAAATATCTGAGGTGAAATGACAGGTTGGGAAGCAGATTCTGAGGAGAAGACAGGCCTCTGAGGAGAAAAATCTGAGGAGAAATACTGCAGTAAGGAGGTTGAGGAGAAATATCTGAGGTGAAATGACACATTGGGAAGCAGATTCTGAGGAGAAGACAGGCCTCTGAGGAGAAAAATATGAGGAGAAATACTCCAGTAGGCAGTGTTGAGGGGAAATATCTGAGGAGAAATGACACATTGGGAATCAGATTCTGACGAGAAGACAGGCCTCTGAGAAGAAAAATTTGAGGAGAGATACTGCAGTAAGGAGTGTTGAGGAGAAATATCTGAGGTGAAATGACAGGTTGGGAAGCAGATTCTGAGGAGAAGACAGGCCTCTGAGGAGAAAAATCTGAGGAGAAATACTACAGTAATTCTTGTTGAGGAGAAATATCTGAGGAGAAATGACACCCTTGGAATCAGATCCTGACGAGAAGACAGGCCACTGAGGAGAAAAATTTGAGGAGAAATACTGCAGTAAGGAGGGTTGAGGGAAATATCTGAGGTGAAATGACACATTGGGAAGCAGATTCTGAGGAGAAGACAGGCCTCTGAGGAGAAAAATCTGAAGAGAAATACTCCAGTAAGCAGTGTTGAGGGGAAATATCTGAGGAGAAATGACACCCTTGGAATTAGATTCGGACGAGAAGACATGCCTCTGAGGAGAAAAATTTGAGGAGAAATGCTGCAGTAATTCTTGTTGAGGAGAAATATCTGAGGAGGAATGACACTCTTGGAATCAGATCCTGACGAGAAGACATGCCTAGTGGAGAAAAATCTGCGGAGAAATAGTGCAGTAAGGATTATTGAGGAGAAGTGTCTGAGGCGTAATGACACGTGAAGCAATTACTGAGAAGACGGACCTCTGAGGAGAAGAAACTGAGGAGAAATACTGCAGTTAGGAGTGTAGAGGAGATATCTGACCATAAGTAACACGTTGGGAAGCAGATTCTGAGGAGAAGACAGGCCTCTGAGGAGAAATACTCCAGTAGGCAGTGTTGAGGGGAAATATCTGAGGAGAAATGACACATTGGGAATCAGATTCTGATGAGAAGACAGGCCTCTGAGGAGAAAAATTTGAGGAGAGATACTGCAGTAAGGAGTGTTGAGGAGAAATATCTGAGGTGAAATGACAGGTTGGGAAGCAGATTCTGAGGAGAAGACAGGCCTCTGAGGAGAAAAATCTGAGGAGAAATACTACAGTAATTCTTGTTGAGGAGAAATATCTGAGGAGAAATGACACCCTTGGAATGAGATTCTCATGAGAAGACAGGCCTAGTCGAGAAACATCTGAGGAGAAGTACTGCAGTAAGGAGGGTTGAGGAGAAATATCTGAGGAGAAATGACACTCTTGGAATCAGATTCTGACGAGAAGACAGGCCTAGTGGAGAATAATCTGAGGAGAAATACTGCAGTAAGGAGCGTTGAGAAGTGTCTGAGGAGTAATGACACGTTGTGAATCACATATTGAGAAGACAGTGGGTAGAGGGTCTAGGGGGTTTCTGTTGGCCCCTACCAACGGTTCTGAAATTGTCACTTTCGCGCCTTCACAGTGGGTGGGTGGGTCTGGCTCACCTGGGGGCTGAGCCTGGGGTTTCTCAGGTCAGCTGGGGCAGGTGAGAACTTTTCCCCATCAGGGATGTGGGTTGTCCGGGGCTTGCCCGCACGTTGAGGTGACTGGGGCGGGGCTATTTGCATTTCCTGGCCGTGGGTGCGTTCACTGTCTGCCTGTGGCTAGATTGGGGTAGCCTCCCTGACAAGTGACCTCGCCCCTCCACCCAGGCTGCTTCTGGGGGTGTTAGTGCCAGCGGAGAGTGCAGATGACCCTCTAGCTCCCGGCGAGTGTGACCAGGGCCAGGGGGTGCTCAGAGGGTTTGGAGAGTCCTGGGCATGCAGCAACTGGATATTCAGGGTTCCGAGCGGGGTGCGTGTGCTCCTGCTCTGCTTGGAGCCCCCCTGTCGTCTCAGGGTCCCGGGCAGGGTGGGGCCTTGAGCGGCGCTGCCTCTGCTGAGGGCCAGTGGGGAGAGAGGCCCTGGCGGGGGGCGGCACCGGGACGGGGCCGGCAGTTGCTGCCCGCACAGGGGGAGCTGGGGTCAGGAGCCCCCACACCGTCCTGGGGCAGGATGTCGCTGCCCTGAGCGAGGTCTCTCCATCATGATCCCCATGGCAGCGCCGTCTCTCCTACAACTCAGATTGTGCTCAGCTTCCCCATGAGAACTGGGGACCATTTCAGGTCATGTTCATGGGCTTCCTGGGGGGCAGGTGGGTACAGATGGAGATCCCCAGCTCTGGCCAGCCCCTGCAGGATGAGTCCACCCCTGCGGGCCAGGAACAGCCATCAGGGCACAGCAGACCTCCCTGTCTCCCCGCTGCCCCACTCAGCCCTGGATTTCAATCCATCCGCCAGTTCTGCTCCCCACTCTGTCTCTGGTGACTCCTCTCACCCCCGCACCTCTGGCCTGTACCGCGGTTCTTATATAAATAAATAAATCTTTAAAAATAAAAATAGCATTTTTCTAATTATTCACACACAGCAGGCTTACTTGCTGCACAGGCCAGAGACAATTCCTTGACATCTAGAACAACGGATGAGGGGATGCCTCGGCAGTGCCTCCAGCAGTGCTCAGGTGAGACCCCCTTTAGAGCATTTATTTATTTATATTGTCTTCGGGTCTTCCCTGTCCTTAAAGACCATCTCTCTTTTTTTTTTTCTTGCATCGTTGTTCATTTTTTTAGTTATTGGTGTCTTCCCCTCAGGGGTGGTCCCATAGTTCTCCCACCCAAAATAGCCCCATGCCCATCCACCATAATCCCTTGTGCGCTCTTCCCTCCCCTCTGTTCACCCCTCCCCCCCCCTCCCCGCTGGGTGCCTCAGGTCTTGGTCAGCCTGCTAGGGTTGTCTTTTTCTCTACCTTTTGTTCAGTTTCTCTATTTTTCGCATGTAAGTGAAACCACCTGATATTTATCTTTCTCCTGCCTTATTGTGGCTAGCATCATCCCTTGCAGCTCCATCTATATCACCACCAGTGGCATGAATGTGTCTTTTTTGATTGCTGAGCAATATTCCGTGGTGTAACTGTACCACAACGTTTTGTTCCATTCATCTGTTTTCTGGCATGAGTTATTTCCATGTCACGGCTGTTATAAATAGGGCTGCAATGAACACAGCAGTTCGGGTTTGCTGGTTTTTTTTTTGTCCCTTTGGTGGATTCCTAGGAGTGGAACGCCGGATCCTGTGTAGACCCATTTTCAGTGTTCTGAGGAACCTCCACACAGCTGCCCATAGTGGCTGGACCAGTTTGCGCGCCCACCGGCGGTGCCAGAGGCTCCTTTTTCTCCGCCACTTCTCCAGCATTTGTTGTTTCCAGTTTCTCTTTTCAAATGTGGAGCCTTCTCAGTGGAGTGAGGTGGCAGCTCATTGTGGTTTTGATTTGCGTTTCCCTGATATCAGTGATGCTGAACATCTTTTCTGTGCCTGCTGGCCATTTGCATTTCTTCTTTGACAAAGTGTCTTTTTACTTCTGGCAATTTTTTTAACTGGATTGTTTGTTTTGTTGAGTCGTGTAAGCTCTTTGTAGATCTTTGATATCAGTCCCTTAGCTGTTATGTGGTGTGGTGTGCCGATATTTTCCCTCATGCAACGGGTGTCTCTGTGTTGATGACTGTCTCCCCAGCTATCTACATTCTCCCTGGTTTCCTTGCTTCTGGAGACGACTCCTCAAACACGTTTCTGAGGATCATGTCATTGAGTGTTGGCCTATGTTCTGTTCTGTGTATTCTATGGTGTCAGGTTTCACATGCAAGTCTTTCATCCACTGGAGTTGGTTTGTGTGTGGTGTGAAGTAGTGGTCTAGTTCCATTCTTTTGCATGTTGCAATCCAGCTTCCCAGCATCATTTATGGAAGAGGCTATTTTTTCCAATGTATATTCTTTGCTCCTCTGTCATAGGTTAGTTCACCATATATGGGTGGTTTTATTTCTGGGCTTAAATTTGATTCCATTGGTCTCTGTGTCTGGTTTTGTCCCAACACAGTTTTTATGAGAATGGCTTTGTCGTGTTGTCAGCTGTCTGGGAGTGTCAGACCTCCATTATTCCTCTCTTTTAGTCAGGAGAACTTTTGCTACTGGAGGTTTTGTGATTCCATATGAATTTGAACAGTATTGGTTCCATTTTGTTGAAGAACACCATTTAAAGTTTCATCGAAATTGCACTGAATCTGTAAATTGTATACAAATAGGAAGTCCCATCTAGGTATACTACTTTTTCCCAATTATGGAACATTCATCAAACAGAGTGTTAATAAAAAACATAGGTGTTATTTTCTATAAATTCTAAAAAGAAAAAGTAGATCTGTTCTCTGGATGAAGAAGGAATATTTCAGATTGAAAGGCAAAGGCGTTTTATCATATAATAGATGACCAGTTACCGATCGTATAATATTAGGATATTCTTCCACCTTTCTGCTGATGGAATGCTCAGTAAGATCGTCCTTTTGTCATCTGCTTCATGGTGCCACCAGAGAAAATGTTGCACATAAGTGACTTCCACGCTTTATAAAGGAATCAAGGAGAGGAATTAAGTCAGGAAATTCAAAAGGTGAAACTGGAAAACCTAAAGTTGATAATGAAGTTAAAGCCACATCTCTGGTCACATGTGTCTGTAAAATCCACAGTCCTCTATTGCGGGCTGGTCACTCGCCACTGGACAAGGCAGGGCCAGACCCACTGGTCCTCGGATGGTCCTTTCTGAAGCTGGGCCTGGGGTCTGAATTTGTACCTGGCGAGCAAGGGCACGTCTGCTGTCTTGGGCGGGTTGGGTCACGTCCTCCTATCTTTGCCTCCGTGGGGAGAGGAAAGGGAGGAACCAGATGTTTCCCGAGGGCTGTCTGCAGTCCTTCCCTCGGTCCTCGCTGCCCTCACAAGACAACCTGTTTGTCACCTCTTTTATTTACAGCCTCAAAAATCTCTTCAGTGGCTCCCACTGTCCGCGCTCAGGCTAAAGTCCAAGACTCCAGACAAGCTGACGAGTCTTGCCATCTGCTCCTGCTGTCTCAGGCCCGCGGCCCCTCTCTGACAGCCTCCTTCTCTCTGGCTTCCCCATTCACCTGACCGAGTCCGTGTCAAGGGTCATTCCGCAGCAGCCCTGCTGGTCGCCCCCTCGGCCAGGAGTGTGTCAGGCGTCCCTTCCAGGGAAGGCTGTGGCGTCTCAAGCTTCCTGTCACAATTCTTGTGGGTCTGTTGAGGTTCCCTGTGCCCCCGATTGCTCCTGAGGGTGCTCTGAGCTGTGGGCTCAGCTCAGCCCGTGTCCTCGACCATCAGACAGTGGGCACTCAGCAGCAACAGGTGAAGGGGTCGTGTCTGCCTCTCTAGTCGAGGGGATACTTTCCTTTGTACAGATAAGGAAACAGAGGCTCAGGTGTTAGAGGAAAAAACTATCCTCCCTGCCCCCAGGCTTGCCTGAGTATAGAAACTTCCATTTTGGCGGAGAGGGTGGTCTTGGGTCTCTGGCTGTTCTTCTCTCCTTACTTGGTGCAGGAGGAAGCGTGGCCCTGGCGCCTGCTTGTGGAAGGGGGAAGTGCTAGGGCAGCCCTGCTCCCCTCTCTCAACTGTCAGGGGCCTCGATGCCTGGAATGACCCTGCAAGGCTGGCGCTAATCCCTCCTGGGCAGTGAGGGGATCATGCGGTTGTTGCACCTTCCGGGGGTGGCGGGGCTTCTGGCCATGGGGGGGGGGTGCAGGTGCTCAGGGTGTCTGTGCAGTTTCTGTGCCATGCGGTGACCAGCTCCAGTGGGACCCAGGTGTGGTGGACACAGCTGCAGGGTGAGCTCCGGGTGGAGCGCAGTGTGTTTTTACCTTGCCATTGAGTTCTCCCGCTCAGAGCGCTCAGAGTACAGCAGTGATCACACCTTCCTGTGCCTGTGGGGTCTCCTGGCCCCCCCCACCACAGTGCGGGTTCTGACCCAGTGGGCTGCTCGGGAGTGAACCGGGACCTCTGTGCTTCTCTGTGCCCACAACGCAACCTGCCAGCGCCTGGCGGTTTTCCACATCCAGCCCTCCCTCCTCTGGGTCCTCCCGACCAGTGCCCCCCACTCTGCCATGTGCTGCCCATAGGAGATTCTGCTCACTCTCCCCTCCCTCTGGGCTCCCCTTCTGCCCAGATGGAAGTGCAGAGGGTGCTGCCCCGCTGGGTCCTGCAGGACCAGGTTCTTGCCCCCAACCCTGCCGGCCCTACTCCCCCCTAAACTATCCACCCCCCCACCGCGCAGGCCCAGGCTGGGACTTCACTCCAAGTCTTACGGGAGCCTGGCTGGGGCAGGACGGGACTCATGGTGCTGACACCCACCCGATGGTCCCGCTGCATCACGACGGTGTGGAAATTAAAAGTGAGCTACAGGTAAATAGCCCACGTTTCCTCCGAAAATGGTGACAATGTAAGAATTGTAAGATGAATGGGGAAGGCTCGAGTGTCCTCACGTCTGGGGTGGAAATGTTGGTGAGGATGGCCATTTTGGGGGGCCTGTGTGCAATTCCATTTCAACATTGCTCAAATGGGTTGAGACTAGAACATCTGTTGCCATTGTTGCTACCTTGAAAGTCACCGTGTCAGAAACAATAAAGGTCATGGATAGCCATGGCAATACCCGTCTGCTCTGTGTCAGTGGCTTCCTTTCATTGACAGTGGACAAAATTCATTTTTTTAAAAAAGATTTATTTATTTATTTATATAAGCACTGGGTACAGTCAGAAGCGCAGGAGGGTGAGAGAATTCACCAGAGCCAGAGCAGAGAGCAGAACAGGCAGACTGACGAAGTACACTGCTGAGGAGAGCAGCAGGCGGCAGGAGAGGTCTGCGCACCATGTGGGACCCTCGCCCGGCGGGGATGGAACCAGCACTACAGAGGCTGCAGGCACCTTCACAACCCAGCGCTGAACTGCTGCGCCACCAGCGAGGCCCTGGACAAAATTCATTTAAAGGGTACCTTTTTTAGTAAAAAATAAAATCCCCTTTTTAAAAAATGGGAGTTAAATATTGTTGGCATTCTTTCATTCTTGGAATGCCTCTTGCTGCTCTAATTTTTTTCTTCCTTTTCCTTGAGCCTTAGCACCCTTTTCATTTATGAAACTTCTGACCTTGTACGGCTTACAAGTTTACCCAGAAATAAAACCACGGTTGAACTACCACAAAAGAATCTATATAAATTTTGGCACCACCATCTTTCCTGTCAATGATGGAACCTCTGCTGAAATAATCAGGTTTTCATTTCTAGGATGAGACAGAAAATGAGCGTGTTCTATTTGGCAGGACACTAGATTTATATCCATCTGTGACAAGTTGACTTGGAATACAGGATTTTCATTCTATTGTGTTCTCTATATCTTTTTGCAAAGGCAATGAACTAATCACAGGAAGGTTTTATCAATTATTTCAAATTTTGTTTTATGGAAAGTCATGGCTCCATTCAAAATTTCTGTAACTGCAACAGAATTTTTAAGGCTTTCTTTAAAAAATCTATGGTTACTTTTCAACTGCCAAGGAGCAGGGTGGTAATTGCACCAATGATTGCACCAATTTTTAAATTTGCTTTGGTTGACTGGTTCTGAAACTGAAAGGGAGCTGTGTACATTGTCGAATATTTGAACATTAGAATAAAATATTTTGAACTGTGAACTATAACACCCATGTATAAGGGCAGAGACTATAAATGTGAAATTTTAGAATTACTAAAATGAACTCCCATTAACTAAGACCACGTTATATCATAATCTTCCTCCCCAAGTAAGCAGGAATATGTGTCTGTCATTTTAATTATTTCCCTTGCCCTTCATGACAGTTCATCACCTAAGTGTGTATCACTAAATGCATACCTAACACATGATTTCAATTTTGTCTGGTCTTTAAAATTTAAACGAATCATATTCACTTTATATCTGGAATAATGCTATGCCTACAATTTTATATCTTTCCTCCTTCATTTAACATTATAACATAAGTCTTTTCCAAGTCATTTAAAACTATTCAGAATGATTGTGCCTCATCGCTACATTTGTTTCATGTACATAGTGCTATATATTTCACTGTTTCCTGGAGTTTTGACTTAGATTGTTTCCAGTATTTGTAAGTATGAGAAAATGCTGGTTAGCATTTTGACAAATAAAGATGTGTGTTGTGGTGTGTGTGTGTGTGTGTGTGTGTGTGTGTGAGTGTAAGCATTTCCTTAGGTCATGTCTCAAAACCTGAATTACTGTAATTTCCTTTAATACAGATACACACATCTATGTAACATCCAAGTGCTAACCAGCTTAAATCCAGAGTCCCCGCGGAAGGGCGACCCCACCTTGTGCTCTTCCCCAAATGCGTGAGGACCCCTATCTCAGTGGGTTCCTGCCTCCACGTCATTCCGTCTCCCCATCTTCAGGGCTCTGACGTCACACACTCCGCTTCCTGCCCCCCACGACTCTCTGGGCTGCGTCCCCTCGCCCGGCCGACCCGCCCCTCGGCTGCAGCTCCCTTCCCCTGTGCCTCCTGCCGCGCCTCCCCTCCGCGCCACCAGGCGGCGCGCGCCGCTCCGCCCCTGGTTTGCCCCGCGAAACCTCTCCTTCCTCGGCCTCGCCCCGCCCCCTGCGTGTGACGTCACGCTTCTGCGCGTGGAGGAGCGGCGACGGGGGCGGAAGTAGGAGAGACGCGGAAGTCGGGAGCGCCCTACCCGGCGGAGCGGGCCGCGGCGCCGAGGAAGGAGAAGCACCGGGGGCAGCGTGCAGGCGTGAGGGGAGCGCGCGCCGCCTGGTGGCGAGGCGGGGAAGTGCGGCCTCGCCGGGAATCGTGAGGAGCCGCGGGGGCGGGCGGGGCCGGGGCGGACGCACCTTCTCTCACTGTGGCGGGGCAGCGGGTTTGGGGAGCCCTCTGTGGCCGCGGAGTCAGTGTTCCCCGCGTGTTTTTGATGCACGTGGACACGACCTGCTGTTTTCATGGCTGCGGGAATTTTAGGGTCACAGCACCTTCAGAGACGTGGGCGCTTTGCCTCGTTTCCGTTGGATTTTCTAAAACTTCAGCCGTGGCGGGACGGCGGGGGCAACCCCATGAGCACCCCGGGGCCTTCCCGCTTGCCCCCGGCCCTGGAGCCCCCCCCCACCACGCACCTGCCGCCCCGCCCCTGCCCCTGCCGCCCGCCCCCTGCCCCTGCCGCCCCGCCCCTGCACCCTGCCGCCCCGTCCTTCCCTGCAGCCCCGTCCCTGCCCTGCAGCCCCGCCCTGCCCCTGCAGCTCCGCCCTACCCCTGCAGCCCCGCCCCAGCTCCTGCAGCCCCTCCCCACCCCAACACTGGCTCCCGCCACCCCAGGCCGGGCTCGCCTTGGCACTTGCTTCTCCGGACTGGGGTGAAGTCCTTGCCTGCGGGAACCCAGTTTTCTTCAGGAGCCACCCAAGAGCGAGGGGAGGCGACTCCTCGACCCCGGGCCCCTGAGGCCCCCGAGGAGGCTTAACCCGCGGCCTGGGCCCCTCGGGGCTTCTTGGAGGCGGAGGCTGCACCCCGTCAGCGCCTCCAGGGAGGGGCTCGGGCGGGGGGAGCAGGCGCCCTGTGGGGACAGCGCGGGCCTCGGGCCGCCGTCACTTCTCCTACAATGGAAACTCCAGGTCTCAGTCTTTGAATAGTTTTCTGAGAGTAAAACCTCGGGCGGCTTCCGGGTTAAAACCCTCCATGTCAGGACGTTTCCCGCCAACGCCTGCCCCGCCTGCGCGGCTCTTTCCATCCAGACCCTGCCCTGTCCTCGCCGCCCTTGTCCTGCCCCGCAGCCTGTGGCCTCGGCACACGGGCCTCCTGCCTGGGCCCTTTCTGGGGCCCCTGTCACGGGGAGGGGGCACGTTTCGGCGTTCGTGTTATGCCCCCCCCAGTTCGTTGGCTTCAGGGTGGGCTTGAAAGTGGAAGCGTTTGTGGGATGGAGCGGACTGCTGTCGTGGTTTCCAGCCAAGGGAAACATGCATGTGCTTGGGTCATGCGACAACCCTGAGAAAAACAGGCCAGCATTTCAGCTTCACGGCTTCATGGGGCGCCTCGCTGCTACTGCATGATGGAGACAAAACCTGTTACCACAGGGCTTTCGCACCTGAGGTTCTGTCCTTCGTTGTGAAAGAATATTCTCAGGGGACCCTTCCCAGGTACTGTCTGTAATGCACCCCCTCCACATTGACCGCAGTTCCAGCCTTTTATTCGTGACACCTGTCTCTACCTGAGACTGATTTCCCCCACCCTCATCCCTTTTACCTCGTTACCCTTCCCCCGCCCTCTGAAGCTCAAACCTCACTGTTTATTAGCAGGTGCGGCTTTTATTAGTAATTAGCTTTATTGATTTGTTTGCTATGGAAGCTTCCAGTGTTTCTCTCAGTCATTCTATCTGGCTTTACCACACACGATTGCCTCAGACTCCGTCCATTTTGCTGTAAATGGTAACCTTTCATGTTTTTATGGCTGACTTGTATTCTGTAGTGTGGATCGACACATCTTGATCCAATGCTCTGTCAGTGAGCACTCAGGTTTTTTTTTTCTTTGCATGTAACTGTGGTACAGGCCAGAGGTGCAGGGGTGTGTGTGAGAGGATTCACCAGAGGTGCAGCGGGGAGCAGGGCAGGCGTATCTAACTGCAATCCATTGCTGAGGGGAGCAGTGGGGAGACAGGGTGGGTCTGCTGCGCCATGTGGGTCAGCTCCCTGGCCGGGGATGAAACTCAGGCCTTAGTCGTGATAGCCCTGATACTTAACCCCTAGGTCACCAGGAAGCCCTGCTTGTTACCGTTTTTTAGTGATAATCTGGTTGTAAACATGTGGAGGAGGTTGCCTGACATTCCCTGTGCCTTCCAGATTCCTTTCTCATATTGATGTGTGTTGTCAATGTGTCAGATCTATGTGCATTTTTTTCATTGTTATAAATTATACATAACATTTACCACTAAATATTTTAAAGCCAGGCATGTTATGGTATTAACTACATTGACATCATTGCACAAATATCCCACCATCCTGGTCTAGGATGTTTCATTCCCCTTGTTAAACAAAGCTCCCCATTCCTCTTCACCTCATCCCCTAGCAACCACATTCTACTGCTGTCTCTGAATTTGACTGCTCTGGACCCCTAATAGAAATGGAACTATACCCTGTTAGTCCATTTGTGTCTTACTTAACATAATGACTTTAAGGTTCCTACCGTTGTAGCATGTATCAGAATTTTCTTAATTTTTTAAAAAATATTTTATTTTATATAATTCTTACATCATTTTTCATTTTTGCACAATGTATGCATTTTATTTTTTATGACTTATGAAGCAATAATGCTATTTTATTATTTTTTTCATTTTTTTAAATAATAAATTTTATTTTTATATTCCCCATACAATTGCAACCCCCCCATTCTGACCCCAATCCCTCCCCTCCCGCCCCCCACCCCCCAAAAAGTGTCTCTGGTTCATATTTTTTTGTTGATTTTGATTTTCACTTATAGTTATTCAATTTCCTGGTCCCTTATTTAAGTTTTCTAGATTCCTGCTATGAGTGAGACCATCCAGTATTTTTCTTTTTTTTCTGGCTTATTTCGCTGAGCATGATGCCTTCCAGCGCCATCCATGTTGCTGCAAATTGCATGTGTTTATCTTTTTTGAATGCTGAGTAATATTCCATGGTGTATATGTACCACATCTTCTTGATCCAGTCATCTATTTTTGGGCATTTGGGCTGTTTCCAAAGCTTAGCTATTGTACATAGTGCTGCTATAAACATAGGGGTGCAGGTGTTCTTTGGAATGGATGTTTCTGTGTCCTTTGGGTAAATACCTAGGAGTGGAATTGCTGGATCATATAGAAGCTCTATGTTTAGTAGGTCCAGAAATCTCCACACAGCTCTCCATATTGGTTGGACCGGTTTGCACTTCCACCAGCAATGCAGGAGAGTTCCTTTTTCTCCACAACCTCACCAACATTTGTTGTTGCTAGTTTTTTTAATATGTGCCATTCTCACTGGTGTAAGATGGTATCTCATTGTAGTTTTTGTACCAAATGCAAATGAGATTTGCATTTCCCTGATTACAATGGATGTTGGACATTTTTTCATATGCCTGTTGGCCATTTGAATTTCCTCTTTGGAGAAGTTTCTTTTTAGCTCTTCTGCCCATTTTTTGACTGGATTATTTTCTTTGTTTTTATTTAGTCTCATCAGCTCTTTGTGGATTTTTGTGATCAGTCCTTTATCATTAGTGTTGTGTGCAAAAATGTTCTCCCAATCGGTGGTGTTTCTCTTTGTTTTTGTTATTGTCTCTTTTGCTGTGCAGAAGCTCTTTAATTTGATGTAGTCCCAGCTGTTTATCTTTGCCTTCACTATCACTGCTTTGGGTGATGTGTCTGTAAAGATTTCTTTGAGGTGCATGTCATGTAGTGTTTCGCCTGTATTTCCTTCTATGTATTTTATGGTTTCAGGTCTTATGTCTACTTCTTTAATCCCTTTTGAGTTGGTTTTTGTGCATGGTGTGAGGTAATAGTCAAGCTTCATTCTTTTGCATGTAGCGACCTAGTTTTCCCAGCACCATTTATTGAACAAACTTTCTTTGCTCCAGTGCATATTCTTTGCTTCTTTGTCAAAGATTAGTTGACCATAAATCTGTGGGTTTATTTCTGGATTTCCTATTCAGTTCTGTTGGTCCATGTGTCTGTGCTTGTTCCAATACCATGCAGTTTTGATGATTATGGCTTTGTAGTATAGCTTGAAGTCTGGGTGTGTGATGCCTCCATTCCCTTCTTTTTTTTCAGGAGAGCTTTGGCTATTCGGGGCTTTTGGTGATTCCATATGAATTTCATCAATAATTCTATTTCTTTGAAGAATGTCATTGAAATTATTATTGGAATAGCAATTAAATCTGTATATCGCTCTTGGTATGATGGCCATTTGAATAATGTTAATTCTTCCAATCCATGACAGGGGATATCTTTCCATTTCTTTGTGTCTTCTTCTATTTAACAGTGTTTATAGTTTTCTTTGTATAGGTCCTTTACCTCTCTTTGTTAGATTTATTACCAAGTATTTGATTTTTTTGTTTCAATAATAAAAGGGATTTTTTTTTATTTCTTCAGATTTATTGTTTGTGTATAGGAAGGCTATTGATTTTTGTGTGTTGATTTTGTATCCTGCCACTTTAGTAAACTGATTGATTAGTTGAATTAGCTTTTCTGTGGAGTTTTTGGGGTTCTCTATGTATATTATCATATCATCTGTGAATAGTTATAGTTTAACTTCTTTTCCTATTTGGATTCCTTGTATGTCTTTCTCTTGTCTTATTTCTCTGGCTAGGACTCCTAGTATTATATTGAAAAGCAGTGGTGAGAGTGGACCTCCTTGTCTTGTTCCAGATCTTATGGAAATGCTTTCAGCTTTTCGCCATTGAGAATGATACTGTCTGTTGGCTTGTCATATATGGCCTTTATGATATTGAGGTATGTTCCTTGTATCCCAGAATTTCAAGGGCTTTTATCATGAATGGGTGTTGCACTTTGTCAAAAGCTTTCTCAGTATCGATTGATGTTATCATATGGTTTTTATATTTCTTTTTGTTGATGTGTTGGATTGCATTGTTTGATTTTCGGATGTTGAACCATTTCTTGTGTCCCTGGAAAAATCCTACTTGGTCATGGTGAATTATCTTATGGATACATTGTTGGATTCTGATAGCCTAAAATTTTATTGAGGATTTTTTGCATCCGTGTTCATTACAGCAATTGACCTATAGTTTTCTTTTATTGTGTGTTGTCCTTGTTTGGTTTTGGTATTCGTGTAATGTTGGCTTCATAGAACGTGTTTGGTATTATCCCTTCTTTCTCAATTTTTTTTAATAATAAATTTTATTTTTATATTCCCCATACAATTTCAACCCCCCCCATTTTGACCCCAATCCCTCCCCTCCCTCCACCCACCCCCCCCAAAGTGTCTCTGGTTCATAGATTTTTGTTGATTTTGATTTTCACTTTCTTATAGTTATTCATTTTCCTGGTCCCTTATTTAAGTTTTCTAGATTCCTGCTATGAGTGAGAACATCCGGTATTTTTCTTTTTCTTTCTGGCTTATTTCGCTGAGCTTCTTTCTCAATTTTTTGAAAGAGTTTGTGATGGATAGGCACTAATTCGTCTCTGAATGTTTGGTAGAATTCATTTGTAAATCCATCAGGCCCTGTACTTTTGTTTTTGGGGAGGTTTTTGATTACTGTTTCAATTTCGCTGCTTGTAATTGGTCTGTTAGGTGTTCTATTTCTTCTTTATCTAGCTTTGGATGATTGTAGAGTTGTAGGAATATGTCCATCTCTTTTAGATTGTTGAACTTGTTTGCATATAACTGTTCATAGTAGTTTCTGATTATTCTTTTGATTTCTTCTGTGTCTGCTGTGATTTCTCCTCTCTCATTTGTGATCCTATTTAATTGTGCTTTTTCCCATTTTTCCTTTGTGAGCCTGGCTAGGGGTTTGTCTATTTTATTTATTTTTTCAAAGAACCAGCCTTTGGTTACATTGATCTCGATTTTTTTTCATTTTCGATTTCATTTATTTCTGCTTTTTTATTATTTCTTCTACTGGTTTTTGTTTTTGTTTCTTTTTCTAGTTCTTTGAGCTTTGAGATTAGGTTGCTTCTTTGAGTTCTTTCTTGTTTCTTGATATGAGCCTCAATTGCTAATTATTTTTCTCTTATTACTGCTTTTTCTGCGTCCCATACATGTAGGAAATTGGTGTTCTCTTTGTCATTCAACTCAAAGTATTTTTTAATTTTTTTTGATCTCCTCATTAGTCCAGTGGTCTTCCAGTAATGTGGGTTTCAATCTCCATGAGGTAGGAGAGTTCCTTCCTTGCCTTCTTTTATGGTTATTTCTAGTTTGATGCCTTCATGGTCAGAGAAGATGGTTGATATGATTTCAATCTTGGTGTATCTGTTGATGTTTGTCTTGTGTCCCAGTATGTAATCGATCCTGGAGAATGATCCGTGTGCACTTGAGAAAAATGTGTACTCAGATTTTTTTGGGTTTAGTGTTCTGTAGATGTCTGTTAAGCCCATGAGCTCTAGATCCTTATTTAGAGCTTTAGTGTCCTTACATGTTTTTTGTCTCATTGATCTATCCATTGTTGATAGTGGTGTGTTGAAGTCTCCTACTACATATTTGTTTTCTCTGATGTCTGTTTTCAGAGATGATAATAGTTGTCTGATATGTTTTGGCGTTCCTTCATTGGGTGAGTATATGTTAATGAGTGTTATTTCTTCTTGATGTATTGTCTCCTTGATCATAATGTAGTGACTGTTGGGGTCTCTTTTTACCTTTTTGAGTTTGAAATCCATTTTATCTGATATAATTTAGCTGTTCCTGCCTTCTTTTTTGGTCATTTGCTTCTACGATTGCTTTCCATCTTTAACTTTGAATCTATTTTTATCTTTTGTAGTTATATGTGTTTCCTGGAGACTGCAAAAGGTTGGGTTTTGTTTCTTAACCCAGCTTGCAACTCTGTGTCTTTTTATTGAAGAGGTTATTACATTTATATTTAGGGTTAATATTGATATGTTAGCATCTGTATTTGCCATTGTGTTTGTCTTTCCTGTGATTTTATTTATTCTTTTAGTAACTGTTTTTTTGCCTTCTTTCATCGTTATTCTTCCCTCTGTTGGTTTTGGCTTTAGGACTCCTTGTATTTTTTTTGGAGTGGGGGTTTAGTCGTAATGAAATTCCAGAGTTTCTGTTTGCTGGGAAGTCCTTATTCTTTCCTTCATGTAGGAAGGAAAACTTTGCAGGATGGAGTATTCTTGGTTGGCATTTGTTGTCTTGGAGTCTGTGACTATGTCCCTCCACTCTCTCCTTGCCCGTAGTGTTTCTTCGAGAAGTCTGATGTCAGCCTGATTGGTTTCCTTGTATGTTATCTGTTTTCTTCTCTCTTGTCATCTTCATTATTTTTTTCGTTGTTTTGGGTTCTTGGGAGCTCTACTATTATGTGTCTTGCTGTATTTTTCCTTTCATCATGGAACTTTGGTGTTCTTGCTTCTTGTATGTCTATTTTCAGCTCCTTCTTCACATTTGGGAAGT